>NC_047679.1:118835588-119167589 GCF_011762505.2 Arvicanthis niloticus | reverse complement strand
CAGAAATAATTTGGCAATCATCAAGTGATATTATCAGCATCATGAAACCACATGTGAATTTTGTTATAAATTTAAAGTTTATAAGTTTAAAGAGGAAAAAATTGAATTTACAAACCTATATTTGTAGGATACAAGGTTACAGATATACCACAATTGTTAGAATGCCTGCATAGCATATTCAAAGTTCTTGGTTCAATGAGTAGCCCCTCTTAAAACTGAGGCTGGTGGTATACTTCTGTGATCCAAACATTTCAAAGGGGATGCATGAGGATTAGAATTTTAAAGATCATGTTTTCTATACACTAAATTGAAGGCCAGCTTGGGTCACATAAGACTGTCTCAAATAAAGACCTATATAAAAAAGATATTATAATTTACTAATGTATGTGCTTATCTTTAAGAAGTAGGAAGTTTATTAAAATTTGTTCTAAATTGTGATACATATTATAATATAATGTGTTATGATTATAGAATTCATTATATTCATAACTCTTTTAATGAATCTTAGAAGATCTATAAAAATTACATTTTGGCAATATAATTCCTTTATAAAGTAGATAGCATTATCATTCCTTTATAAAGTAGATAGCATTATCCTTTAATAAAATTTTACAAGTTGTGATTTTTTTAAAGAATAGAGTACTTGACGTTGACATTTTGACAACTGGTAGACAGTATGCATTTCACGCAATATGTGTAGTTTTACAGTATTAAGTATGCGAAAATCAATATAGAACTTAAATTGTTTATATTAGCTATCTTACTTTATCATACAGTAATAAAGAAAAACATATATATATATATATATATATATATATATATATGGCATAAAAATTTAAAAGTAAAGTGCAGTTGTACATGCACATATTGATTATATATGAGATGTTTCATTATGGCCTGTAAATTCATAAAAGTATGTACTTTCTTAAGTTAGTTCAATTTTCTTAAAATTTATTTTTCTGTAATATTTATTTCTAATCTGTTCCTCTATAAGACAAAAGAACTCTTTTGCTACAAGCATTAGATAGCTCTGGGACTGATTCTAAACTCTGATTCTGAAATATTCTATCTAATTCTTTGCTATCATGATCAATGGAAAAAAAAGAGGGAAGAGATGAAATCTTGAGTCCCAGTCAAGAAAAGTACCTAACAATAATTCTGTTTATTGTCACTTGGTATTCAAAGGGCACTGAAAAAAGCAGTTCATGGCAAGTTAATATGTGTAGAGACCACTTATAATTCCTGTCCCTTTTTTGCAATACTAGACTCTTGTCAACATTAAAAAAATTAATTGCAGATGTATTGACTTCATTTGTGAACTTGCTTAATGTACTGCTTAAGTTTAGCTAATCAATCACATTTGGAATTGGACACTTGGTAATGACAGCTATTCGGCATGGGTCTAGCAAAAACCCATGCAGCACAAAGCAGAACCTGATGTAGCTGTAGCAGGCACTTGTATTTTAAAAACTTTTGATGTTACTAAAATATCTCAACATTTACCTTTAAGTGGAATCTATGCCAAAGTACTATTATTGTACTCATACCTAATTATATATTGGTATTGTATGTTTAAAAATTATTGGAGCTCTTTATTTAAAAATATTTTACATTTCCTGTGAGATATGATTTCATAGATTTGAAGGTATAACATAATAATATTTCTAATGCATGCTTAATGATGAGGCTGAACGCATAGAGCATGTACGAGAGAGAGAGAGAGAGAGAGAGAGAGAGAGAGAGAGAGAGAGAGAGGCTGTATTTTTCTTGAAAGTCAAAGCTGACATGTAACAAAGACAATTTCTGAGTGCGTAGTGTGGGGAAAACCAATACAATATATCTCCTCTGAATTCTGTGTGTGGGTATGTGATAAGCAATGATGCTTATAAGGAAATTGCTTGTGAAAAAATTTTAATCTGGTATTACAAGATGTCAATGTATGTCCCAAAGAAATATAGAAAAACAGTAAATAAAAGAGAAACAGACTTCATTATGTATGCTGCTTTATTTCTCAAGGCACTTTAATGTTTTCTTTAGGAGAAACATTAATAATATCTGATAGACAGTACATAATACCCTTAGAAAATCTGAATACCAGTACATTTCATTGAATGAAATGATCCAAACAAAGAAAAGACACAAAAATGGTTTACACACACATACACAATATAGAAACTTTCTATGTCATTAATAGAAAATTCATAGTAATTATCATTAATATATTCAGTTTTAGTTATAAAACTGATTCACAATTTTAAAATACTATGTTCCTGGTAATGCAAATAAAGTATATTATGAAAATAATTATGCTTCTTTTGCATATAAATTTGATTTTATTGAACAATTTTATACATGTATATAAGATACTGTGATTACTTTCACTCTACCTTTTCAAGTCTTCCACAAATTTGCCCAATTCCTATCCACTCCATTCCCAATCACTATTAGATCCTTTCCCAGGTTCATGACTTTGATGTGTGTGTGTATGTGTGTGTGTGTGTGTGTGTGTGCGTGTGCATTTGTGTGAGGGGGGATTTAGTTAAAACAGGGCTATCTGTGTGTATATAGGATTGCAGCTGTACATTAGAGTCTTGTAGTACCATCGATGGGTATATAACAGAAGGCAATGCTTCCCTATTTCCCTGAATCTATCAGCAGCAAATAGTTCATCAGTGAGAGATACGAAATACAAATTCTTGATTGGTCCATGCCTGATTATTAAAAGACTCACTTTTTGACAGATCCAGAGCCTGTATCGTCAGATGCTGTAAATTTGTGATTGTGGTGACTAGATCTTATTCAGAAAATGGCAGTTTGCAGGTCTTCCCCCTTGTATACATCTTATGTTCTTTCTGATAACATTTTAAGAGTCTCAACTTTCCCCCTCTATAAGTGCTCACCTGCCATTCAAAAAGAAAAAAAAAAAAAAAACGAACAAAATCCAAAACTTTATATTCACTTCATTGTGCTTCTTGTAAAATTAAAAGAAAGTATTCATACTTGGAAATGTCTCAAATGTGAATAATATTTCAAAAATTAAAACCTCTGTACCTTCTGTGTGTCTAGAGCTGAGTTTCCTAGGTAACTGTATTAAACCCAATAATGTCTAAATCATCAAAGCCAGGAACATTTACTGTAGTACTGATTCCATTTAGTGGAGTAAATGTCAACTGGAAATGGTTATAACGATGGTTATGATTTACTTAATGTCGCAGAAAATTATACATGTAGAGTTAAATCTTCTACGCATATACTTCTAAATCATCTGGGTGGAAACAGCCATTTTCCATTTGCTTCGAATAGTTTTATTATGGTGAAAACAATGGAAAAAAGTTTTTCAAGTTAGTAAGTAGATCTTTTAGTTACCTCAAAGGTAACTTTTGCAAAAAGGTTTCCTTCTTTTTGAGTGTTTCATTTGTACAAAAAAGTTTTTCTTTTAAATTTCTATATCTCCAGTTTGAGCAAGCTAAATTGCTCAACGTTCCTCCGATGCTCCCTAATGTGTAATGTCATTTAATGTCTTCTTAATAATGAGAGTGACATTAATTTTTCCAAACCCGTTGCTGTCCCAGACCTCTTACCAGAACTTCAACTACAACAGCATTCTTAATACTTGACTCCATATGCATAAAGTATTTTATAAAAGGAAATCTATTTCATGGGTGTCCTTAAAGGTTGTGTATATGTGTAAATCATGTATAAATCAAAGCATTTCAAGTTGAAATGGGAGCTACAAAAAGGGTCCCATCTTATGTTAGTTTCAAGTCACTGAATATTGCGTCTTCCAAAAGTTAAATTCCTTACAACTTCAAATCTATAGGGAAGAATTCTGAGATTTATAAGGTTTTTAAATATTTAAAGATTGATATTAAGTATTTTGTACTCTGTTACATATAAACATAGAGATTCAAGTCTATAAGAAGCCTCAATGATTCTTTATGTATTCCTATTTTGCTGCACTTCAATAAACAAATAAGAAAAACAATGATTTGTAAAGCAGTTTTTATAAGAATATGTAAAAGCATGTAACTTAGAGTAGACAATTCCAGTCGTCAATTACATTCTGAGTCTTTTCTAACCATGTTAAGTGATAAGTGATAGAAATAATTAACTTGTATAGATGTTTTTAAATGCCAATATGGTGCAAGTGTATCATAAAATCTAAGACAGATCATATATTAACATTTTAATGTCATTTTGCTGTGTTAATTGTGATATCTAAAATATCACACTTGATCCAGTACAGAAGCCTAATTATATCTGCTTACAGAAGAAAACTCCAAAGTTCAGAAACCTAAGGTGATTTGTAGGTAAAATTAATGAGTTCCATTGAGATTTGAACCAAATTTCTGTACTTAAACCCTCTGTTTCTCTTCCTATATCATGATACTCATTAGATGGATGATGTAATGTATTGTCCATGAATCTCATGTATTCGTGGTCTTATTTCATTATCTCATAATTTTAATAGGTTTTTATTATTGTAATTGCCCACATATCCATCATAGTTCACTTTAGTTCAATCATATTGTACATTGGCATAGCTATAGGTCTGGATGACTAGTTTCAATTTTTGATATAAACTGAAGTTTAGACTTAAACAAGCATCTATACCTTTCAAGTTTACCAAGTCATCAAGGTTTACTGTAATATTTTCTCAAATTAGACATCCCTTTGAGACATTTACCCTAAATCTAATTTATGACACCTAAATCTTATTGATTCTAGTCTTGTGCTCAGGCAAAATAGAAAAGTTATCAAAATAAAGAAAACTTAGTCATTGAATAATATTCTGTAGTTATCATTTCCTGTTTGTTTTATCTATTATGCTATCAATCTGTAACACATATACACGTTTTATTGTGTCTCTGTTTAGTTTCTGTTTCCATGATCTGTCCATTGCTGAGAGTGGGGTGTTGAAATCTCCCACTATTATTGTGTGAGATGCAATGTGTGCTTTAAGTTTTAGTAAAAGTTCTTTTATGAATGTGGGTGCCCTTGTATTGGTGCATAGATGTTCATAATTGAGATTTCATCTTGGTTGATTCTTCCTTTGATGAGTATGAATTGTCCATTCTTACCTTCCTTGATAAATTCTGGTTGAAAGTCAATTTTATTTGATATTAGAATGTCTACTCCAGCTTTCTTTTTGGGAGCATTTGCTTGGAAAATTGTTTTCTAGCCTTTTATTCTGAGGTAGTATATGTATAATGACACACTGGTGTGTGTTTCCTGTATGCAGCAAAATACTGGCTCCTGTTACACATCCAGTCCATTAGTCTATGTCTTTTTATTTGGTAATTGAGTCCATTGATGGTAAGAGATATTAAGGAAAAGTGATTTTTGCTTCCTGTTATTTTTGTTATTACACATAGAGTTATGTTTTTGTTGCTATCTTCTTTTAGGTTTGTTGTAATAAGATTACTTTCTTGCTTTTTCTAGGGTATAGTTTCCTTCCTTATGTTGGTGGTTTCCCTCTATTATCCTTTTTAGGGCTTGATTTGTAGAAAGACAGTGTGTAAATTTTGTTTTGTCATGGAATATGTTGGTTTCTCCATCTATGATAATTGAGAGTTTTGCTGGGTATAGTAGCCTGGGCTGGCATTTGTGTTCTCTTTGGGTCTGTGTGACATCTGTCCAGGATCTTCTGACTTTTATAGTCTCTGGTGAGAAGTCTGGTATAATTCTGATAAGTCTGCCTTTATATGTTACTTGACCTTTTTCTCCTATTGCATTTAATATTCTGTCTTTGTTTTGTGTATTTGGTGTTTTGATTATTATGTGATGGGGTGAATTTCTTTTCTGATCTAGTCTATTTGGAGTTCTGTAGGCTTCTTGTATGTTCATCATCATCTCTTTCTTTATGTTAGGGAAGTTTTCTTATATAATTTTGTTGAAGATATTTACTGGCCCTTTAAGTTTGGAATCTTCACTTTCTTCTATACCTATTATCCTTAAGTGTGGTCTTCTCATTGTACTCTGGATTTCCTGGATGTTTTGGCTTAGGATTTTTTTGCATTTTGTATTTTCTTTGACAGTTGTGTCAATGTTTTCTATGGTATCTTCTACACATGAGATTCTCTCTTCTATCTCTTGTATTCTGTTGGTGATGCTTGAATTTATGACTCCTGATCTCTTTCCTAAGTTTTCTATCTCCTGGGTAGTCTCCCTTTGTGATTTCTTTATTGTTTCTACTTCCATTTTTTGTCCTGAATAATTTTGTTCAATTCCTTCACCCATTTGTTTGTGTTTTCTTTTAATTCTTTAAGGGATTTTTGTATTTCCTCTCTAATGGCTTCTACCTGTTTACCTGTGTTCTCCTGTATTTCTTTGAGTGGGTTATTTACATTCTTCTTAAAGTCTTCTATCATCATCATGAAAAGTGATTTTAAATCTGAATCTTGGTTTTCTGGTGTCATGGGGTATTTAGGACTTGCTATGATAGAACTAGGTTCTGATCATGCCAAGTAATCTTGGTTTCTGTTGCTTATGTTCTTGTGCTTGCCTTTGGCCATCTGGTTATTTCTAGTGCTACCTTCAGTCACTATCTCTGCCTGGAGCCTCTCTGTCCTGTTTTCTTGGTTGTGTCAGAACTCCTCAGAATCCAGCTGTCTAACACAGCTGTGCCTGTGTTAGAGATCCTGGGATTCCAGCCTCCTCTGTGTTTTGGGGGATTGGGTGCAGAGCTGAAGTCTTAGGGCTACTCCAGGTGCAGGTGCAGACCTGAAGGGTCTGGCACTACTGGCCTTGAGGAAGTTCCTGGTTGCCTGTGTGTTCTGAATTACTCTGTTTGAGGGTGGGGTTGCAGCCTACTCACCTACACTCTTGGGCATGTTAGAGCTCCTGGTAATCCATCCTTCTCTGGGTTTTGGAGGGTTCGGTGCAGACATGAAGCCTTAGGGCTACTCCAGGAGGTTTGCAATGTAAATTCATAGTATGAATTGTATTTTACCTGACTAATAACACATTTAAATACATTTATTATACCTGCTCTTAGGTAACAAACAACTGCAATAAACTAACCCTATTATAAAACTATCAATAATAAAAGAGCACTCATATTGCTATTATTAAGAATGCTTCAATATTTGAATCTTAAATTTTATTTTTAAAATATTTATAAGCAAGTAATAAAATATGTCTCTGTTGAATAACAAAATCTTAACATAGCTACACTTAGTATCATTCCACATCACTCTCACTATTAGCACACCTATCTTTGGCATAACTTAAATAACCTTGTTGGTGGTGTCAGAAGAGTCAAAGAAAAGCTAAGACTACATATTATTATTAGGAGATCTCTTTTGTTCTCACCGACTCATGGGTTATCATGACATTGCTTAAGAATATTGAACTGACTGAAGTGATGTATGAGTTTAAGTAAATAGAGAAAGATTTGGTGGCAAAAAAATTAGACCCTTCAATATTTTCAATCTAGTCTTGCTTCCTAAGGAGATCAAAAAGTATACCTAGCAGGTGCCATTCACAGAAGATTTTTACTTTTTATTTGTTTACTCTGGAGTTCAGTTTGCTGGCCTTGTTTTAGTCAGTGTAGTAGAAATCTGTGCAACATATTTTTACATGAAGTAGAACAGATTGGGTTATTCTTCTGGATTTCCTATAACTACAAGATCTATAAATTGGTATATGGTCACACAAGTTTCTTGCTTTCACAGATTCCTATAATTAATCACACAAAGCAACACAAACTTCACATAAGCATGTGGCTCACAATATCATTGATTCGATTAGGCTAAAATCAAAACCCTTACAAGGTATCTAGAAGCTGCTCACAATTCTAGTTCACATGGAGTTCTTTGTCCATCTTTAAAGCTAGAAGTATTGCATCCATCTGACCATTATTTTGTAGCTGTATCTTTTTCTAGCCACAGCCAAGAGCTGTTTTCACTGTTTGAAAATTACTACTATTAAGTGTGTCCCACCTACATAATCCATGATTTCTCCTTTGAAATGCTTTGATATTAGTATGATCTAAAAAGATGTTTTCATTTTAAAAAACTTGTAATATTCTGGAGAATGGGCTATCAAGACTTTTTATTGTGTTATTGTAAAACTGTGACATAAATTAAGTCATTTGAACTTGTACAGAATGTCTTCATCATAGGAAAACTAAATATAAATAGATGTAATAAATACTTTAAAGATAAACATCCCCAAGAATCATCTAAGTGATGTAATAACAATGCTGTAACTCTCTGAGTTTTATTTATTGAATGCTTAATTTTCCCTTACCTTCTTATATATTAATTTGAATTTTATTTCATGGGATCACCCAATAATATTCAAAGTCTGACTAAAAAGTAGGTGATTAAAAATTTAAGCTCAAAGCATTGTGGTTTTGAGCTCAAAGAGAAATTACTATATTGCCATGGAACAATTTAATTCTTTTAGGGTAAATGAAGTCATTAAGGTAAAAACAACAATAGTAGTTGTAATGATCAGCAGAATTAAGAAATTTTATAAGAGAGCTTTAAAAAGTTTGATAATGTCTGGCAGTGCTGGATAACAACCTTACTTCCAGCACTCAGGAGACAGAGGCAGGCAAATCTCTGAGTTCGAGGCCAGCCTGGTTTACAGAGTGAGTTTCAAGACAGCTGTGGCTACACAGAGAAACCCTGCCTCAAACAAACAAACAAAAAACACAAACAAAAATTTGGTAAAATTGTTTTCTTTAACTTTTCAACCTCTAGGAAATTGATTGAGGCTATATTTTATAAGTCTCCTAAACCTTCCTCTTTGTAACATTGGTTAAATTTTTAACCATTTATCAATATTTTACTGACATCTAATAAATTGAACCTACTTCAAAGTGATCATGAATTTTTAAGCATTTATTGATATTTTACTGACATCTAATAAACTGAACCTACTTCAAAGTGATCACTTTGATAGACAAATATAATTGTGAGTGACAATAGTGAGCATGTTTATCATTGTGGCATGTCTAAAAATTAAAACAATGGGTTTCTTCCTTTCTTTCTCAGTATAGCTTTTACAGATTCAATCACATTGTGCTTCTGTTAGGCGTTTCACTTCCCACAGACTGGAAATGGCCTAAAAAAAATGGCCTTAAGAGAAGACAAGAAAATCTAAGAAAGGAAAGAACCACTAGGAAATTTTTCAGAGTTATGGTTTAATTTTCCCTTATACCAAAGATTAAATGTAGCCACGTTGGCTTGAAGAATTATTAGTTAAAGGTATATAAAAGTCTAGAGCAATGATTTTTCAACCTTCCTAGTGCTGCAGCCCTTCACTATTGAGAAACCAAATCTCTTAGGTTCAGACTCCATCTTAGAGAACTTGACCTAAGTTTGAACCCAAGTTAACTAACAGGCTGATACCTAGCACCAGTTTCCAGGTTACCCGCCACCAACAAGACCTGAGTCTAGCACCAGTTTCCAGGTTATTCACCAACAAATCTGCACCTCCAGTTTACAAGCCTGCCCCTGACCCTTCACTTCCTAACAATCAGGAAGAAAGCAGAAGTTAAGCTTATGGTTTGGCTCCCAACACCAGCTAATTTTGTTAAAAGTCATAATGTCCCACCCACTCAGATCTATACCAGGCTAGATATCCCTTTCTTGCCTCTATAAATGCTTGCCTAAAACTACTCGGGGCTCAACCTTCTTGATGTGTCAGGGTTGGCTGGAAGCCCAAGCTCTTCAATAAAGAGGCCCTAATGTGATTACATCAAAATTATTTTTGATTGTCTTTTGGGGGGTTCATGAATGTTTCCTAGCACAACTTTATAACTCTGGATTTTCTTGTGACTCTAACCATAAAATTATTTTTGTTTCTACTTTATAACTGTCATTTTGTTACTGTTATGAATTATAATGTTAATATCTGGTATTCTTGATATCTGATATTCTACCACTATGGGGGCGGGTTACCACCTACAGGTTGAGAACTACTGCTCTACACAGTGGCAATGTGTAAGAGCCTGAAAAATGAAATACTGAATGAAGAAATCATAGATAATGGCTTGGAGAGAGTGCCCTCTCTCAACCATGTGTACCAATGACTGACTCTACAGCATAGATTAAATGCAGAAAATCAAGTGGTGTCAAATGAAAAAGTCCCCTTTCTTCAAGCACAGAACTTTTGTCTCTGAGCTCTATCCTTCCATGATCTTGGTAGAAGTCCTGCTTTAAGGGTTATAAACCTTCATAGTACTTTCACAGACAGGGATAGAATTTCACTGATGAAGTCAAATTAGATTGGGTTATGATTGCTCTCTATTTAGTGGAACATGAGTATATAAAAGGAGAGCAAAACCTTGTAATAATACACCAATGGATTCAAGATGGCTAACACAATCAGCAAACTCTGGATCCACAACAGTTATGGATGTATATTGTATCCACAACTGCTACATACACATACCTGCACATACACACACACATGTATGTGTGTATGTGTGCGTGTATGCATGTGTGTGTGTGTGTGTGTGTGTGTTTGTGTATGTGTGTGTACTAACCTCAAAATTCTGACACATAATTAGAAAACAACCTTGATATCACTATATGTGTATGTGTTGTAGGGGTATATTAAAATGTAGAGAGATGCAAGAGGAATAGGAAGGTAGAGACAAGTGTCAGGGGCAGCCTTGCTTATACACCGAAGGCCTAAAATCAGCAATAGACCTAAGTCAGCCTGCTAACACAAAGTCATGGGTCTTGTGGATAGTCATAGACCTTGGGTAGCCTTGGTGGATAGTACCAGCTTAGATAAGGACAAGTGAATCATAGGCCAAGTGAATCTTTACCCAGCTGATACCCTGTTCTGGAAGATAACTGTACTACCCCTGAACATTTATGCTCCTGTGTCATCCCTTCCCCACATCTTGCCTTTTTGTGTACATAATCCTGTGTGAAAAAGCAAAATCAGAGGTTTGATCGGACTATAGACAAGCCACTGTTCTTTGCGTTCACCTGTATCCCCCATCTTCTCTTTCAGATGACCTCCCCAGACCCCTGTTCAATGCCCTGCTGGCTGAGACAGACAAGTGTAAAATGTGTAAACAGTCCCATCTAAATTCCATATACCATGGTGGGGTTTATAAGATGCTACTTGATGCCAAAAGAAACTAAAGGCTTGGTGCATGACAGAAAAATCCATGCTTTTGAAAGTGCTAAAATAATGTTGTTTTTAGGCCACAAAGAAATGTTAATGAGAACAATTTTCTGATAAATGAAAAAATAAGGAAGTTAGAGTAGTTCACTCAAGTTGGGGCAATGAGAGTGATCCGTACCCCTCTCATAAATAAAAATGTTGTCTCCAGAGAAGTTTAATACAGGCAAAAGCTGGCTTTAATTTCTACCTCATAGCCATTAAGGGAATTCAAGACCAAAACTAAAGCAAGAATGTAAGTAACATAGAGTAGAGGTCATGGAGCAGTGTTGTTTGCTGGTCCTTTTACAACCCATATTTAGCCAGTTTTCTTACATGGATGAAGACCATTTGCCTAAAAAAATGATACCTCCCACAGTAAAGTGGGACTTCCTACACCAATTAACATGTCAAATAACCTCCCACAGATAGGCACACAGTCCAATCATATCTAGGCAATCCAATAATGGAGACTCTCTTCTAAGATAACTCTAGGCTGTACTATGTTGACAGTTAAAGCCAACTAGGACATCTAATGCTTTTCTTTAATGTCTGTGATAAAATACTCTGGCTTGCCCACATTTTTCAAAATATGTTCTAGTAATGTCTTTACAAAACATAATTTTCTAAAAGAATAATTTCAAAAATACTGAGTTCAGGCAACTGTGATGTTTCATGTTTTTTTTTTTCTTTTAATGGATATTTTCTTTATTTACATTTCAAATGTCCAGGTCTCCCCTCGGGAAACCCCCTATCTCATACCCACTCCCCCTGTCTCTATGATGGTGCTCCCCCACTCACCTACCCTCTCCCTCTTTCCTTCTTTGTCATTCCCCTACACTGGGGCATCGAACCCCCACAGGGCCCCTACTCCCACTGATGTCCAACGAAGCCATCCTCTTCCACATACACAGCCTTAGCAATGGATCCCTCCATGTGTACTCTTTGGTTGGTGGTCCAGTCCCTGGGAGCTCCTGGGGGTCTGGCCAGTTGATACTGTTGCTCCCTCCATGGGGCTTCAAACCCGCTCAGCTCCTTCAGTACCTTCTCCAACTCCTCCTTCTGGGACCCCATGCTCAGTCCAATGGTTGGCTGAGAGCATGAGCTTCCTCCTCTGTATCTGTCAGGCTCTGGCAGAGCCTCTCAGGGGACAGATATATCAGGATCCAGGCAGCAAACACTTCAGCATTGAGGAATCTGACGATCAATGAAGTTCAAGGCAAGTCTTGTCTTCATTGAGCTACATAGCAAAATACTACATTAAAATTGTTATAAGAAATAGTGATCATGGGAGTGATCATGGGACTCTGTTTATTGTCCTACTTGTTCTTTGACTATCTGGGTTTATTGTCTTGCCTGTTCCTTGACTATTTACATCTATTGTATTGCTAGTTCCTCAACCTAGAACTGACCTTAATATTTGCATGTAGTTTAAATGGCATAAAAGCAAAAAGAAAGGAGAAGAAGGAATGGGATAATGGGTTATTGCGGGGGTGGGGAATGCGGAAAGGGGATAACATCTGAAATGTAAAGAAATAAAATATCGCATAAAAATTGATATAAAATAAAGGGTAGAAGAGATAAAACTTAGTTGGTGACAGAAACTCCTAGAAAGATATGACTTCAAGTAATGAACATATGTGTCATTTTACAGAAGATTTTTCCTGCCTTATCATAATCTTTTCCTTGTGTCTCACTCATTTCTTTTACCAAGTAACAACTAATTTGGGTTTTGTCACTGTATATTGGTTAGTAATTGCTAGTAATCATGTAAACAGCATCATATACTCTGCACTATGTTTGTCTTTAAGTCAATACAGTGATTTGATACTTAATCCATAATTCTATATGTTTCAATAATGCATTCATTGATGGTAAATTAAAATTACATTATATAATTACAACAATGGTTTATACATCTTTGTCTCATACAAATAATATGAGTGCTTCATAGAATTCATGATGTAGTTACAATATTTCTTTCCATTTGGAAACATATCTAAGTGTAAAATGGCTGATTCATGTCCATTACTATGTTTAAATTAAAACTTCTGTCAAATTCTTTTCTATTTAACTTATCAAAGCAAACTGTCACCAGATTCTTCCTGAAATTCCTCATCTTCTACCTGTTGTTACAGGACACTCCTGGCAAGTATACCTGTCCCCTACCCTGAACTCTCTAGTCCAAAAGGCTCTACTGTTCTTCCTTATGTAATCCAAACATTTTGGTTATGGCTCTCTGTATCATTTGGTCTTCTGTTTGCTATACACATTTCTCCTGTCTTCCTTGCCCTCCCCATCTCACCACATGGCCCATCTCAGGTTAGTCACGACCACTCCAGACTGTCCCACATGTCCCTGCCTCTACCTAAGCTCTAGCTTTATTTATAATAAACCATCTCCACCAACATACCTAGGGACAGTCATGTTTTCCTTTTTCCTTATTTATTTTTTCATTGATTTGATGCTGAAACTTGGGACCAGTCATGTTTCCTTTCCTTTCTATTTCTTTTTTTAATTCAAATATAAAGCCCAGGCCTCTGCCTCTTGAGTGAAGGGATTAAAGATATATGCCATGTCTTCTACCTCCATATAAGTTTAAATTTTTTTCTTTTAAATTCTCCTTTAAAAAGCTGGTTTTATTTTAATCAGCATTCCATAAAATCTACACATCACTTTATAACAATGAGTGTTAAAAATATCAGTGAAGGACACCTTTTAATATGTTCAGATTCAGATTATTTCTTCTCAGCATTACTTAATAGTCTTAGGGGGTAAATATGCCTCTTCTTTATTAGACTATCATTATTTATTTTACAACTACAAGTAAAATTCTTCCAGATATTTATATTTATTTGATTTAGTAAAATTTGTGTGGAATTCTGTAATTATATTCACAAGAAATGGTGATATACTGTTTTTTTTCCTTTTACTGTGATTGGACAGTTTGGGTTTCAGAATAATCCTTAACTTACAAGCAAGAAGCATCAGCTGTCCTTCATGTTGATGGTATAATTATTCCTTAATTAAAGTGACTAGATAGTTTATTGCTTATATGACTGTCACAGTCTATGTTTGTTCCTGTTTTATTGCTGTGGAGAGACACTAGGACCAAGGAAACTCTTATAAAAGAAAGTAATTAATTGGGTGTTTGCCTAAAGTTTCAGAGATGTCCTTATTATAATTGTGAGGAAACAAGAATGAATGAATGATGTTGAACAGTAGTTGAGAGCTTTACATTATGATTCACATGCAATGGAAAGAAATGGAGAGGGGGGGAAAGGAATGGGGAAGAGACAGAACTAGACAGAGAGACAGAGAGACAGAGACAGAGACAGATAAAGATTGGGCCTGGTATGAGTTTTTAAAATTTCAAAGTCTACCCCCAGTAACATACTTCTTCCAACAAGACCACATCTACTTCAACAAGGCTATATACCTCCTAATCCTTCCTCAATAATCCACCTACTAATAATGATCAAGACTTCAAATATATAAGCCTATGGAAGTGTTTCTCATTTAAACCACCACAAAGTCCATAAGTGAAACCATATTGGCCTGTGATTTGCTTTGTTTTTGTTTTGTTTATTATTTCTTTTTTTCCTCTTTAATCTTTTTTTTTTTTTTTACAGTCCAGACTTTATCCCCATCCTGGTCCACCCTCTGAATGTTCCACATCCCACACCTTCTTCCCCCTACCCACTCCACCCCTGTCTACAAGAGGATGTCTCCACCCCCACCCCACCAGATCTCCCCACTCCCTGGGGCCCCAAGTCTCTTGAGGGTTATGTATATAGTATTGGGGTGGGTCAGGGTCTGGCAGCAGATAACACCTATTGGCTTGATCTGAGAGCTTGGAGACACCTCATCTACATGTGGGAGAGCCTGAGGCACTACTATTCCTTGTGACTGATGGCCATAGACCTCTCTGTGGGAGGGGCTGTAGAGGGTTGAAGCTAAATGAAAGAAACCAGGGCCCAGGAGAAGAGCCAAACACGTGCCATCTGATTAGGGTTGGGGGAGGGGAGGTTAGAGACCTGTGCTCGACCAGACACCCAGCTGCCTCTCACAAGAAACCTGGTTCCATAAACATCTTTACAATTACTGATTTAGCTCTCTACACATACAGTAGATTGCATTTTCAGTTTTATTCATAATGTTTTCTGCTTTACTTTTTCTCTGATTTAAACTAATATGTATCAGAATATATTTAAAATCTACAGCAGTTTTGATTGTGGATTTTAATATTAATTAGTTTGTAATTATAGTATGAATTTTATTTAATGAATCATTTCATAGATATTAACATCAATTTTCTAGGAGTAAATAAGTGCTAAAATCTTGAAAACATGAATATTCTGTTGCTTACAGACTTGTTCTTCAAGTGTTAATTAGATATACTATTTTTCAACTTGTGCACATCCTGTTAACTACAGTTACTTCGCATGTTTTTTCCTTCATTTTCTGGTTTTATAAAATTTATTTTTGTGAGCAGTTTTGAGCAAGTATATTATAATATACTTTTACTTTTCTTATTTTTTTGTGCATTAGAGTTTCTTAGGTGAGAATCAAAATTTATTGCTTAAATTTTAAAATAAGCTCAATTTTGTTCAGATATTTTGTCACATAGGACAGCAAGTTCCATTTGTTATTTTTATCTGTTTTCTTATACATGTTTATGTATGCTTTCAGATAGATAGATAGATAGATAGAAAGATAGAGAGTGTGTGTGCATGTGTAAGCACATGTGTCTGCATATGTGCCTGTGTGTGTGTATTCATTGCATCCTTGACTTGCTTTTTAAACAGATCTCTGGTATTTACTTTCAGTAATTTTTATTACTGTGACTTAAAATTAGTAAACTTTCATTCTGTAATGTAGAAGATACTATTAATCCCATTCAATATACTTTACTGCAAACATTACAATTTTTATCTTTGGAAGTTTTACGTAAGTATACTTTGTGTTATCCATGTTTGATTTGTACAGAATACAGTTTTAATAAATTATCCATTGTTCATTATCTGACAATTTTACATCTCTTTTCACTGTGTTGACATTGTTTGATGAATATTTTTCCACAGTTGTTCATAGCATCTTTTTGCTTTACATGTCTGATAGTTTTATTTAAATGATACATGGTATAAATTTTATCATGTTAATTAATGCTATTTTATATTCTTATATTTTATCTTAAGATTATTTAAAGTTAAATCTTTATTAAAACAACTTGAAATAGGAGAAAAATGTTATCAATATTAGAAAGCCTTATGCCATGTTCAACATCAAAAATTAAAAGGTGAAAATAGTTAAATAAAGGAAACATCACATCATTTTATTTCTTTGGATAAATAACACTAACTTGAAGTACAACTCATATTTTACCCCACCTCACATGTTAACATTCCAAAATCTATAGTTTCTTAGGTCTCCTACATTTCTCTTTTAGATACTTCCAAGGTGTTGGCTGCAGGGAAGTATATATTTAATCAGAAATTCTATTAGGGGCAAACAATAGATGTGATATCTAGAATCCATTTTTTATTTATTTTTATTTATGTTTTGTGATTTTATTGTAGCCTGTAGGTTTTATTCTTTCTTTCATAATGACTTTATTGATTAGTTGGGAATTTCACATCATAGACCCTGAGTACAGGTTATTCTCAGTACTCTCAACTCTATTCTCCACTTGTCAGAAGCCATCTAGGTAAGAGTAATGTTAGTAGGTGACTGTTCTAGAGGTGGTCCACTGACCTTTGCATATTTATGATGGGTGAGCTCCAAGAGGCAAAGTCTCAGGTGGCTTTACCTCAGGATTTCTTCTTGCAGCAGATATGCCTTTCCTGTCATTCTTCCATAGTCTACGGTTTACTTGGCATTAGCCCACCTTACAGAGCATAAGGGAAGGGCTCTATTTAAGGGACAGGCTGTTGAGAGATTGAACATGCTACAGTAAGTACATAGATGAAAGAGATTGGTTGCTTTTATTCTTATTTTTATTTGGGGGAGGAAGGCCAAACAATGAACATGGTAGAACTAGGAAGTGATAGTGATTGGGGTGTGTGATGGGAAATTCCCTAAAAATCAATAAACTTGTTATGTTAGAATAAAAATAAAAGGAGAGAGAATTGTTTTGGGTTAGAATAAGGACTAACAATAAATAGATTATTTTCCTCACAGTCTGCTTTCAAGAATTGCAAAAGAAATATAGAAATATGCTCAGTCTCTGGCTGATTATTTCTCATAACTGAGGCATAATTGTTTTTGTGTACACTACAGTGTGGCATGAATTAACAAGCTATTCATTTGGTTGATTAGAACAGGCAGTATGTCTGTCCCGATTTGACCACCAGTTAATTATTTTGTCATTTCTGATTTTTCCTCTAGGCCTGTCCTAGTTTTCTCAAATGTGTGTTCTGATTAGTAATCTCCCAAATCCTTCATGGAAAGGCCTTGCAGATTCATTGAGCCATCTATTTGTGCAGCCGCCTGTTATCTGGCTTTTTTCTGATGATCTCTGGCAGCTACCTTGGTGCTTTTACATCCTAACCTTCTGCAGTACAATAGAACTCTCTGAAAGTATGTAAACGGAAAGAATTTAGTGTTAGCCATGTTCATGTCTCTCTTTTTTTAAGTGTCCTTATTACCTACCTGGTATTTAATGCTTGCTATTTTGTAGTTGGTTATGGATGGTGGATAACTCAAGTCCTTTATATCTGTTTTATTTGCAAGCAAGTATCTCAGATTTTAACAAGTATCATTTTGTATGGTTAATTTCCATTTTTCATAAGTCATACAAAGTATAGAGATTGTATAGTATCAACCACTTCTGCATGGTCTCATGGAAGATAGACACCAGATCCACAGCATAGACAGTATTGTCATTTTTACTTTTCACAGGAGTTAACAGTCATTAAGATTTAGTCCTTTGTTCAATGTAGTAGATATAACATAGGTTCTAGGTAGAAGACATGTGAAGAAATGTTGGTTTATTATTTATGTTTTATGCTTGAAATGTGTTTATTAAAGACAAAATAATTATCATGCCAGATATATTGTGGTTTTCGCTTAAACAAATGAATTTAAATGCCGTCTCGTCAGGATGAAATGCTAGTTAGTAGTAGCATTCGAAACTTCCAATCAGACAACCTTTGAAAATGTGTTTTCTTTTATTGTAAATGATACAAACTCTGTAGGAGTACCCAAATGCTGGGTGGTGAATGGTGCCCAATTCATGTAAATATGCTTGGAAAAGCAAAGACCAGTTAAACTCTGCACACACCACTTAGGAAAATAAGTACATTAAATTTTTACCATAAGAAATGATGCAGAATCACATCCAAATAAAGTGTTTTGGAAATTGGTAATGGACATTTGTGGGGCTTTAAACTTGCACGTGGGCATGGGTCCTGTTGGGCTGTGTTGTGATTCCCACCGCTCTGAGGAGCAGAAACATGGGAATTTGATTGAGTTCATGTGGTGCTGGGGGGACACTGGGCTGAGAAGTCAGCCTCTGTGGTGGGAACATACAGACATCCTCAGCAGGAGATTAAGTGGCACCTCAGTATTCTAAGGACCCCTCCAAAGTTCTCCATGGCAGGCTCCAAAGACATGAGGAAGTCCATGGTTTTAAAAGGCTTATTGTCATGGCAGAAAGTGAATCTGGTTGTACTCACCCCCATCTCAGGGCAGACCTGAGTTAAATAAGGAGGGAGAATGGAGGAGGGCTTGGGAAGGAATGCTTAATTGGCTACACCCTCTGGCCTTTAGGTATCTCATTAATATGGAATTCTCTTGAGGCTAAGGCCTGTAGTCATGCCTTCTACCTGTGCTGGGTGACACAAACCTCTCATCGGGAGAAAGTGTAGAGGCATAGCCCTAAGTGACTGAAAGGCATGGATCAATGGAGGTCTTGGACGCATGTCAGGAGCCTGGAATATGGGAGCATGGCAAAATGCAGGTATGGATACCTGTTGGGTCTCCGGCCATCTCTAGCCAGTACTCCACCAGAAACCAAGCTATCATTTCAGGGTCCCACAGACATTAAACCTGTTTGGTCTAAAGCTCCTGTCATATTCACTGACTGATTGTTGGGATCTAGGATTTGAAGTAATGTTTCCAAAGGACTCAGAAAAAACTTGAGAGGTAGTATTGGTAAATGTGACCTAGCAGTCAAGTAGAATGTTTTCTAGTCTAAAGTCTTAAACTTGGCATTTGTGTCAGAAAAAAAAAAAAATCAATAACAGTTTAACAAAAACCACAACCCCCAGATACACTTAGTTCTTTTATTTTGTGCTTGAGAGAGGTAAAGGGATGGAAAGAATCTTTCTTGTCTCCAGGTTGCCCTATACACTTGTGCCAGCATTACCTTTTCTAAAACATTACTTTGGCTGTGCAGTGTCCCTGTCCACAGACATTTAAATAAGCATACAAGGATGTCTACAGGATGGCATCTGCTCCTGTCTCATTCCTTGCAATGAACTCATGCTTTAAAAACACGACACTTCCTGCTGTGATTGAATATGCCACACTATTAGTCGCTAACCTGATTTTATCTATTCTGTTTATGATATCCTGTTTCTGTATTAATGTTCCTCTCCTTATTTCAAATAAAATTCCAAAGCCTCCTATTTAGTAAAAATGTGATAAGAGTATTTTCAAAAATAAAACATAGCATTAGCTCTAAAGACCTCTAAATCAATAATCAATTTATAATGATAAAGCCATGAGAATCTATCAGACATATATTTGCATTATTATCTTGATAAGAACACTCAAAATTATTTTAGCTTTCTCTTCATTTACTCTGCTTATTTTCTTTCACTTAATTTTCTTTATTTACAGCCATCTCTACTTGGGTCTTTCTTATTTCTTTCCATCCTATGTTTGATTTTTTTTTCCTTTCTAGTTACTTAAGCAACCAAAGATTATTTATGAAAAAATCTATTTGATACAAATATTGATGAATATAAAATTCTGTTTTAATACTATTTCCTGTAACTCATAGGATTTGGAATTTTTAGGAGTTTCATATCAAGAGTCTCTCTTTCTTTCCTTCTTTTTTATCATTAATCCAAAATTTAATAATGCTGTGTTATCTAAACTTTATTGAAATTAAGCTTCTCATGTAACATATACAAATTCAAGCAAAACATGCATGTGTTGTTGACATTTAACAGAGAATATACAACTATTTCATGGGTGATGATATCACTGGCCATAAGTACACCTAAAGACTAGAGAGAAAAATACATACTCTTTTTTAAAACAAACTTCACCTCACGAAATCTGCTTTAAAGGTACAGAGACAAACACACAACAAGAACACCATTATTATTAATCCATTGTCATTTATAGATTATGTAAAACTCAAAATAAGACCACAGGACACCTGATGGTAGAGAACGCTATTTCTCTTACTTGGTCTATAGTATCTAACACTTACTATAAAAATACATTGTAAAGAAGAAAAGCAGCTATAAGGAAGGGGATACATTTTTTTTTCTGTTTTACTTTTGTCTGATATGCATTACTTTCCTGTAGTGGGAGATATTTAAATCTCCAATCCAAATATGACCAGTCAGTGAAAACACAACACAGTAATTATGAATATATTCTGTAAGCCTAGATTGGACAGATTCACAACTTAACTACTCTATTCCACAGCTATGAAATCCTTATAACTTGAGGGTTTTCCAGACCCTGTGTCTGTCCTTCTACCTTCTGCTTTTCAGTCATCCTCTCCTTCATCGTCTTTCTCCTCCATTTCTTCCTCTAGTCATCCTCCCCCTGCTCTCTTCCCACCAACCTTTATATCTCCACAACCCCTTCCTCTGCCCAATCACCGGCTTCAGACTTTATTTTACAAATTAAGACACACAGAAGGTTCACTAGAAATCACCTGTGTAATGACTCACACCTCCTCTGTAGCCCTTCACAGGAAGAGAAAATTAGTATCAAAATACAAGGCCAGGGCTATACACAACACATTCCCCTTTCTGTCCAATTAAAAGACTCTTTTCTCCCAGATATAAATTGAACACAACTATTTTACCATATTGTAATTGTTAAAGTACAATATAGACTTAACACCCAGTCCATCATTTTTGTTAACTAAATAGAACCTCCGTTATCTTTCCTAACTAAGAGACTTAGTTCTAAACATGGCCTTTTTCCTGGATTTAGAATGAATGTCAGCCGAAAATCATCCTCTCAAATCTCTTCTCTCAATGTAAATAGCTTGTCTATGAGACTGTAAGTCTTCAACCCCATCAGATATCCAGAATGACTGAATTAACCAAAATTATGGTAAGCACAAAGCATAGCTTCTAAAACTTAGCCAATATATAGAGACCACTGAAAACCTGGAAAGTCCCTATACTTCAAAATGTTGGAGCATCCAATCTTCAGCCTTCTGTCTCAGGATCATTTGACAGACCTAGTAATGCAGAAATATTAAGGGCTGATTACTCTGTCTTGGGAGATATAATCAGTTGACTATTCCAAAAATGTCTTTTTCTGGATAATTTGTCTGTAGATGAAGAGAGGCAGTTTTTGCCTAGTGGCTGTCTCACCACAACTGGAGTAACTCTAGAGATGTTCAATTTCTTCTTAGAGTTCAAGACATGGAAGTTGTCAGAAGCAGACAGGTCTCTAATCAAAATGAACATTTATACAGAAATGTTTGTGATATCAATTCTATGGACTTCTCACGTTTTTGAAAACCAACTATCTATGTAAAGCAACCTGGACTGTTGTCCATTAACTTCTCTCAGCTATTTCTAATTAACATCTAGAAAACACACTAACAGTAAACTCAAAGCCATGTATTAGCTATAAGCCCTTAACTTACAGACGACCCATCTCAAATCAGTTAACGAAATTAAAGAAGAACTGGGTCTAAGCCTTGTATTCCTAAATGTGTTATATAGGCACAATGCCCATGAGAGGAACAATATTAAAGCACAGGGAATTGGGGTGCTGACTCTTCATTAACTTCTTCAAGCTGAATACGGGTGTTGAGATATTAAAAGAGGGGCGATGGTAAGAGTAAATTGATAAGCCTCTGATGTCTGTGTCTTCATTGCATCTATCTGAAATTCCAGGACATCAGAGGTTTGAGCAGGTCTGCTCCGCTTGCTTGATGAGTAGACAAACCAAGGCTGTGTATTCTGCAATATACAATTCTCAAAACAATTTTAGTATCCAGATAATTTTTGTTTGAATTCTGGAATCTAGTCTTCTGATGGTCTTCCTGTGTCATTTCTAATCCATATAATTCTGGAAGGTAGACATATCTTAATCATCACTTCTGAAAACACACAGACAAAACCTTTTTCCCTAAACAGAATATTCTTGGGCCAGTAACCAGAATATTCTTGAGCCAGTAACCAGAAAAACCTTTATCTTGACCTCTTTCCCAGAGGAAAAATATAACCACAAAACTGAAAATCACACCCATCTATTTTACCAAGCGGGAAATGAACCCAGAATTTCTATGGGGGCCCACATTTGACAGGACCCGAGTCTCCTGTGAGGCAATATCACTTTATATCATTTGAACACATCTGATTTACACTATCTTTCTCTTTGGCCCTCTGCCTACAACAGTTTTTTTTTTTTTTTTTTCATCTGTTTGGCTCTGTACTCCAGAGCAGCTTCCACTTGTACACTGTACTCTTTACTCTAGAGCCAATGACAATTTTCCTTAAGTCAATTCCCCTCAAACCATTAAAAAAAACATCATGTTAAGCCCAAAAGACATTAATTGTGTTTCTCTCCTTCAAGTATCAAAAAGTTATATATCTCCTTTTTCAATCAAAGAACTAGCTGGTCTGGAGCCCTCAGTTCTCTGCTTCCACCTGAAAACTACCTCGCAGGCAGCCATGTTCCAGGATCACCTGTTCCGCCCTCTAGTTTTCACAGGGCACCAATGAAGCCCAGCTGCAGGTTGAGCATTGTTCACAACTCTGGCCACAGTTCTCCATTTGGGGGTTAGGGGAGGAAGCTTCTTTGCTGCTCTGTAGGCCCCTCAGACCCACTCAGCTCTCTCTGGGTGTTTTACCTCAGGTTAGTTGAGTTCTAATCAATAAGTTGGGTGCCAATTGTAGTGGGAGATATTTAAATCTCCAACCCAAATGTGACCAGTCAGTGAAAACACAACTCAGTAATTATGAATATATTCTATAAGCCTAGATTGGGCAGATTCACCACTTCACCACTCTATTCCCCACCTATGAGACCCTTATAACTTGAGGGTTTTCCAGACCCTGCATCTGTCCTTGTACCTCTTGCTTCCCAGACATACACTCCTTCATCATCTTCCTCCTTTATCATCTTCCTCCTCCATTGTCTTCCTCCAGTTGTCCTCTAGTCATCCTCCCCCTGCTCTTTTCCCACCAACCTTTATATCTCCACCTCCCCTTCCTCTGCCCAATCATTGGCTCCAGCCTTTATTTTACAAATTAAGATGGGCAGAAGGTTCATTAGAAATCACCAGTGTAATAATGACTCACACCTCCTCTGCAGCCCTTCACAGGAAGTGGGAATTAGTATCAAAATACAAGGCTGAGGCTATCCACAACAGTTTCCCTCTATTTTGGAAATTTAAATTTAACTTTTATTTTTAAAAATGATATATATGAGAAAAAGAAAACAGGGAAATACTAGAAGGACTACACTTTATCTCTACAGCTATATTTTCACTTCTTGTACTTTATAAAATTCTGAATGCTTTTGTACTTAATAATACTATTTTTTCAGCTTTTCATAATCCTAAAGGGTAGAGGTATTATTTAACATTTTTCCAACAACACTGAAGTTATCTGTGTTAATAGAAAAAGCCAGTATTTAATTTTAGATCATCAATATCCCTCTTCCAAATCTATCTTTAAAATTTTTTGACCATATATTGTCTCTGAACCTTAGTTTCAGCAGCTGTAAAATTAGAGCAAGTTCTAATTTGCTTTCTGTTACTGTGATTAAAAAATCATAAACAAAAGAACATTGGATAGAAAATGATTTATTTGGCTTACATTTTCTTATCCCATTCCATCATTGAGGGAAGTTCCAACAGGAACTGAGACAGAGTCCACTGCTTACTAGTATCACCCCTCTGGCTTGCTCAGCTACTTTCTTACATAGCCCAGGCATACTTGTCTACAGATAGTAGCACTCACCACTGGATGGGCCCTCATATATCAATTGAGACAATCCTACAACTGAGGTTCTCCTTTCCCAGGTGTCTCTAGGTTTGTATTAAGTTGACAGTTAAAGCTAACTAACTACAGCATTCCATTCTTTATCAGCTTTGACACACTGTAACATCACTTTAAAAATTACAGCCTTACATGGGTACACACACCCACATATACATGCATGTGCACATGTAAAAGTAAATCATACTAATAATATATCTTAATTCCAACTTTGTCTTTCTTGTTTGTCCTTAAGATCGAACACTAATATCACGATATAAAATTTAAAAAAAATTAAAATTTCCACACTCTTTAAAGTTTTCAGTATTTTAAAAGTCTAACATGTCTTTAAAAATCTATTAGCCAAAGAAAAGTACAGAATACACAAGATACAGTCCACAAAACTCAAAAAGGTCAACAAACTGAAGGTCCCAAGTGAGGATGCCTCAGTCCCATTTGGAAGGGAGAAAAAAGCAATCACAAGGGGGAAGGGAGGGAGGGACCTGGAAGGGAAAGGAGATAAGGGGGAAGGAGAAACCTGATCTGTCAAGTTGACAGCTGAAGCTACCTATGACAAAGAAACTCATGGAACACTTGAGAAATATATTAATTATACGTGTATGTAGAACAGACTATATAATGCCTAGTTTGTCAAGATGTAGTAAATGATTGCTATTAAATATTTAATATTGATATAATCCACATTAAACTGCTCACAATACTGTGAAAAAAATCATAAATATAATAAAAATCTAGCATAGGAGAAATCTCATAATAGAATTGTGTATGAGATTGATTCTTTCTTAAATAATGTTTCCCATGGGCAAATAAATGAAATATCTGTTCTGCCACTGATTTTCTCCTCAGAGGAATATTCCCAGGGCATTTAGAATAAGTGTGTCTCTGTGTATGTTAGTACATATGTATATGGGTTTGTATTTAATTGGGCTTGCTTCTGTTTTGCTCCCTAATAAAACAGCACTTTTCAATATAGTTTTATTTGAAGAGAATGGCAAAAATTTATGATACTGAATCACAGTGTGAAGTCAAATAACTTTGGACTGGGATTCAGGAAATATTACACTAAAAAGGTCATGTTTTACAGCTAAAATTTACTCTGCTACAATTTTGAATAATAAATCTTTCTAGAGCCAACCCAGAATTCAGTCATGTTTTTATGTGGTTACCATAGTGAATACCAAAGAACTTAAAGATTAATTACAATCCATTTAAAAATAAGGCTTTGGTATAAATTTGATAATTGTTACTCTACATACCATTTTGAATTCTTACCAATAGCCAGGAAACTCGATGTGTTAATGCATATACATATGCCCATAAACAAAAGATGACAACCAAATTCCTTCTGTGTGACTTTTAATATTAAGAGCTTTAAAATGTTATAAAAATAAAAACAGAAACAGAATTTACCTGCATGAAATATATTCCAAAACCACTGAGAATATATGTATACCTTTCAAAGTAGTGGAAACATTTAACTAATGTGAAATTGAAATTTAACTTCGAACAAATGGAAATACTATTACTATAAGCTTTGGATAATTTCAGAAAGCATTGATTTTGGTTGCTATTTATTTGACTGCCTATAATTATTCTATACCCTCAAATTCTTAATTAGCAATTATCTTCTGTCTTCACTGATACTAGATACTCCCCTTTTCTTGAACCTTTCCATTAAACCCCTTCTTAAGCTATATTTAAAATTCTATGAGTCTTGCTGTTCATGTTTTCCATTCCAAAATTATCTCATGATCAAGAAGCCATCTTAAATGGTCCATGTAAAGATTGTTGCTTTTAAAAGGTTTATTTTAGTCAATTATAACATCTTCCAAATAACATTGTTATTCTAACTATTAAGTTATTGCAACATTGCTTAAACTCCTATGAGATAGTCAACAAACTGCAAGTACTCAAACATTTCTTGCTTGTGGTTGTTGAATTGGAATGCACCATAGACTCATGTATTTGAGTGCTAAGCTCATAGGCTTTGGCACTGTGCGATGGTGTGGCCTGTATTGAAGTTAGGTGTGGTATTAATGGAGGAAATGTGTCACTGTGGGGACAGGCTTTGAGATCTCATATGCTCAAGCCAGTTCTCTTCCTGCTGCCTGCAAATCTACATGTGAAAAACTCTTAGCTCTTTCTCCAGTACCATGTCTGTCTGCACACTGTCATGTTTTGCTCTATGATGATAATGGACTACACCTCTGAGCTGTCAGCCAATCCCAATTAGATATTTTCCTTCATAAGATTTTCTGTGGTCAAATTCTCTTTTGAAGTTATGTTAACTTGAATATGAGAGCAAGCCAGTAACTTGTATTCCTCTGTGGTCTCTGCTTTAGTTCTTGCCTCCATATTTCTTTCTTGAACTCCTAACTCCGGTTTCCTTAGATGATTGACTTGTAAGCAGAAATAAACATGTTTATTCCACCCCCTCAAAAAAAAAGAAAGTAAAAGAAAAAAAAAAGATTTTCTGTGGTCATGATGATTCTTCACAGCAATAAAAACCGCAACAAAGACAGAATTTTATTACCAGGTACTAGGGCATTGCTGTAATAGGCCAAACCATGCTTTTGTTTAGAGGAATGTAGACTTTGGAACTTTGGATTAGAAATGCAGTTGACTGCTTTAAGTGGAGCTCAATGTAGCATACTAGTAGGAATATAAAAGACAGTGGTACTAAGGGTGATTTGATCTATGGGGACCTAGCTCAAGACTTGTTTTCAGATGAGAAGAATGCTAATATATGGCCCAGAGGTTGTTTTGTAATATTTTGGCAAAGAATGTGGCTGCTTTGCACTTGTCTTTTGAGGCTAAACTGAAAATGTTTAGATTAATTGCATTGGCAAAAGAAATATTAAAACAGCCTAGTATTAACTGTGTTGTGTGATTATTAGGGATCACTCTTATAGAGTTCTATAATGAAAAGGAGCAAGCTGAGCAAGGAAAAAATTAAAATGCACAATTTGAGAAAAGGGGCACCAGTAAGTAGAATGGAACTAAATCCTGTGTTCAAAGAGATAAAGAGATTAAAGAATTCAACACAGCTAAGCTGCCAATTTGAGAAGAAAGAATTAAAGAAAAGCTTAGGGTGGATGACACATACCATTAATCCCAGAATTCCGGAGGCAAAGTCAGGAGGATTTTGGAGTTTGAGGCAAGCTGGCTCTAGAGATGGAGATTGAGGACAGTCAACCTTAGGCAGTGAAAGATCATTGACAACGGAAATCTGGTGAAAATATACCTGAAAGAGGGGGCTAGCCACAGCAAGGAGCAGAACTTAAAGCTTCACACATAGTTCTTGTATAGAGTCAAAGACAGAAGAAAGGGGTTATAGAATCTCCTTCCAAGTGTGTGGCAAGGGTGTCCCTGAAAGAAGCCCTAGAGAGGCCATTTCATGAAGTTGTCAACGTGAAACCTGGATTGTCTTGGAGACACCAAGATGTTGGAGATGCCAGATCCATGCTATACCCAACAAGGAGAGCTGCTACCAGGGTATGGAAACAGCCTAAGGGAAAGAAATGTGTTACAGTCACCGAAGATGAAGCTGAAAGGAGTTGCAAATGTGAGGAGTGCTTTGACATCAAATGTGGAGATGCAGCATTTGGAGTTTGTCCTGTTGGTTTTCATTATAGCCTTGGTCCAGTATTTCCTCACATGTTCTGTTTCCACCCTTTTGGGGTGGTAATGTATATCCTGTGCCATTGTATATTGGAAGTATGTAGTCTGTTTTTTTAATTTTGATTTTACAAGAGATTACAGTTAAAAGATTGCATGAGTCTCAGAAGAGTTTTTGAACTTTAGACATTTAAAAGTCTAATTTGAGACTGTGAGTATAGAGACTTTTGTAGTTGTACTAAATACATTGTTCATTATGTTATGACTAGAAGTCTATGGGGGCCAAGGAGTGAAATGTGATGGTTTGAATAGAAATGCCCCCCAGTAGACTCCTATGCTTGAACTCATCATGGCCCATAGGGAGTGGCACTATGAGGAGGTATGGCTTTGTTGGAGTAAAGGTGTGGCCTTGCTGGAGAAAGAGTGTCACTATGTGGGCAAGACTTGAGGTTTTAAAAGCTCAAGCTAATTTTTTCCCTGATATCTACCAATTACTCTCAGCTCCTTCTCCAGCACAATGTCTGCCTGTACACTGCCATGTTTCCCACCATGACAATAACTGACTAAATCTCTGACCTGTAAGCCAGTCCCAGTGAAATGCTTTCCTTTATAATAGTTATTGTGGTCATGGTGTCTCTTCACAAAATTAAAAAACCCTACTTAAGATACTGCTCTACTTTTAAATTGTTTTCTTAGCAAATAGGGATGTTTCTTAATTTATAAAATGGTAATGCATACATAAAGTAATTTTGATAAAAATCAGATACCAGGAATAGATAGATGATAGATAGATAGATAGATAGATAGATAGATAGATAGATAGATAGATAGATATGGATACAGACAGACAGACAGACAGACAGACATGGAGATATATATACACTTAGGAATCTATCTCCTTACTGAAAATGATTATTTAACACATTATCTTAGTTTGTTGTAATATTCTTATCATTCTTCATGACTTTCAAAGGATCCAAACATCAGTCTTCAGTGATATGACCTCCTTGTTGTTAAGTTTTCCTGTGTGTGTAATTTTTAAGGCACACACTCACAGAACTATTCCACAGATCCCTTAAGCAACAAAAACTGTTTCTTTTTCTCTAGTTTTACACTTAAATATCCTATTCCCTGAATGGTTATAACTTTACTTTTTCTTCATTTTCAGATATATTGATCTACAGATATAACTGAATAACAGCCACACAATATGTGTCTTTGAAAACATACTCCCGTAGGGATAAATAATAAAGTGCAAAGACAGAACTGTCTGGAATTTTCATGTTTTGAGAACTATAAAAGTCATTCACAGCATCAACAAAAAGTAGGAGATTAGAGGAGGGATATGAGAGTGAAAGACTTGATAGCAGAGAGCAGGTGACAAAAGAAATATGATTTTACAAGTTAAGCAGGTCAGGAACCTGGAGGCAAGAATTGAAGCAGAAACCAAGGAAAAACACTGCTTACTGCTTTGTTCTCTGTGGTGGTAGGTTGCTCAGTTTGCCTCTTTGTACAACCTAGAAGCATATGCCAAAGTGGTAGTACCACCCACAATGGGCTTGGACAATCCATACCAATCATTATTGAAGAAAATGCTCCCACAGACATGCCCACAGGCCTATCAGAAGAAGGCAATTCTTTAGCCATCCTCTCCCCAGGTGATTCTCTTCCTCTTCTCTGTATGTCTCACCCCTATGTGTATACATGTATGTATTTCTGTCTATCTCTTTCTGTCTTATCAACATCAACTACACAAACAACCCCCCACACACACATGCAGACACACACACACACACACACACAGACACACATAGAAATATACATAGACACACAGACATAGACACACACACACATACACACATTGCAGGATCAGAAAAGATAACTCAATGTTTAAAAATGCATACTGCTCTTATAGCATACATAATTTCTGTTTTCAGCAACAACACTGGGTAGTAACTCCAGCCCCACAGGGAACTTACTCTTCTGTTATCCATAATCTCAATTATATTTTTAATTGTTTGGCATAAGATTTTAGTGCCTTGAGTCTTGCATATTCTTATAAATAACATGAGAAGAAAATCAGCATCTGGATGCTAATAATCCATTCTTCTAATGACAAAAGTGAAAACTACCAACAAGGCCATGACCTGACTAAGGTCACTAAAAGGCCTAATGTTTACTCTTTTCCTTTTCAATACAAGACAGATTATTTCACATTTTTCCTTACATAGCCACATAGAACAAATTTCTTTCCTGCTATTACACCATTAATCTCTCATATGCCTTATGGCCTAGTTCCAGAAAAAAAACAGCAACAACAAAATGTTTTAAAATTCCATTTCTTATGTTGGTCAATCAATGAAGGAGTGATGAAAGTCATTTACTGATTTCATTCTATGTGTCAGATATGTTGACTACAAGACCCGAATTATCCTGTCTGTATTTTTTTCTATCACTTCCATCCTCTCATTTCCTGTGTTCCATTTCCTATATCCTCCTGCATACAACCTCAGGCCTCCCCTTATTCCATATATTCTATCAGAACATCAGTATACAGGGTATATTACCCAGCTATGCTACGCCTAGGTGTTTACTCACAGGGAGGTAATTCATATTCCAGAGACACTTACATATCCATGTTTATGGATAATATTCATAATACCTGGGAAATACAGTCAACCAAGATGCCTATCAACCAATAAACTGAGGAAGAATGTATGGTACCTATGCACAATAGAATTTTGTTTGATCATAAAGAAAAATGAAACCAAGACATTTGCAGAAAACAGATAAAATTAAAATTTATTGAATTAAGTGAAATAACCCAGGCTCAAAGAGATAAACATAATCTATACAGATTTTTTTACATCTTATATGTGTGTGTATATGAGGGGACAGATATTGGTCATGAAACTAAAAAGCTTACCATGGGCATTGCCAAGGTAAGACAAAATTCAAAAGGATAAGTTTTCAAATTATTGTAAGTCTTGTATACAGAATATAAGCATGAGTAGTGTAAACATCAAAGTAACTGAAGTCCTTGGAAGTTAGAGAAGTCTCACACAGGCTATGATAACTATTTCAAACACAAGGAGTACAGGTGCCCCAACCCTCCCATAAACAAATGCCTTTCAGAAGCTTCACAAGAAGTGAAAATATTTTAAATAGATCTCACAGAATAAAGACCTTCAGATTAAGGAAAGAAGTTTCTTAAAGAATTTTGGGAGGTAGTTAACCTGATAATTAGCATTTCAAAGGATGGTGATAGAAGAGATAGCAGTCACTGGATCTGTGTAAGCTGGATACAGAACTGTTTATTTGGTCTTCCTCTGTTCTCTGGCTGCTATGATGTCTAAAGGTCATTCTCATTCTCACCTCTCTTTCCTTCTTTCTTTTTCTATTTTACTTTCTATAGCTTAATTTTTTCATATGCCTTTTTCTTTAATGAAATATCTAAGAGATAATTTATCTGTGTTGTTAGATACTGGTTAAATTTCCTGACTTTATTTCCTATGATTTAAAACAAGCGCTTGTGTTGAAATTTTATCTTTCACAAACATAAAATCCTCTCCTGCCTGAAATTCATTATAAATAAAATGAGTGAGGAATCTGGAGTCATAACTGCAGCAAGTCTTGAGAACTGGAAAGGGAGCTGGTTCTGCTTCCAAATATAGCTACTGAGGCTGAACTTAGATTTATGAATCAAGACTTGTAAAATACTAGTATCTTGCCTCAACACTGAGAATAGAAACAGATCATGAGTACCATAGTGTACAGAACAAGATAACAGTTGACTTCCCCTGCCCCTAAGCTTGAACCTGTAGGAATTATGTTCCTAGACCTTCAATGGATATTCGAAGCTGAAAATACTATCAACAAATACTTTAAAAATAGTCCCCAACTAATCAAAATTATGCTTATGATTTTTCAAATTTAGGAAAGGATGAATATAACATGATTTTAATAGTACTGTATTTTGAACTTCTAAGTTTTTCCTTTCCTGGGTGATCAATACATCTTATGATTGTCTTTCCTGATGTTACACAATGACAGTGAGACACCACTTCTAGTAAACCATGAAAGAAAAAAAGGAACCAATACTACAATATGTTCCACTCTGTAAGAATGGCTAAGTGTGGTACTGGAGAGATGGCTTAGTGGTTAAAAGTAAGTGATCCTGAGTTCAATTCCCAGTAACAACTTGGTGCCTCTCGACCACCTGTCCAGGGATCCAATGCCCTCTTCCAGTATGTCTGAAGAGAGTGACAGTGTACTCACATAAATAAAATAAATAAATTAATCTTATAAAAAAAAACAAGAATGGTTAAGTGCAATACATGCAATTTCAACTTAAAATATTGTCAATTTTTCATGAGTTCATGAGCATAAAAATTTTATCATAAGCTAAAAAGCTTATGCTGTTTCCCCATACATACATACATATATATTGATAATAAATTTTAAATTTTGACTTGGAATACTAAAAATTAATTATAACAAATAATAAAATGGAACAATTATAATATAAACCATGCAAATGTGATCCATTTTCACATATTTTATTATCAAAACTTGACCTTCTTGTGATGATATGAGAGGATATCATGGCTGCACAATGAGATTAAGTAGTGTCAGTGAAGAAGGTTCTGTGACATAGCATAAAGTTACTACATAGGGTATATCAGAGATACCCCCCAAAACAAAGACCTGTTCAGATGAGGTTAACTCTGGCATGGCATAACTAAGCAGAGAGATCCCAGAGGGTTTTGGACTCCGAAAGGCAGTGGTTAGAGATTGGTACTCATGGAGTCCAAAGAAATGATATATCAAGTATAGGTCTGAGTGTATGAACTCAGCTCAGGCAGACAAAAGGTGGAGGCTTTAGGCTACATTTCATCCTCAGGGTGTGGGGCTCACAGAACCTTGATACCCACTGGGGGTGACAGAACACAGACTAAGATAGAGGCCCCAGCCTGGGTGAGAAATGAGGCGGGCTGGGGCCAAAGGTGGGGCTCCCAAATTCTTGGATGCCCAGACACCACTGGGAACCACAAGGAGTCAGTAATGGTGGTCAAAGGCTGGTGGGGGGGAAACCAGCTTAGCTCAAGGGTGTGTCTGGAGCACCGAGGGGCTTTCTGTAGGAGACTTAGGTGGGTGTCGTGGCTCAGTATGAAGAAAGCTTCCCTCCACAGCAGTTCTTGATGAGAGAGACAGTCCTTGATTGTCCAAACTATGTATTTATAGTGAATAATAGATGCATACAATTTACTCATGGTGTACTAAAGATTAAATACCTTTTGCAGGAAAGAATGTTCTAGAAGGGAAGCTTATTGGCTAAACCCTCAGAAGTGGCCCATCTAGATGCCTCATTTGCATAATTCCACTTGCCCAACAATCCATCAGAGTGAAGGACAGAAGTGGTCCCATCATGGCCAGGGAAGACCAAAGCTTGGGGACTCAACTTCTCCCAATTTTAACACCATCTGATTATTTCACTGCTGTTGGTGAAATGAGCCAATTTAAATCAAATTAAATTACATTAAAGTTAGGTTTGTTGGGAAGCTGCTCTCTAATGGAGTAGTTCACTAGCTCCAAGGACCAAGGCTAGGGAAGTCACCATGGCAAAATGGAGGTGGGGAGATAGGGGAAGGAGAAAGAAAGAAAGGAGGTATGCCCAAGCAGAGAGAGAAGAGAAGAAGAGGAGGAAGAGAGAGCAAAATGAATAAATAAGGAGGAGCCTCTGTAGGAAGGGTAGGGGAGTTCAGGGTTGGGGGAAGGCTATGCCAGGTAGTGACTGAAGGATGCTGGGAGAACCTGAAAGCCAGGTCTGCTTTGGTATGTAAAATATGTACCTCAGTCCCTTGTCCCAGGTTCAAAACCAAACAGATACTACACACAATGATAACTGCATATATAGGAATTACATTTGTTACTGACCAAGAAGCTTGTTTTCTTCTGGCTAGTTTCTATGTTACCAAAATGTACAATGTGGGATGATGTGGAGGTTAAAAACATTAGCAGTCTTACTTAGCCATGAACCTTGTGAACTAAAATAATAGCTCATTGTCATGTCATGATATGCTCACTGATGACAGAGGGGCACAAAATTTGTGGAAGTTACCAACCACTTTTTAATTGGATTTAAGCTTGCTCCATATCCATAGAAAGAAACACATGTCTGGTATGGTAAATCTGACCAAGAACCATGATGTGGGTACCTACAGCCCCCAGTGAGATGAACTTTCTACTTTGATTGTACTAAAGGGATGTAGTATCAAACTGTACTCTAAAGTCACATTATTTTACCCATAAATTGCTAAAGCTTTCAGATCTGCTCAGAGCAGTTTCTTTGTTCAGTAGATAGTGGCTAACAGAAATGTACAATTTATCATGCTGTCCTTTGGGAATGACAGAATGATGAAAGCATTAGGATAAAGGGAAGGAGAGAGGAAAGAGAGGAGAGGTAAAAAGGATAGAACTGAATATGGATGTGGAGAAGAAAGAATAAGCAAAAAGAAGGGGAAAGGAGGAAAAACAAGAGAAATAGGGTAAAGCACCCAGTCAAATTGGGGGTTTTCAGGTAGAGTTGCTGGCTCTTAACTTTTTTGAGTCCAGAGAAATGTATAATTCACTGTAAAAGTGGTAATGTCAAAGAGGAAAAAGGATGGAGCCCTACGATTATCTTGAAGAATCCCCCTCCCTGTCACACACTCCCACTCCTGCCCCCCCCCACACACAGCTGATATAAGACAAAGTCATATCCTAATTTATTGTAGAATTGTAGATGAATGTGATATTGCTTAGGTCATCTTGGGAAGAAGCACTTGTTCTTAGGGGAAAATTTTACATCCACAGAAAAGGTGAGGTCTCTCAAGAAAGATGAGATGAATCTCTGAATTCTTATGGTGCTACTGTTCTTTACCTCACCATACCCTGCTCCTATGTCAGCCCATGCAGAGCCCAACCAGTATCATCACCGTATATGTTTGATTCTTACTAAACTCCTGTGAAGCTGAGGAGTTGAGAATTTTTCCTCTGAGGAGTAGCATGAGGTCATCAGATGGTAGACAACCAGACCTTTCCAGGCATCAGGTAAGGACACAGAAATGAGAGTGTAAGTCTTATATCTAATAAAGTGAATCACTTTTCCTCCTAGTCCTGACTGTCAATTTGGCCACATTTTGGTCACCCAGTTCAGAATGACCCAATGTGCTTCTTCCAGACTTTTATTTGTGTATTCTGGGGAATATGGCTTCATATCAGCAGATTGAGAGATCACAACGCTGGCTAATGATCTATGGTAAAACATCCATAGAATACCTGAACTTCTTCCAACCATGAATGTAGAAGGCACTAGACACATCTTGATTCAGAAGTTGTTTCTAGGAAACCCATGTAATTTCCAGTGGTGGTTTGTGCAAATTTTTCAGGAGTTTGGCACAAATGAAACCTTTCACGAGGGGATGCATCAGCTATTTTTCTGCTTCTGTGATAAAACACCATGACTAAGGCAACTTACAGAATAAAGAGTTTCTTTAGGATTTGTGGATCCAGAGTGGAAAGAGTACATCATGGCAGGAAATTATGGCAGCAGGCACACTGTCTGGAATAGCTGAAGACTCGTGTCTTGAATTGTAAGCATTAAACAGAGCTCAAACGGAGAATGGCATATAACTTTGAAACCTCAAGTCTGCTTCCAATAGCATACTTCCTTCAACAAGGCCACATATTTCTTAAGCCTTCCAAACAATGCCACCAACTGGAACCAAGTATTCACATGTCACAATCTATGAGGGTTAGTCTTAGCCAAATCACCACAGGTGTTTAGACTTGGAGTAGCTGGTACAACATTGTGGGACAAGCCTTGTGTATTATTTAAGGAAAGACTGTGAATGAGGTTTAAACAGCAGATTCAGTCTTGGCTATGTACTCCTATTGGTCCTTCAGCGCTCCAGTAAAGGTCATTGGATTTTTTTTAATCCAACTTGTGCTGTAAGTCTCAAACTGAGAAAAGCACCTTCATTTGGCATAATGAATGAAGTATTAGCCCTGTTAGGAGTCCACAAGTGTGTTTGAGGAAGACCTAAATCATAGGTTTTCTCCACTGAAGAAATTAGTCAATTCAGCCAAATCAAAAATAAAAAGAACAGGTTCATTTAAGAGTGGGATCCCCAGTGAGTTCACCACTTTTAGGAGACAAAAACAGGAAGAATTTTAGGCAGACTACTGCCAGGGAACCTCTTATAGACTGGGAAGTGAGGGCTTAGGTGGTTTGTGACTTTAGGTGAGAGGGGTTTGGGACTCCTGTCAGAAATGTCAGAAATGTGGAACTGGGGTGTGTGTGTGTGTGTGTGTGTGTGTGTGTGTGTGTGTGTGCCTTTTTCTAGGAGGCTTTTAGAGTGAGTGGAGTTGGAAGGAGAGGAAATGAAATTTGCCTGACCATGTGGGCCAGTGGGGCGAGCCAGGGACTCCAACTTAACACTAAGGGTAACTCCTACCTCAGAGTACAGAGATCTCCCAAGGATGTCCATCATCCTCTCTATATAATGCCTCAGAGAACATATTTAGTTCTGCAAAATTTAGCTACCTTCTTTTCACAGACTCTCTGGAAGTTAGAACCTTGATATGAAGTACTGAGAGCAAATAAGCAGAATTTATTTACATTTTCAGAAAGAAGCTTTCTAAGTATTTCTGATCACTAATGTGAAAACTCTGGTACTGAATTGGTGTATCTGCACAGAAGCAGATGTGGCAATAATACAGGTTTACTGTGAGAAAACTCAGTTGAGTCCATTAAGTTAAGTAACCTTTTATGTCACCAACTTACTTTCTTCTATTATTGTCAGAAATTCCTTTTCTGAGAGTTTGCTTCAAGCCTGCAAAGTGATGACAATGTGGCCATGTCTAACAAAACAAGAATACCTATAAATAAATATTGAAGTGGCTTTCAAACTGCAAAAATCTCAGAATCTGACTCCATGCTGTACTTCAACACAGAAATATTCAAGGCTGTGATTGAAGTCTCTAACTGAGGGACTCATTCATTACTCTTATAGGAAATTCCGAAACTGTAAACTGAAGATAATATTCTGAGATACTTTACCTAAGGTCAACAGAGCAGAAGAGGCTCAAAGAGTCCCAAAAGCCAAGATGAGATGACTACTTTCAACAGATATTTTCCTAGTTTGGTCTGTCACCATAGAAAAACATTCTGACCACAATCAATTTGAGGAAGGAGGGGGATGGAGAGATGATTCAGTAGTTAAGAGAACTGGCTGCTCTTAAAGAGTACACAGGTTTAATATCTAGCACCTTCATTGTGTGTCATAACTGTAATTCCAGGCTCACGGAGTCTGACTTTCATGGACAATGTATATACATTATGCACAGATATACATTTAGTCAAAACTCTCATACACCCATAATAATAGTAATGATGATGATGATACATTTCACATCAATTTAAGGAAGGAATGGGTTTGCTCAGGTTACAGGTTCCTTCTTCTCAAGTTATTCTAGGATATGCCAAGTTCACAGTGAAAACTAGATAGGAGAAGTACCAAGGGTCCTGTACTACAAAAAGAGAAGATGGAGACTCTATAGCACTGGACACTATCTCACCTGAAGTCAATCCTGGAGCCTCAGAATCTGCTAATTGGAGGCATTTGGGTGCTGTGTTCCCCAAACACACAACATCTTCCCAACACATGCATTTCTTCTGTGACATTTAACTTTAGGTTAAAGAGGATATTATTAAGGTTCATATAAAGATAGATTTTTTAAAAAAATATCTGGAATAGAAAATTGCTCCGGGCATTTTTCTTTGGATCCTGGTAAAAGCAGAAGTGAACCTCTACCTAGGTCAAATATAGAAGGTATTCTGTGTTCTTAGCCTGGTGCAGCTAAACCTAATGCATGAGCTAAATCTTGTGTGCAAAATGCCAGAAATTCCAGGTTCCTGGAAAATAGGATGCTACTCCTTTGAAGTTGTGCCCATAAGCTTTTAGGCTAGTCCTCATTCTCTGACCTGAACATCCAGAGTCCAGAAAGAAATCTTGGAGGAAACTGGATGTTGAGTATAACTTGACCAAATTAAACAAGACTAAGAATATTAGTAGAGGATAAATGAACAAAAATAATGTTTTATGTAAAGAAAACTGAGAAATTCCATTAAATGGTGACTTAATTTCTAGGAACTTCTAGTTGAGTTGTTTTTTTTACTGAATAAGACATACACAAATTCCACAATACACTCTGCAAGAAGAAATAGCTAGGCACAGTGGTTCAACCTATGGTCTGAGCCATGGAGTAGGAGTGCCACAAATTTAATTCTCACTGGAAAGAGAAAATTTAAGAAACCATGTTCTCTGAAATGTTCTGGACAGCTAAAATAGAAGTGCATTTTTAGAAGACAAAGTGGTAGGCTCTTAAGTTAAGAACATATTGAAAAGAACTGCCACATCTATTAAGCATTCTGCATGCCATTTACAGCATGCATTTCCTTTTATATATGCATTTAAGCAAGTCTACCACACAGCATTTCTTTCTTAAACATGTTCCTCAGAGAAGGAATTTAAGGCTTTTAACACTTTATAACTTTCTGAATAAACACACATGTGACCTTTCCTAAAAGGTAAGTGACCCTTTAGGAAGAAAAACATGGTTTTAATTCATCAGTCCTCATAGTTCCACACCTCATATCCTCAGACAACTCTTTTGTCTGTTACTTTCTCATGATCCCAGAACATATCTTAGGTAACACAAAGAAGGTTTATGGCCCATTTATTAAATTATACCTAAATACAAAAAGATATCTGCCATAGTTTGTATCTATACTGTTACTCAAAGGTTCTAGTGTTGAGTAGAACTCCCAGTACAGCAGTGTTATGGTGCGAACTTAGAGGAATAAATTACACTCCATTTATAAACTTGGAGCTTACTAGAGTTCTGGAAAGGTGTCCAAAACTTTCAGAGGTAGCCTACCTAGCAGAACTAGTTTACTGAAAGCATGCCTTTAAGGGAATGAAAGATATTTTTTTCTTCTCTTCCTTATTCTCCTCACTTTCTTTGTTTCTTATTCTCTAGTAAGTCAGCCACTCTCTTCTATCATGTATTTCTTTACACAGTGTTTGCTCTGCCTCACTCCATTCCAATAGAGATGGGCCAAGTGATTGGGATGACTAATCTTGTTTGTAAATTAAACTGTATCTACAGTCAACTGAAAGGCTAGCTGCAGGCATTCTTGTGAGGTATTTTCTTGATTAGATTATTTGAAGTGCAAGAGTCACCTTAAATGTGAACCCAGATATAATAGGAGATTAGCAAAAGAGACACTAATTTCCTATTTTTGCCTTTGTCCTTGTTGGCAAGTTAATCCATCCATTTGTTGTCACTGCCCCATTTCTTAATTTACAGCAGAATCAGCATCTTTGGGCATTCAACATAAACTAAAGACCAGCATCTTTCAAAGACTTTCCTGGGCCCTTAGCACCAGATTGGGAATGGTGAGACATCCAGACTTTTGAAGTGAGTAAATACACAATTTTTTATTTTTTTAGTGTAAGACAGCACTTGTTGGACTACCCACAGTATATCATACAAGTTAATTTAATAAATTCCTTTTGTAATATATATTCATATTATTGGTTTAATTCCTCTAAAGAAATGACTAGCATAGTGATCATAAACTAAAATCTCTGAGCCAAAATAAATATTTCCTCTTTACAGCTTGATTATTTAGACATTTGGTTTCAGCAACAGACATCTGGCTAGCAAAGTGACAGTGAAAATGAACTATATGTTGTAGACCGTATGTGTTCTTCCCTAAATCCTCATGTCCTGAGCCCCTGATAACTGTCCTATGCAAGTAGCTCTTTTCAGGCCAAACAAATCCTCATATTCTATTTTATCTAACTCTGGAACCTGAAGTGCTGCCAGATAATCATGTGTGGCCTTCTATGAAAAGCTATGTCCTACCTTCTGAAAAATTAATTAATTAATTAATATATAAGTTCCTCCCTATAAATATAGCCTATGTACTCACTGTACTGGGTCTATAAATATACTATCCTCCATTCTGGTTCCTCTGTGATATGAATGTTCCCTATAAACAGCGAGTTTTATAGACACCTCTCCACTATTCTCAACACACTGTGAAAGTGTTTTACAAATTCTATGAGTAGTGAAGTCTGATTTTCCACATAATCTGTTTTTAAAATGTAGTGGTAAAGACAGAGAAGGTTTTCTAAATCATCCTCATATTTGCAAGAAGGTCTATAGGACTTATTATTTGAAACAAGCCACTGATTGTATACACAAGTGAGTTGAGTGCCTCAAGTGTTCTTAGACATCTGCTTCCCTCACAGGAACATTGGAACACCCCAGAAATCACTATGTAAGTAAGCACCTTCAAAATACCAGACATCTTTAGTTAAACAGAATTTTTAAAATGAAGTCCTACAATAAGGTACAAAATATTTCTTTGTGGAGCATGTTAGTTATGTTGATCAAACACATAAACAGTCACAGAACAAAGGAAATCTCTTTGGTTGCAGAATACTAAAGGCACCTGTGCACATTTTCAGGCAGTTCTGTCATGTGGCAGGTAGCAGACGCTCCAGGTAAGATATTTATCAGAATTCAAAAGGCAGTAGAAAAGTCTCAGCCTACAGGGATTGTGAAGGTTATTAAAAGGACACTACAGAAAATTGCCATTGGGTGGGGAAGGCTGAACATCTTCTGCAAAGACTGACAGTATTATTTTAAAACTGTATGGTCTCTTTATTGAAAACCACCAGTCAAATAACAGACCCTTGAGAAGACTGAATGATTTTGAGGCCACGCTGGGCTCCTCAGAAGCTCTCCAAATAAGTTAAGGCAGTTCTTGATATAACAAATTATAGGTACTTACTCCTATGAGATTACAATGTAATCATTTATGTGAGAGAGAGTAAGAATCTATCCCTACCCTGTCTCCTCTCCTTCAGGGTGATTTATGCCTAAGCTTTCACTTTTGTGCGGCAGCAAAAGTGGTGACAGTGTTGGCAAGAGTGGAGCTAAAACATGTAAAACACAGAAGCATCTTGGATTCCTTGGTCACCGGAACACTGATATCCCCTAGATACGGCTTTAATGTGTACTAACAAAATACCATGCACTATGTGCTGAAACAGAAAAAGTGCACCATATCACAGTTCTGGAGGATGGAAGTCAAAGGTCAAAATGCTGGAAAGATTGTTCCAGTAATTTGAAGAATATGTATCTATATATTCTTAGTTTAATCGAGAATAATAATAAAAAATATTGACAAATCTGAATAAAGTGTCTGCTCAGTGATTCATTTAATTACCAAACATTAGTTGGCAGTTTTCTCTTTGGAAAGCACTGTGATTTTGGAGTGGGGTGAATTGAAAAGTGAGTTACCTAACTGCCCAGAGAATACTACCTCTAGGAGCAGCTTTTACATAATAGAGATGGATGACTTTCAAGACATAATGAACAGAAGAAAAGACGGGACATGTGAGGAAGAGAGGTTCACATTGTCAACATCCAAATGCAAACTTCCAGAACCAATGAACTTTAGGGATTTGGGAAACCACAATTCTTTTTTGTGGGAATAATTTTACATTAAACTATGGAGATTGTTAAGAGCAAGACTCTTGGTCAGCCTTGGACAAAAGATAAAAGCCTAGAGAGAAAATTGCTCTGGGCAGTTCTCTTGGGATTCTGGACAAACCAGACATAAATCCCCAGCTGCTGCCTGAGTGAACAGTAACTTGGGGTACTATTGTATTCCAGATGAAATCAGTCCATGTAGTAAGTGTTCTATCCCCAAGGAATGCAAAGAACTATAGGAATTCCTTGAGTCCCTGCCCACAACCCACAGGTACATTCGTGTTTTTCTTACCCTGTAAGAAGCAAGATGCACTACAATATAATAAAATAAGCAGCAGGCGATCTTCACCATTTTGACAGAAAATATTTTAAATCCTGAAAAGAGCTATATGCCTTATTCCACATATATGATATTCTAGAGCAGGTAAAATTATATAGATAGGAAAAAAAGTTATTGCTTGCTTAAAGTTAAAAGAAAATGGAGAGAAGTGAATGCATAAACATTGGAGAAAATTTAAAAGTTAACTAACCTGATCATGGTGGCCATCTGTAACCTGCAAGATAACATGGATATTATTTCAAAAATACCATACTCATTTCATACACACAAACACACACACACAATTTTTTTTTAAAGAATCAAACAAAAGTATGTGTGAAGACTATGATATGGCTGGTGCACACAAGATCTTACAGTGTATACAAAGAACTATCAGGACTATTCTGACCCTATGATCAGACTTTGGAGACCCTAGTGATGGAAACATTCCATCACTAGTATTCCATCTTGAAAAACTGAGAGTGCTGATAACTCTGGAAAAAAAGTGGCCTCAAATAAGGGGAAAAAGCCTTTCCCTAGGCTTAGATGGGCATTGAAGAGATTCTAGCAGTCAGATGAGAGAATCTACTATTCTCGAAAAAGAGAATCCAGCCTTTTTCCTCAGATCTGCAGAGCTTCAGAAATGGCTTTTAATCACAAGTGCACACTTGTGCAAAACTTCACTGAGGTCTCAGAGATAGGAAAATTGACACCTCTTACCCTAAAATCCAGGAGATAGCAAAATTGACACCTCTTACCCTAAAATCCAGGTAGTACACTGCAATCTCTATTGACAGTTCCCCTCTATGGAAGCCTCTTACCAGAAGCTTTGAGATCTCATGGTGAGAACTTTGGTGTGAACATTTACACCACATAGTAGAAAAAGCCTAGATACTACCAGGAGTCAGCATAGAGTACAAAACTTGAGCATACAAAAAAGAAATTAACCATCTGAAACAGGTACCCCATAGCTCCCAGTTACATATACCTTACTGTCAGCCTTGGGACCTGGGTGTCACTAGCTGGTTGTCCTTGGGAAATGTTCTCATTCTTCTACATGTTCATGTGAGCCATACTAAGCAGGACAGGATGATTTTGTAGCACTATAATACTTCCTGAATAGAAGACCTAGTATTGTGGTTGGGCCCTGGTTATTCTTAGCCTTGTGCTTCTAGATGTAAGACTCAGACTCAAAATATATTTACAAATACCTTAGCCATATAACTAAGCTCTTCTCTGAATACATAACTTAAAACATTTCATTTATTTTAGGCTACACTTTGCCATGCAGCAGGCTACCTGTGCTCAGAAACCACATGTCACATCTTTCCAGCAAATCTCCCCACCTCCTTCTCTCCCAGAAGCTACTGTAGGCCCCCAATGTACTTTTTTCTTGTATAAGTTGCCTTGGTTTTTGTGACTCTTTTCATCAGTATATGAAAGAATTAAGACCAAATGAAGCAAAATAGCTTCTTAATAGCAAAGGACACTATCATTCTGTCAAAGTGGCAGCCTACAGAAAAGGGACATGTCTTTGCCAATTACACATCTGGTACAAGGAAAATATCTAGAACATATTAAAGAAGTAAATAAAAAAGACTGAACATCAAGAAAAAAAATAACCTAATTTTAAAATGAAGTATAGAACAAAACAGAGTTTTCAAAAGTGAATCACAAATGGCTAACAATCATTTAGAAATTTCAGCGTCCTTAGCCATCAGGGAAAATCAAAGTAAAATAATTTGAAATTTTGTTTTACACCAGGCAGAATGAACAAGATTAATCAAACAAATGACAATAAAACTGATAAGGATGTGGGGAAACTTATCTGTTGCTGGTGGAAGTGCAAACTGCTGACAACATTATGGAAGTCACTGTGAATGTTCTTCAAAAAGCTAAAAATTGTCCTACCTCTAAATCTAGCTGTACCAATCTTGCACACATATGTACAAGACACTACATATTATTATGAAGATATTTGTTTGTCTAAGTTCATTGTTGCTATTTTCATCTACAATAGCCAGAAGTTTGAAACATCCTACTTTTCCATAAACTGAACAATGTATAATAAAAATGTGGTACATTTATATAATGGAATGTTATTCAGCTGCTGACAAAGTTATGGAGTTTGCACGTAAATTAATGGAGTTGAAAAATCATAGTGAATAAGATAAGCAAGACACAAAGTTAAATTTTGTAGATTTTACATGCACATGTTAAATTTTAAGCTTTCATAATTTATAATCACACACAAGTTAGATACTTAATAAATGACCAAGGGGTAGGGGGATCTTCTACAAACGGGGTAATAGAATATAGTGGTATGGAGAAATAAAGAGAAATTTGGAGGATTAAAGAAGGATGGGGATGAGAGAGAAGAGTATTGGGAAATATAGGGAAGGACTACTAACATTAAAGGCCATTTTAAAAAACACATAAAAATCTACTACTGTAGAAGCGTTCTAAAATGTATGCATGTACCAAGGAAATTTTGATAGACTACAATATAACAAGGGAGAGGATGCACCAACTAAACACTTTATCCTACTTAGTCTTTCAGTGCCAAGAATGGGTTACATTTTTTTTGTGTGTGTCATTTACCAAAAAGGCTCTATAAACCTCTCTAAACATTACATGGTATTTTTAAGGCTACTGACTACTGTATATAGTAAGGTAAGGACCTAATGTTGAAGATAACAATATGTATAACCTGCTGCAAGATATATTGATGGCACAACGTTATAAAAACAGCCAATCACATTTTGATTGAACTTAAGTTGAACACCTTGAAATGGAACCAATCCCTGATACTGTTAAAGTGGCCAAGAACCTGAAATTAGATAGGTCTTGGGCTCTAGAGAAAAGCATACAACTATTATTCTGCTAAATGAACATAGTAATAAAATTACTCACAGGGACATATTGCAATACACATAGATCAGTTCACCATTAAGCTCTCACCAGAGAAATATTTTCTTTGTTGTTGTTGTTGTTTGACACAGGGTTTCTCTGTGTAACCATGGCTGTCCCAAAACTCACTCTGTAGACCAGGCTGGCCTCAAACTCAGAAATGTGCCTGCTTCTGCCTCCCAAGTGTTGGGATTAAAGGTGTGTGCCACCACTGTCTGGCGAGAAACATCTTGAAGTAGATGGTAATTAACAAGAAGTCCCATAGCTGGACAATACAGAGAGTTAGAAACTTTGGAACACTCAGTCCTAAAACAAGTGTCTTTATCAAATTCCTATTCCTTAAAGCTCAGAGATCTATGCAGAAGGAATAGAAAACCCATAAGAGCCAGAGGTGATGTATAACTCTTAGGAAACAGCAACTTAAGGGCTGATACACATATGAAATAAGAGTTTACAAGTGAGACCTGCATAGGACCAAACCAGATGACATCCTTGTATGGAGAAGAACAAGTGAGCATAAATTCTCACACCTAACCAAAAATCGATTTAAAATTGATATATACTAGGAAAATAAAATCAGTTTTCTAAATGGAGGATCATTGGGCATATCAACCACAAAACAGGACAAATTACATACATAGTAGTTAAACAAAACAAAACTGACTCCATGTTTGTTTGTTTGTTTGTTAGTTTTTGCAAATTTTTGTCTAATTGTTTTTGTTGTTTGCTTTTATTTTTTAAAAAGTATATTGAGAAGTTCTGGGAACAGAGCATGAAGTTATGTGACTGGAGAAGTAGGGAATACCTTGGTGATATTTCCTTCTACAACAGGAATAGAGCGGAACCACTACAGTAGCTGGGGAATCGAGCATATAGCACATTAACTGACATTTGACACAAGTGGACAGGGTAGTTTATGCATCTGACAAATGGGTAGTATAATGTCCTGGCACTTTTTATGAGTGGAGCTGGAAATCAGGTCAACAAGTGAGAAGTTCTGGAAGTACTACCCTTTGGAATATTGAAGGGGAAAGAGGACTAAGGTATCCTTGGAAAGGAAAAGCATCCTTCTGCATGGACACTAAGAGGGTAGCTATAGGGACCTTACTGTCCAGGACATTAACAAAGTGTTGTCTGGGGGTAGGGATGGAGTTTGTCCAGGTGGCAACCCCGAACCACTATGGCAGACTGAAGAACAGTAAGAAATTAGTGAGTACTGAATTAGGTCAGTCACCAAAAACTGGTTCTGTAATTTTTGCTTTTTTCAGTAACAAGATGGAAGGTGGATGGGGGAGCAAAAGAAAGCTGAGGAAAAAGAAAGAACTATCCACTCTGAAATTGCACAGGGGTTCTAGAATCCTAGCTATGCAGGACAAGTGAGTGGTCTCTGATGCTTAGGCATTATACTGGGGTCCCTGGGCCCTTGTCCTACTATGAGGATGGCAAGGCATTTGGCGAACTCCCTAAGTGAGTTCTGGCTTCTGGAGTACCAACTGTGGGTAGGAGCTGAAGGTGAGGTTTTGGTGTCACATGGGAGAACATTAGGAGAAAAATCTTTCCATTCATCCCCAGAGGTAGGATGCTCTAGAGTTCTGGCTGCCCAGGGAGATTAATACAGGGTGAGCAGTATGTGTGGTGCTTGTACTGGATGCCCAGCACCATTCAAATAATCAGAAAATGTAGCAGGATATTTTCCTGTTACACTGAGGTAGGTGGAGTGAGGAGTTGGGAGGAAAAGAAAGAGGAGGAGGAAAGGAGGAGGGGAGAGGGGAAGCAACATGAAGGAAGAACCATGGATTTCTAGCAGTTCCAGGTAGCAATTTATTCAACCAATTAGAATTGTTACCCAATATCTAACCCCTTTGTTACCCAATATCTAATCTTTTACAATTGTTACCCAATATCTATCCTTTTGATAAGTTAGTAAGTTAGTTTGGAAAGAAATTAATTTCTAGAATTTCTGCAGTTTTCAGGGAGTACCAGGGAGTTGGGTAGGGAAGCAAGGGAGTATTGAGGAATGTGAGGTTACTTTCCATTCTGCAATTTAATGGGAGCCCTAGTTATTGGACAGTGTCCCTTGGGGGTTATACTAGGGTCTCTATGCTATTGTAGCACTGTAAGGGTAGCAGTTCTTTTTGTGATGGGGTGGTAGGCAAGTCAATTAGTGAGTTGTGTCTTCTGTAATACTAACTGGAGACAGGAGAGGGAGATGAGGTTTTGGTGTCTGGTGTAAGATCTTGTGGAGAAAGAGCTTTTCAATCAGTCCCAGAGGTAGGGGGCGCTAGAGTCCAGGGTACACAGGCTGTTTACCTAGCGGGAGAAGCCTCTGTGGTGGCTTCTACCAGATGCCTAGCGCCATCAGGAAACTTGAAAACAGTTACACTTTTTTTGTGATTGCAGCAGGAGGCCAGTCAGAAAAAAAGTCTGGAAGTTGTGGATTGTTTAGTGCTGACCAAGGAGGAGGGAACAGGTAGGTAGATGCTGGGGAAATAGAGAGGGGTTTTCCACTTCCCATAGGAACAGGTGGAGCTAAAGTCCGAGGTTCCCAAGTGTTTACCCTGTGATGAGCCAGAGACTGTCCTTGTTCCTACTGGCTTCTCTGTGTCATTTAGGCACACTGAGAAGGGCGAGGACCCTTTTAATGTGGCAATAGGTTAGTCGCAAAAACGAAGTTTTGAAATTTCTGCTGTTGTCAGTAAGAACCATGGAGGTGGGTAGGGGAGCAGGAAATACTGAGGAAGGTGAAGGATCTTTCCCTGTGCCATTGTATAGGGACACTAGAATCTTAGAGATGCAGGCCCGGGGAATGTCCAGTGACCTTGGGATTTATACTGGAGTCCCTCTGCCTTGGTAGCCCTATAAGAGTGATGATGGTTTTTGTGCTGGGTCGTATGAAGATCACAAAGTGAGTTCTGGATGGTAGAATAATGTGTGTGTGTGTGTGTGTGTGTGTGTGTGTGTGTGTGTGTGTGTGTGTGTGTGTTGGGGCTGGGACTGGAAGTTCGAGGTTGGAGCCGCACGGCAGATCTTGCACAGAGGACTTTTGATTCAGTCCCAGAGGTAGGGGGCGCCAGAGTCCAGGAATCACAGGCTGTTTACTCAGAGGGAGCAGCATCTGTGGTGGCTTGTACTGGATGCCTAGCGCCACGAAGTAACCTAAAAATGGTGAGGATATTTTGTGATTGCAGCGGGAGACCTGTGAGAAAGGAAAGTTGGGGAAGTTTAGGCTGGTTCTTTCTTAACCAATGAGGAGGGAGCAGCGGGACAGTTTTCCAGTCACCACAGAAATGGGTGGGGCTAAAGTCCAGGCTTCCCAGGCAGTTTCTCCTGTGAGGAAACAGAGCATGTCCTACCTCATACCAGCTTTGATGTGTCCCTGAGGAGGACTGAGAAGGGTGAGGATTGTTGTGTGTGTGGCAGTAGATTAGTCCGCAAAAAAGAAGTTCTGGAATGTCTGCGGTTTTCATTCAGCCCGAGAGGTGGGGGCGCTAGACTCCAGGCTATGCAGTCCATTTACCCAGAAGGAGCAGCAGCATCTGTGGTGGCTTGTACTGGATGCTGAGCGCCATTCGGTAATCTGAAAATGGAGAGGCTTTTTGTAATTGCAGCGGGAGGCCAGTCAGAAAGAAAAGTCTGGAAGTTGTGAATAGTTTAGTGCTGACCAAGGAGGAGGGAACAGGTAGGTAGATGCTGGGGAAATAGAGAGGGGTTTTCCACTTCCCATAGGAACAGGTGGAGCTAAAGTCCGAGGTTCCCAAGTGTTTACCCTGTGATGAGCCAGAGACTGTCCTTGTTCCTACTGGCTTCTCTGTGTCATTTAGGCACACTGAGAAGGGCGAGGACCCTTTTAATGTGGCAATAGGTTAGTCGCAAAAACGAAGTTTTGAAATTTCTGCTGTTGTCAGTAAGAACCATGGAGGTGGGTAGGGGAGCAGGAAATACTGAGGAAGGTGAAGGATCTTTCCCTGTGCCATTGTATAGGGACACTAGAATCTTAGAGATGCAGGCCCAGGGAATGTCCAGTGACCTTGGGATTTATACTGGAGTCCCTCTGCCTTGGTAGCCCTATAAGAGTGATGATGGTTTTTGTGCTGGGTCATATGAAGATCACAAAGTGAGTTCTGGATGGTAGAATAATGAATGTGTGTGTGTGTGTGTGTGTGTGTGTGTGTGTGTGTGTGTGTGTGTGTGTGTGTTGTGTGTGTGTGTGTGTGTGTTGGGGCTGGGACTGGAAGTTCGGGGTTGGAGCCACACGGCAGATCTTGCACAGAGGACTTTTGATTCAGTCCCAGAGGTAGGGGGCGCCAGAGTCCAGGGGGCACAGAGGACTTTTGATTCAGTCCCAGAGGTAGGGGGCGCCAGAGTCCAGGAATCACAGGCTGTTTACTCAGAGGGAGCAGCATCTGTGGTGGCTTGTACTGGATGCCTAGCGCCACGAAGTAACCTAAAAATGGTGAGGATGTTTTGTGATTGCAGCGGGAGACCTGTGAGAAAGGGAAGTTGGGGAAGTTTAGGCTGGTTCTTTCTTAACCAATGAGGAGGGAGCAGCGGGACAGTTTTCCAGTCACCACAGAAATGGGTGGGGCTAAAGTCCAGGCTTCCCAGGCTGTTTCTCCTATGAGGAAACAGAGCATGCCCTGCCTCATACCAGCTTTGATGTGTCCCTGAGGAGGACTGAGAAGGGTCAGGATTGTTGTGTGTTTGGCAGTAGATTAGTCCGCAAAAAAGAAGTTCTGGAATGTCTGCGGTTTTCATTCAGCCCCAGAGGTGGGGGCGCTAGACTCCAGGCTATGCAGTCCATTTACCCAGAAGGAGCAGCAGCATCTGTGGTGGCTTGTACTGGATGCTGAGCGCCATTCGGTAATCTGAAAATGGAGAGGCTTTTTGTAATTGCAGCGGGAGGCCAGTCAGAAAGAAAAGTCTGGAAGTTGTGGATAGTTTAGTGCTGACCAAGGAGGAGGGAACAGGTAGGTAGATGCTGGGGAAATAGAGAGGGGTTTCCACTTCCCATAGGAACAGGTAGAGTTAAATTCTGAGGTTTCGTAGCTATGGTGAGCTAGAGACTGTCTTGCTCCTACTGTCTTTCCTTCCCTGTGTCATATGTCATTTAGGCTCACTGATAAAAGTGAGGATGTGTTTGTGTGTGTGTGTGTGTGTGTGTGTGTGTGTTTGTGTGTGTGTATGTTAGCCAGCTAAAACAATGTCTCAGAAATTCTGCTATGGTCAGTAGGAACAGGGGGTGGTGGCAGGAAATACTGAGGAACGTGAAGAAACTTCCACTCTTTCTTTGTATAATGACCCTAGAATAATACATGCACCGGCCCAGTGAGTGCACAGTGACTCTTGGGGCTTATACTGCAGCTCCTGTGCCTTGGTAGCCCTATAAGGATGGTGAAGATCTTTGTGCTGGGTTGCTATGCAAGTCACAAAATGAGTTCTAGATGGTAAAATACTGAGGAGGGGGTGCCGGCTGGAGGTTCAGGATGGGGCCAGTTGGGAGATCTTGCAGAGAAAGAGGTTTCCTTTGAACACCAGAGATAGGGGGCGCTAGAGTCCAGGCTGCCCAGGTTGTTTACCCAGGGGGAGCAGCATCTGTGGTGGCTTTTACTGTATGCTCAGCGCCATCGAGTAATCTAAAAATGGCGAGATTTTGCGATTGCAGCGGGAAACCTGTGAGAAACAATAGCCTGGAAGTTTAGGCTAGTTCTTTCCTGACCAATGAGTTGGGAGCAGTGGGACAGTTTTCCAGACCACATAAAAACAGGTGATGTTTATGTCCATACTTCCCAGGCTGTTTATCCTGTGAGGAACCAGAGACTGTTCTGCCTCACACCTGCTTCCATTTGTCCGTGAAGAAGACTGAGAAGGGTGAGGATTTTTGTGTGTGTGGAATTAGGTTAGTCTGCAAGAACGGAAGTTCTAGAATTTCTGCTGTTTTCAGTAGGAACCTGGGAGATGGCTAAGGAAGCAAGGGAAAATTGAGGAATATGAGGTTACTTTCCACTCTGCAAGTTACAGGATCGCTAGAATCCTAGCTGTGCAGGCCAGTTTATTGGCCAGTGTCCCTTGGGACTTATACTGGGGTCCCTGTGCATTGTAAGTGTGTACACGGGTACAGTAGCACTGTAAGTGTGGCAATTCCTTTTGTGCTGTGATTGTAGGCAGGTCACCTAGTGAGCTGTGTAGTGTGTAATACTGAGAAAGGAGCTGGAGATGATGTATTGGTGTCCAGTGGGAGATCTTGTGTAGAAAGAGCTTTTCATTAAGCCCCAGAGGTAGGGGGCGCTAGAGTCCAGGCTGTGCAAGCCCTTTAGCCAAAAGGAGCAGCCTCTGTGGTGGCTTGTAAGGATGCCCCGTGCCATTCAGTAATCTGAAAATGAAGAGGCTTTCTGTGATTGAAGCAGGAGGTAAATGAGAAAGAAAAGTCTGTAAGCTTTGGCTAGTTCAGTGCTGAACAAGGAAGAGACAGGTGGATGCTGGGAAAATAAAGAGGAGTCTTCTCCCCAAATAAACAGGTAGAGCTAAAGTAGAATGTTCCCAGGCTGTTTTCGTTGTGATGAGCCAGACACTGTCCCTTTTTTTGTTTTTGTTTGTTTGGGTTTTTGTTGTTGTTTTGTTTTTTGTTTGTTTGTTTGTTTGTTTTGTTTTGTTTTTTTTTGTTTTAGTGTGGCAATAGGTTATCAGCAAAAATGAAGTTCCGGAATTTCTTCTATAGTCAATAGCAACCCGGAGGTGGGTAGGAGGGCAGGAAATATTGAAGAAAATGAAGGAACTTTCCACTCTGTCATTGTATAGGGGCACCAGAATCATGGAAGTGCAGGCCAGTGAGTGTTTAGTGACTCTGAGGACTGACACTGGAGTCCCTGTGTTTTGGTACCCCTATAAGGATGTTGAACAATTTTGTGCTGGGGTCCTATGAAAATCACAATGTGACTTCTGGCTGGTAGATTACTTAGTTTGTGTGGGTTTGTGGAGGTGCTGGAGGTCAGGGATTGGGGCTCCTTGAGAAATCTTGTGGAGAAAAAGCTTTCCATTGAGCCCCAGACATAGGGGGTGCTAGAGTCCAGGCTGAATCAGCTGTTTACCCAGAGGAAGGAGTGTCTGTGAGGACTTGTAGTGGATGCCCAGAGCAATTCTATTCATCTGATAATGGTGAAGACCTCTGTGAGTGGTTTGGGAGGCCAGGCAGAAAGAGAAGTCTGGAACTTTAGGCTGGTTCTTTCTTGATTAATGAGGAGGGGGCAGAGGGTCAGTTTTCCAGTCCCCCACTGAAACAGGTGGGGCTAAAGTCCAGATTTCCCTGGCTGTTTATCTGGGAGGAACCAGAGATCATCCTGCCTCATACCTGCTTTCCCCTGTCCATGAGGAAGACTGAGAAGGGTGAGGATTTGTAACTGTGTGTGTGTGTGAGTGTGTGTGTGTGTGTGTGTGTGTGTGTGTGTGTGTGTGTGTGTGTGTAAGTAGGCTAGTCTGTAAGAAAATGAATTTCTGGAATTTCTACTGTTTTCAGTAGGAACCTGGGAGGTGGGTAGGGAAGCAAGGGAATATTGAGGAATGTGAGGTTTCTTTCCACTCTGCAGGTGCATAGGATCACTAGAATCCTAGCTGTTCAGGCCCAGTTATTGGCCAGTGCCCCTTGGGGCTTGTACTGGGTTTCCTGTGCAATTGTAGCACTGTAAGGGTATCGATTCTTTCTGGGATGGGGTGGTAGGCAGGTCACCTAGTGAGCTGTGTAGTGTGTAGTGCTGATAGAGGAGATGAGCTGGAGAGATGAGGTATTAGTGTCTGCTGGCAGATTGTCCAGACTAATAACTCCGGGTGTACAGTGATTATGGTGGTTTGTACTAGATGTCCAGCGCCATTCTGGTAATCTGAAAATAGTAAGACTTTTTGCAATTACTGTGTCACGCTTGACAGGAAGAGAAGTCAGAAAGTTTAGGTTAGTTGTGTACTGACCAAGGAGGAGGGAACACAAAGGTGGATCCTGGGGAAATAGAGTCTTCCAGTCCCCAGTGGAAACTGGTGGAGCTAAAGTTCAAGCTGCCCAGGCTGTTTACTCTCCGAGGAGCCAGAGGCTGTCCTAGCTTATACCTGTTTCCCTGTGTCACTGAGGCTGACTCAGAAGGCTGAGGATTCTTTTTTTTTGGGGGGGTGGGCGGGGGGAGGTGGAGTGGCGATAGGTTATGCATGAGTAAAAAAAAAATTCAGGAATTTCTGCTGGTGTCAGTACCAATCAGGGAAATAAGTAGGGAGCAAGGGAATACACAGGAATCTGGAGGCACATTCCATTCTGATATTGTACTGGGGTGCTAGAATCCAGGTTGTGCAGTCCCAGTGAGTTTCCAGTGACTCCTGGGGTTTATGTCTTGGTAGCCCAATAATGATGATGGAGCTTTTTGTTATAGGGTGGTATGCAGATCAAAAAGTGAATTCTTCTAGTAGTATACTGAGTGTGGGGAGGGGCTGGAGCTTCAGAATTGGAGATACCAGAGTCCAGACTGCACAGGGTGATTACCCAGAAGGAGCAGCATCTGTGGTGACTTGTACCAGATGCCTTGAACCATCTGGTAATCTAAAAATGGTGAGGCTTTCTGTGATTCCAGCGGAAGGCCAGTCAGAAAGAATAGTCTGGAAGTTTTGGCTAGTTCAGTGTGGATCAAGGAAGAGGGAGCAGACAGGAGGATGCTACGAAATAGATTGAGTCTTGTACTCTCTAAAGAAACAGGTGGAGCCAAAGTGGAATGTCCCTAGGCTATTTTCCTTGTGCTGAGCCAGACACTGTCCTTTGTGAAACTCCCTTCCCTCTGTAATTTCAGCACACTGATAAGGGTGAGGACTATTTTAGTGTGGCAGTAGATCAGCCAAGGAAAATGAAGTTCCAAAATTTCTGCTGATGTCAAATATGAACTGGGAGGTAGTTTAGGGGAGCAGGAAATACTGAGGAAAGTGAAGGAACTTTCAACTATGCCATTGTATAGAGGCACTAGAATTCTAGATGTGCAGGCCCAGGAAATGCCCAGTGACCCTTGGGGCTTAAACTGGCATCCCTGTGCCTTGGTAGACCTATAAGGGTTGTGAGGGTTTTTGTGATAGGATGGTATGCAGATCACAAAGTGAGTTCTGGCTGGTAGATTACCTAGTGTGTATGTGGGGGGGGGGGGCGTTGGGGAAGGTTGGAGGTTCAAGATGGGGCCACTTGGGAGATCTTGCAGAGAATGAACTTTCCATTGAGCCCCCAGAGATAGGGGGCGCTAGAGTCCAGGAATCACAGGCTGTTTACTCACAGGGAGTAGTGTCTGTGGTGGCTTGTACTGGATGCCCAGCGCCATGGAGTAATCTCAGAATGGTGAGGCTTTTTGTGATTGCAGTGGGAGACCTGTGAGGAACAAAAGTCTGGAAGTTTAGGCTGTCTCTTTCCTGACCAATGAGGAGGGCGCAGAGAGACAGTTTTCCAGTCTCCCACAGAAATGGGTGGGGCTAAAGTTCAAGCTTACCAGGACGTTTTTCCTGTAAGGAAGCAGCGAGAGTCCAGCCTCATACCAACTTCGATGTGTCCCTGAGAAGGACTGAGAAGGGTGAGGATTTTTGTGTGTGTGGCAGTAGATTAGTCTGCAAAATAAAGTTCTGGAATTTCTGCTGTTTTCAGTAGGAACTGGGGTAGGGTGTAGGCAAGCAAGAGAATATTGAGGAATGTGAGGTTACTTTCCAATCTGCAATTGTATAGGATCACTAAAGTCTTAGCTGTGGAGGCCCAATTATTGGTCAGTGCCCCTTGAGGCTTATACTTGGTTCCTTGTGCAATTTTAGCTCTGTAAGAGTATAACTCTGATGATTTTTTTCATTCTTTCTTTCTTTCTTTCTTTCTTTCTTTCTTTCTTTCTTTCTTTCTTTCTTTTTTTTTCTGATGGGGTGTTAGGCAAGTCCTGTAGTGAGCTGTGGCTTGTGCAATACTGACTGGAGTTAGGAGTCGAGCTGAAGTTTTGGTGTCTGGTGGGATATCTTTAGGGAAAAAAAAGGTTTTCCATTCAGCCCCAAAGACTCCCGGCTACTCAGCCCATTTGCCTCGGGGAAGCAGTGACTGTGCGCTTGTACTTACTGAATGACCAGGGCCATCGGGTAATCTGAAAATGGTGAAGCTTTCTGTGAGTGCTGTTCAAGGCCAGTCAGAAAGAGAAGTCTGGAAGTTTAGGCTAGTTCTTTCTTGACCAAAGAAGAGGGAGCAGAGAGGAGGATCCTGAAGATGTAAAAAGACGTTTCCACCCCTCCACTGAAACCAGTGAGGCTAAAGTCCAAATTTTCCCAGGCTGTTTACCCTGTGAGGAGCCTGTGAATGTTCTGGCTGATACCGATTTCCTTGTGTCCCTGAGGCAGCCTGATAAGAGTGAGGATTTTTGTGAGTGGGGTAGTTGGTGAGTCAGCAAACACAAAATTTTGGAATTTCTGCTTTTTTTTTTTCAGTACCAACTAGGGAGTTGGGTAAGGGGCAATGGAATACTGAGGAGGCAACTTTTTTTTTCTGCCGTTGGTTATGGTTGCTAGAATCCTCACTGTGCAGGCTCAGTGTAGGCAGTGCTAGAGTTCTGACTGCTGAGGCAGTTTATCCAGGGGGGAGGGCAGTGAGTGTGGTGCATTTATTGGTTGCCCAGCTCTATAGAGTAATCTGTAAACGATGACGCTTTGAGTGAATTGTGGGAGGCCAGTCAGAAAGAGAAGAATGGCAATTTAGGCTAGTTAAGTAAAATGACAGGTGATGGTGGAAGGGGATCCTGTGAAAGTAGAATCTTCCAGTTCTTTAAAAAGAGTTGGAGGAAGAGTCAGGACTGCCTAAACTGCTAACCCAGTAAGTGACCATTGACTTTCATGGCCCAGTGTTGTGTGGTAAAGTGGAGATGGTGAGGCTTTTCATACTTGTCTGAACTCAGGTCATAGGGAGAAAGCTCCCAGCTTTGGGAAATGTTAATGCAAATAGGATGTCAGACACTGGGCAGAGAATGAAAAGATGCTGTGATAACTGGTGGCCTTCCTCTCCCACAGATATAGAGGGTACCAGCCACACCCTCTCTTAGCAGTCACTTCTAGGAATCAAGCTGAGAGTCCTGTGCAGTTTCTTGGATTTCATCTTGTTGCCTGAAAAAAGTGAGTATTTTATTTGTTTGTTTGTTGTTTTCCTTTGTGAGGGAAATAGATTCAAACCATTAAGGGTAGTATATCTTCCCATAGAGTCATTCCATGGAGACTCCAGGGAATCTTACTGTTTCCTGATTTCAGAGGCTGAAGAAGGTGAAACTTAATATTTTAAATAAAATATAATTACATCCATTTCACTTTTCTTTTATTCCCTCCAGCCCCACATATTTATTCACATTTCCCTGTCTCACATGGCCCCGAACTATTTTTCTTTCATTATTTTTGATATAGAGTTCTAAATATATAAATACAATTTTCTTAGTCTGTCTACATTTTCTTATATATATTTGTATATGTCTATACACAAACACACATATATATAATTAGTCAGATATATAGATATATAGGTAGATATACAAATGATATAGATATGATTTAATGGCCAACTTCTTGGAACTGCATGCACTCATAGGTTGTTTCCATTTCCTAGATATTAATAATAGAGTGATGGGGTTAAAGAAGTGGCCCAGTGGTCAAAAGCACGTGTTACTTTCCTTGAGGGTGCAGGTTGAATTCCCAACAAATATTTCAGCTCACAACAATCAGTAACATAAGTTTCAGAAGATCTGATCCTCCCTTCTGAACCCCATGGGCACAAGGCATATATATATATATATATATATATATATATATATATATATATATATATCCATCCAGAGGCAAAACATTCAGCCTCATAAAATGAATGAAATAATAAAAACCTAATTGAATACAATAAACAAAGAGTCCCAACGGTCACACCTGAGACAATATCTATGGAGAAGGATGTCAAATTCTTGGAACACATGCCAAAAATTGCATAGTTAAATCATCTGGTAGATTTTTTTTAACTTTTTGAGAATTTACCATACTGAGTTTCAAAGTGGCTGTGCTTGTTTGCAATCCCACCAACAGTGAATGAAGGTTCCTTTATCCCCAAATTGTCTCTAAAAACAATTGTTGTTAGTTGTTGCTATTGTTTAATCTTAGCCATTCTGACTAGGTTAAAGTAAAATATTAGTGGTTTTTATTCCTGCCCCTAGTGTAACATAATCCTAGAGAAAGTAAGTTCCAAACCTATCCAGTGTCTTCTGCTAGCCATGAGTGGACAATGTTGGTCTGAGTCTGGCAGTCTGAGAATGAGCAATGGTAGATCAGTATGTTTCTCACTGTGGTCAAATTAAAGACAATTGAAGTGCACTGAGGACATTCACTCCAAATTCCCTCCTTCTGCTGAAAGAGTAGGATCCTACAATTTGTGGATACTTCATGTTTTTATCTGTAGGAAGATACAGGCTAGGATTGATAGATGGAACTGTCACTACCTTTATAAGATCTCCCAGAATATAATTGGCTGGAGTGATTCAGGATGGTGAGGTCTTAGATGATCACCCCAGAGTATGATTGGACATCCTTACAGTAAAGATAAACACCCTGACATAGATCTTAGTTTCTGCACAGTATAACTGACCTTGGTAAGGGAAATATGTCAAAGAGGTAGAAGAACACTTTGATAATCATGTGTGACATCAACAGAGGGAGGCGTTTTAAGATCAGTCAAGAGCCAAGGTATGGGCAAGTCACTGTGAGAATACTAATGGTAACCTCCAACCCCCACAGAATGTCTACCCTATCCCTGTTGTCACCTCTTAGAGGATATGGACAGAAATGGTCAGATGTTATATGTTCATATCTCCTCCAGAAGTGAGATCTTAGATTCAAGTGACTATGGAAGGTGTCAGAAAAAGCCAAGACTGAAAATATGTATCTTGAAAGATGTCTAGGGGCAGTTCTTCAGCAGAACAGATGGGATCTAGTCCTATGTAGAATTTCTTTATTTTTTTCAGAGACTCTTGAAAGTGTGACAATTCAGCAGAGAGGACACCGTGAGGGTTAAGACAAGGAACTAGGTGAGTACTAAAATACCTCAGAACTAATGGAACTAAAGTGTTTGGTATCTTCTGTTCTTAGCCATTGAAGAACACTGAAATATGAGATAATATGTTGTACATGGTCAATTCCTTTAAGAGTAGGAGCGATCACTTAGAGAAGTGAGATTTATGTTTAATTAGACATTCATGGCACGGTTCAGAGTATGAAGAGTAAAGATGAATAATGAGGGATTCCACTCTGTAGGCAACACAGGGTCCAACTTCTGCTGTATGCCTTGGGAGGCCCAGCCTGTACTTTTCAGCCAAGTGAAGAATAGGCTCTGAAGAGGAGATAGTATCTTTAGCAACACAGAGAGCAAAATCCCAGATTCTGACAAGATTTCAGTAAAGACCTAAGTAATTGCAGAGGGCATGATTTTACCTTCTAGGCACAAGTGTGTCTTCAGCTATACATCGGCCTTGCTGCCAGGCAAGACCTCTGGGAGGTGGGGTTCACAGTGAAGTATACACTCTCATTTCCATTGTATTGCTCACAAAGAAGTAAAGACTTACTATGAGGGGATAGACCAAAGCCTGCAGAGGGGGAAGTCTCGTGTCCAATGTGAGCATGAGGAATAAATCTAGCTCTCACTGAGAAAAGGTCAGACTCCCTATAATATGAGGCCAGTCCTTATTGTATCCCAGAGAGAACATAGACATGTTTGTTTAGAGATACAAATCCGTACTGTCATTTTCTTTTTAAATCGCAGTAACTCAGAAATACTCATTTTTTATTGTTTGTAAAATGTGTTTCTATCTAATGCATGAATTAGTCAGATACTTTCTCTGTTCTCCCTATTTTCCTAGATCCCTATTCTCTCCCTTCTCGTTATTCCCCTAAACCCTATCCACCAGGTTGATTTTCCCTTTCAACTTCATGTGCTATTAAAAAAAAAAAAAAAAAAAAAAAAAAAGCCCACGAGTGCACTTAGTGCTGTCTGTACGTGCCTAGGTGTATGATCATCTATTTGTCCTGGGAGTCTTTCAGGAGCTACAATCCCGAGGAAAAACTCATCCTCTTTCCCCTATCAGCTGTAAATCACCTGTAGCTCCTCAAATAGAGAATTCCATAAGCCACTCCTCCATATGTGGTGGGATTTGAGCTGCTTGGTTTTTGTGCAGCTCTTTCATATGAAGGCCCAGACACTCTGAGTTCATGTGTAAAACTGCTCTGTTATGTCTGGTAAACACTGTTGCACTGCAGGAATTCTCTACCTCTGGCTCTTAGAATCTTTACATCCCATAGTCCAAGATAAACCCTAAGCTTTCAGAGGAAGGGTGTGCTCCAGATGGCCCATTTAAAGCCAATACTGAGCACTGCATAGTCTCTTATTTACCCACAGAAAAGTTCTGTAAAGTGCCTTTTGTCAGAGCCTGATGTAAACTTTTCAGCCAAAGCCATTTACACTACTCCTCTATTCCCTAGGCTTTTAAGACCTCCTCATCCATATTTCTGCCTACTGCTTCCAATAAGGGCCATCATGCTTCACCACAGAAGTCCTTCAGGTCTTAGCTTTGAACAAGATTTTCTGGACCCAGTTGATTCACCGGGCACATTGATTTTACTGATTCCTGTGGATGACTTGGAAGAAGATGTGGAAGACATAATCGAACTATATGAAGGAGTAGGGGATAATAATGAAGATGAAGTGGAGGAAGTGGGAGAGGAAGAGGTGGTGGAGGAGGTGGTGGTGGAGGAGGTAGAGGTGGAGGAGGAAGAAATAGAGCTGGAAATAGAAAAATTTATTGATGAGAATGAGGAGTAAAAATGAGAAATAAGAAAAAGAGGAGGAGGAAGAGGAGGAGGAGGAGGAGGAGGAGGAGGAAAAGGAAGAGGAGGAAGAAGAAGAAGGGGAGAGGAGGAAGAGGAAGAAGAGGAAGGGAATTCAATGCAATGTACCTTTACTTGCCAAGCTCATGCAAGAAAACAAGAAAATGTTAATAAATCCCAATAAAGTTGGCTTACTAAGTTCATTTACTTAACAAATATGAGTTGAGTATTTTATCTTTGGGAAATACTGCAAATTAGTGGCTAGGTACACGAAAAAGTAAGACACTTGCCAAAACATGCATTGTTTTTACCACACAGGGTCCAACGATTTCCTGGACAGAAGGATACAAATGTATCCTTTCATTATTTTTTTATATCTTTTTGTTTTGTCTTGTTTTGTTTTGTTTTGTTTTGTTTTGTTTTGTTTCGAGACAGGGTTTCTCTGTGTAGTCCTGGCTATCCTGGAACTCACTCTGTAGACCAGGCTGGCCTCGAACTCAGAAATCCCCCTGCCTCTGCCTCCCAAGTGCTGGTATTAAAGGTGTGCGCCACCCCCGCCTGGTGTATCCTTTCATTATAAAGCATTTTTTTTTCTGATGTTGTGCTCTTTCCCTCACTGGTTTGCTTCTTCTCGCATATTCTATGTAACAATAACAAAACTCAGAAACAAAGGATGAGCAGATGTGTGTGGGGTCAAATTAATAATAGTCAAACTAATCTTCATTAATGAAATACCAAATATTTGGGCAAGGTGACATGTGTTCTACAGTCAACACATTCTCCTTGCTTCTTTCTGAGAGAGCAAGTGAAGGTGTCTGGCTGTTTGGAGTTATCCAAAGGCCACACAGTTGGTACATGATAGGACTGGACAACAATTGATGTATAGCAAATGTTTTCCGTTCCTCCTAGCCGGAACAGGCCTATGGTTTCTTCATTTCTCACCATTTCAAAGTGTCTCACCTGATGAAAGGGTACCGTGTCGAAGAATTCAAAGCAGAAATGAGGATAAAACACAGTATGATTTTGTTTTTACTTTAGAACAGTAAAAGTACTCTTGCCCTTGTCATCAGAATATTTCCTAACTTTCTGTGTGCAGGTGAGGGTAGTTCCATACTGCTCCAGCAGTTTCTTATACCACCGAGTGATTGAGCACCTGCTGTAGTCAGCAGAAATGATTATGCTCCATGTTTATCCCTGCACAGCTTGTAGATGGGACAAATTTTAGGTCTAAGGTTTTGTAAATGGGCTGGTGTACCCATTCACTCCACTGGAAGATGCACCTGGTTTCAGGAGGTAGCCACTTCAGGCTCCATATTCCCCTACCCTGTTACTAAGAGTCTCAGCTAAGGTTACCATGTAAACTCCAAGAAGCCTTCCCCAGTCACAGGTCTCTGGCTTGTCCCAGAGACGCCCCTCCCCATACACATTGATTTCCTTTCTCTTCCACAGCCTCTTCCCCCTCCCTCCTGAGCCTCCCACACCTGATCCCTGCTCCAGTTGTTCTCTTCCCCATTCCTTCTCCCACCCAATTCCCTCCCTCCATCCACTACTGGTGACTATTTCATGTCCTCTTCAAAGTAAAATTCAAGCATCCTCCCTTGGGCTCTCCTTGCTACTTAGCTTCTTTGGGTCTGTGGATTGTAGCATGGTTATTCTGTCCTTTATGGCTACTAACCATGCATTAAGATGGAGCAGAGACTGTCCATGCATTAACCATGCTACTAACCATGCATTTAGATGGAGCAGAGAATGTCCAACCAATGACTGACCTATATCCAGACAAGAAACAGAACATGAGCCATAAAAAATCCCTGAAAGTATTAAGATGCTCTGCTATACTTACTGACTGGAGTCTAGCATAGCTGTCTTCTGAGAGGTTTCATCCAACAGCTGATAGAAACAGTTGCAGAGACCCACAGCCAGACCTGGGCAGCTTCAAAGTCTTGTGAAAGAGTTGGAGGAAGGGTTGAGGGAGAAAGAGGGGTCAAAGATGCCAAAAGAACACCTACAGAATCAACTAACCCTGGCCCAACTGGACTCAGAGACTGAACCATCAACCAAAGAACATGCATGGGCTGGACCTAAGCCCTCTATACATATGTATCAGATGTGCAGCTTGGTCTTTATGTGAGTCCCCTAATAATTGGAACAGGTGCTGTCTCTAACTCTTTTGTCTGCCTTTGGATCCCTTTCCCCTAGCTCGGCTACTTTGCTTGGCCTCAGTGACAGAGGGTGCACTTAGTTGTGCAGCAACTTGGTGTGACAGAATGGGTTGGTACCCACCAGAGGCCTCTTAGGGAGAGGAGGGTGGAACTGGGGGAGAGGGTGTATGGGAGCTCTGGTTGGTTGGTATTGTTGCTCTCCTTCTTATAGATCCCAAGATCACCAGCCTAAGGACAGCACCACTCACAATGGTCTGCTCTCTCCACCATCAAATTGAGAAAGTTGGAGATCATGGAGGCATTTTTCATCTCAAGACCCTTTCTCTCCAATGACTCTAACTTGTGTCAAATTGACACACAAAACAGCCTGTACAACACCCTTACAAAAAATAGAGTTTGAAAAATGTTATCTTTCTTTCTCTTCTATTCCTGTTCCATGCAATGAAACACTAATTTTTCCTGTCTGAGATGTCCTCATAGAATGATGCCCTGGAAGCAAACAGAAACTCATCAACCATCCAATGTATTAGACCCTGAATATTGAAATTCTCAGTCACCAGAGGCATTTTATTATTCAAAAAAAAATCAGAAACTTAATCTTTACCCATAGAAGTTTAGATTTAGGCAATGAAATCAAGAATAATGGGATTCCCGTGGATATGATTCAATAATCCAATACACCAACAGATGCTTCTCCTTGGCAAGCAGGAGAACTATGGATTTGCTTAGAAAATGCAGGGGGTCAATGTGGACAAGCAGGCATGAATTGTCTAGTGAAAGGCTGTGGAAAGATCCACAGGCTATAAAAACTTTGTGTTCTTTAGCAGGACCGAATGTAAAAATTTACTGCGTAATCATGGGTTTGACTCAACCCTGAATAGAGAGTTCAGTATAGACTGAATAAACATCTGGAAGTAGAATAGGTATAGAATCTGTGTAAGGACTATGGTTGTGATACCTGTATAAAATTAGTGTATCCTTAAATTTTTACTCCAAATTCAAGATTCATTGTGGTCTTAACAGGAACAAGGAGTGGGCCAGAGACACTCCAAATTTCATGTGCTGCCGTACAATAAGTACCAGAGATGTCTTTTGCAACATTCTGAGTGAGCTACCTCCCTTTACCACTCTCATGATGAGTCTATGGTTTTCCAAATGTGTCTTAATGCTTACCAGAGGTTATGCATCCCCCCCGCCCCTTATAGACATAGCTAGGGCTCTGTAAAGGGGTGAGGTCCACATAGCTTGTACTCGAAATAAGCAAGAAATAGAGCATTCAGTGAATGGAAGTGTTCAGCTCAAAGATGAAGAATTAAAATGAAAATGCATAGAAATAAAGTGTTGAAGGAGACATGTCTGGGAACATATCTATATGATGTCTCTTTCATACACTTAGCCACTTCAATTCTTAGGTTTTTTTTTCACCTTAGTAGGAAGCACTACAAGGTTGTCACTGTTGTTCTATATTGCCACCAGGTACCAACTTAGGCATTGGCACATGGTATAGACATCTTCTACATAGAGTGAAAATATATTCAGTTTCTGTTAATATATGCAAGATTACCTTGATATATTAACAGAAATATGTGGGTCGAAAGGCAGGGAGCTACATGGATCATAGTTTTGAAAACATCCTCACACCTAGGTTTGATAGCATCGATAGCATTTTTCTGCAAGGTAGTCAAAGGTCTAAGTAAAGCTCAAGCTCTCTATTTGATTCAGTATATGTGACCTCCCACAATTTCATTTATTCATTCACCAATCAATTCATACTTTGCTTAATTAATTGTATATTAAATAGATATGGAAGAAATAAGCAAAGATGATACAAGGTTATAAATAGGTCCTCATCTGAAGCAGTATATAGAAATATGCAAGAAATTGACAGTTTTAGTGAATTCAAGGAAATTCAGAACATTGAAGTGGTGGTAGTTTGTATAATTCTGAGCTTTGAAGGCTGCTGCTAGCATTGAGGTACTTTCGTGATTAGACTGAAACAAAGGAGAGAGACTTAGGGATAGCCATATCTAGGGGATGTGAAGGACAGTGCAGCTGGTACATAACAGAGCTGTGTTAGCTGGCAAGTGCATGGGCTCAACTCTCCAGAGAGCCCTCTAACCCGGGGTTGATGGTTATCCTCGGTTACTTCAAAAAAGTATTGTGTGGAAAAGCCTGTATGCAGCAAGATGCCATGCTTCCTACTTTCTTCCTACAAGTATAGTTTGCAATTAAAGATACAGAGAGAATAGAGCATCTTAGTACTACTTTGAAGGCAGAAGTACTCATGCAAAAGTACAAGAGTCTAATGAACTTTCTGAACTTTCTTTTATTTTTTTCATTATTCATTTTTTATAAGCAAAAATCTGTAATGTAAAAAAAAAATGCCAACAAGGCTTGTATGGTTCCCCAAACTAAAAGTATGCCACGTGAGTTCATTTTGTGTTGGCCATTAACTGCTGGGCCTGGGGCCTGCCCTCAAGAGTGGTTTGTTTTCCCAATGACGGTCTCTTGAAGAAAATTAAATTTTCTTTTTATTTATCCTTCTCTCATACAATGCATCCAGACTACAGCCTCTGTTCCCTCCATTTTTCCAAGCCCCCTTCTCTCTCCCTCTCTCCAAGATTCACTGCTCTTCTGTTTACCTTCAGAAAAGAGCAGGCCTCCCAAGCATATTAGCCAAATACAGCATAACAAGGTAAAATAAATCTAGGCACAAAGTCATATCAAGTCTGGAGTTGAAGGAAAATGATCTCTTAAGAGTAGGTAAAAGAGTCAGAGAACCCCCACCCCCACTGTTAGGAGTCCCAGAAACAGCCTACGCTAACCAACCACAGCATGTATGCAGAGGGCCTATCACACCCTCATGCAGGCTCTGTGATTGCCATTTCAGTCTCTGTGACCCCTATGAGGCATGTTTAGTTGAGTCTGTGGGCCACATTATCCTGTCCTTAAACTCTCTGGGTCCTACCATCTTTTCTCCCTCTTTTCTGCAGGTGTTCTTGAGCTCCGTTTAATGTTGGGCTGCGGGTGTTTGCACCTGTTCTCATCTGCTGCCAGAGGAAATGGCTCTGATGACAATTGATCTGGACACCAATCTATGAGTACAGAAGAATATCATTAGGAGTCATTTCATTAACTTTTTTTTTTCTTTTTGTTTGTCATATTTGGTTCTACCTCATGCAGCTTCCAGTTCCTGGCCATCTAGGCAGTGTCCAGCATGGGCTCCTTCTTATGGCTTGGGACTCAATTTAGACCAGTCATTGGCTGGCCACTCCTGCAAGTTCTGAATCACCTTTGTCCCCGCACTTCTTGATGGCAGGACAAGATAGGGGTGGAAGATTTTCTGAATTGAACTGATAATATCCTGACAAAGAAGACTGGATTTTTCCCAAAGCACTATTTGTAACAGGTCTTCATCTTCCTTTGCTCTATTAACCTACCCTTTCCACTACCTCTGGTGGCTGCTGGTGTGCTAGCAGGGAGGTTAAAGCATTGAAGTACACTTATTAAAATAGGTTCAAAAAATAAGCCTAAACGGGGTTCTCACTGTGGAGCATGCTGCCCCAATGTTTACAGGCAGGAATCAAATCTTGCTTATCAAAAGTTAAAAAAATATATTGTAAAGAGAGCCACAGTCAGCCTTTCCTTAGGCCTTGAGACGCTTATATCCCCAGCTTCATCTAAAAGCATCACAGTTGTTTTTTGAGGGTACAGTGGGTCCTTGCTGTTATAGCTTGACCCTGTGGGTTGTATGGAATGTCAGTCTTAATAAGTAATAAACCATTCAGTTCAGAAGGACTTGAAGGCAGTTCTAGAGAAGGCAGGGCCATTATCAAGTCTTTAAGGCAAAGGAAACTCCTATACAGAGCATGGCTGTCTTGAGAGTTGAAATGTCCAATCAAGCAGTGTCTTTAGATTGTGTTATGGCAAAGATAAGGCTGGAGTAAGTGTCAACAGTTATATGGACATATTTGAGCCTTCCAAAAGAGGGTGCATGTGTCAAGTCCATTTGCCAGAGGGAGTTAGGGTGAAAACCATGGGGATTGACACCTTAGGTCTGGAATGGTCCCAGAGGTAGAAGCAGGCCATATTCAGTGCAGGAATGGAGCTAGTTTTTTCAGGAGGCTTTGGGCAGACCAGGGAAGAGCATGGGAAATTTGAGCAGAATTCTAAAAGCTCACAAACCTGATCAGGGTGGAGGCTGGGCAGGGGGCAGGGAAGAGGGTGGGGACTGCAGCATCAGCCAATCTATTGCCCTTGGAGAAAACTCCAGGGAGGCTCTGGTGAGAATGAATGTGTTTAACATACAAAGCGCCTCTCTTACCTCTGGCAAGGCCTGCAGCTAAGACAGGGTAGAACTGGGCCCCCAGATATATTAATTACAGCAAAGGGGAGATATCTTAAAACATTAACAGCATAGTGTCTGTCACTAAATATTAAAAGAGGAAGCCATGATCTTGTTATATGTTTGGGCATCTTTTGGGTATATGCCCAGGAGTAGTATAGCTGGGTCCTCAACTATGTCCAATTTTCTAAAGAACCGCTAGATTGATTTCCAGCCGCAACTATTGGAATGTCACAGGATCCTCAGTAGAGGAGTTAAAGAAAAGACTGAAGGTGCTGAAGGGATTGCAACCCCACTGGAAGAACAACAATATCAACAAACAGGATCCCCCAGAGCTCCCCGAGACTAAATAGCCAACCAAACAGTACACATGGAGGGACCCATGGCTACAGTTGCATATGTAGCACAGCTTTCTAACTATTGAGTGTCCTTTGTTCATACTTAATGCAGTTTCATCCGACTTAAAAAATCCAAGCTCTGTAGAAGGACAGCCAGTAGAGGTCCTTCCTTCTCCCAAGGGCTTAAACTTCAGGATATCTATCATTTTATTATGTACCTTTTTTATGTTCAAGGCTCTAGATCCCTATTTTGATGCCTGACTCAATGATACTTTACAGACTTAATTATATTACATGCCCATAAAGTCAAAGTTTCCAAAATGCCCTATATGATGGAGTGTTTTATTTATAGGAATAGTTCCCTAACATTTAGCTTTATCCCTTCCCACCAGTCCTCTGAAATATATGTTTTCATTTAGTTTCACAAATTAAATATTTGCTTCTATGATCTTAAAATAAAATTTAGTGGTAGTCATTGTTCTTTTGCATTTAGCTTTATTTTATATTTTATTTTAATGGTACAAGATCGTGAAATAATGCTAGAAAATTTGATGTGCTATATAGTTTGAATTAATAAAATAATAGTAATGTAATAGTAATTATTAAATGTCTCAATCTTTAAAGAACTTTAGTTGATGCACACCAATTGCACACAACATTATGTTTCAATCATATGCAATGCATGCTAGTTCAACTGGCCATTATTATGACGCTTCTTTTCATAGCAGTTGCATGATTTTTCTTGCCTCAGATTCATTCATTTTTATTTTCATTATAGTTATTACATAAAGGTCTATATTATTGGTACAACTCTTTAATTTTTGCTCATATGAGTTTTTATTGTCATAAATTTTCTTGCTAGGATAACTTTACTCTAGAGGCAAACCATTCTAATGGCTTCACTTTAGTTTCATATAGTTAAAATATTTATTTTGTTAAATATTTTTTTGCACCACAGTTTAACAAAAATGTGTCATTCATTTTCTATATATCTGAGAACCTCATAACCAATTTAGTATTTTCTTTCATTTATCTCAATTATGGGTAGGGAACAGACTTTTGATAGTTAACTTTCATTGTCAATTTGAATGTGGTAGAAATCACCTAGGAAACACACCTTTGGATATGTCTATTTGGGTGTTTCTAGAGAGGTTTTATAGAGCAGAGAAGACTCATTCTGATTATGTGTGGCACAGTTCTATAGGCTGGAGCCATGATCTGAATCAAAAAGAATTATTCAAAATCTAACTGAGCACCAGAACTCCTTTTTGCTTGCTTTCTGATCTGTGAAAAAAATTCCTATTATCATAATTGGAAGCTGCTCATGCTGCTGCTGCCAAGCCTTTTATGCCATGATATTTTCTTAACTCAAAACAAAAACAAAAAATAACAACAACGTATTTTTCTTCTTTCAGTTGGTTCATGCCAGGTATTTGGTCATAGTAATGAGAAAAATAACTAATACAACACACGGTAACATTTAAAAATATAGTAATAATCAATAACATTAAAGGTTAAGTGTTAATTTTTTTTAATTTAACTTGATGAACATTTGGTATAACCTTAAAATAATATATTATAAAATTATATATGCATACATAAATATATATGGTAATATAGTCTATATATTCTATACTGGTATAATTTTCTGTAAATTCCTTAATGGATCACTTTGACTATGTTTAATAATATTTCATATTTTTAAATATTTGCTAATTTTGTGATATTTTTCAAGATGAAGTGTTAGTGATTTCAAATATGGTTTTAATTTTCAATAATTTTATTGGATATTTTATTTACATTTTAAATGTTGTCCCCTTTCTTCGTTACACCTCCACAAACCCCCTTTTCCCATCCCTTAGAATATTCTGAAATACTGCTTTTAGGTGTCTCCACATTGAAACTTGCTGTGGCTTCTTGGTAATTGTATGCTGCTTCTGTTACATGACAGTCTTCATCTATAATTATGTTTCTTCTTAGGAGATAAAATATATCTGTGATTTCATTAAAAATTTTTCTAGATATTTTATTTGATTGTTAAATTTAAAAAATTGTGTTATGTTATATTATTCTCTGTTACTTCTATATGATAATGTATAACACCTATCAGGATGACGATATAGAAAAGTTCTATCATAGTGCTGTTTCCAAGCACCCTTCTCCTACTTATTATTGTAATGTTTTCTGAATTGTATGTAACTATTCAAGACTGACTTTGTTTAGGCATCACAATGCACATTCAAGTCATTGTATATCAACAAGTTACCTTTTAAGTGTTACTATAGGTGTCAATTGAATGGCAGCACACTTTTTAGGTTGCCTATTTACACTTGCTAAGTTATGTGGATTGTGCTATGAAAGACATGTTAATCTTCCTCCCCAAATTCATAGAGTAAAGCACTAATCCTTAATATATTAGAATTCATGAATGATATTTTTCTTGACATTTATGTTTTCTTAAACAACACATATCAACCACAGCCTCTCCTTTTTCCATCCCAATCAGTTTACCTTCTCATCTCCCTTCTTCCCTGGACCCACTGCTGCTGTTTCCATTCAGAAAAGAACAAGGACCCCAGTGATATCAAATAGTCATGGAATGTTTTAGAAGACAATTAGTTCACAACAGAAGCTGCTGAAATGACAAACGTTATAGGATTGTATTAGATTGTTTTCTTTAAAACAAAAATTTTATGGGAATGAAAGTAGTTTAGTACTTTCTGCTCTTCCAGAGGACCAGAACTAAGACCACAGAGCACATGGGGAGTGGCCAAGAAAGACCTGTAACTACAACTCTAGGAGATATAGCACTTTCATCTTAGACATAAAATAAACTGACCCTTAAAATAATTTCCAGCCCTTTATATATTTTAGCTATGTGAGCTTCATTTCATATAGAGTAGCACTATGTTGCTGACATTACATCCAATATAGAACTTGGAGTAATCAAGCTGATACAAGTATGCTATATTAAGTTACCTACAAATTTCATTCTTCTTAATATATCAGTAATATTACATTGTGTAAGTATACCACATTTACAATATATGTTCATCAGTATATGGACATCTAGACTGTCCATTTTCTGGCTATTGTGAGAATAGCAGCAGTTAACAGGGCTAACAGGTATCTCTAGAGGATGATGTGGAAGTCTTTAGGTACATACCAAAAGCTGGTATATTTGGATCATGGAATAGGTCTATTTTTGGCTATTGGGGGAACCTCCACAGTGATTTATATAAAGGATGAGTCAGGTTTCACTCCCACCAGCAGTAAGTAAGAATTCAGCTTTTCCTACCTTTATGCTAGAACTTGTGGTTATTTGTTGTTATTTTGTTTTGTTTACCTTATCCATTCTGACTATGATGACATAAACACCTCAAAGAAGTTTTAATTTTTTCTTCCCTGATGACTAAGAATGTTAGAATTTTAAAATGTTTTTCCACTCCATCCCAACTTGTTATATTCAATTAGAGACAGCAGAATGTTCATCCCTAAATGGAACATAAATATCACACCCCTCATCATGCTTAGTCAAGGAGACCATATACTGAAAGGAAAACAACACATTGTTTCATATATATGTGAAAAAAATTTAAGAACTTGAATTCATAAATATGGGTTATTAAAGAGTGATTAAAGCTAAGCATGGTAAAAGAGTTCTTTAAATTCACCTACATGGAATGCTATGTTTGTAGGATTAGAATATCAAGGTTAATTGGAAGTACAAAGTGAGTTCAAGACTACATATCGAAAGCTGACTACTTATTATCTCTTATGTGTGATAAATATACCTAAAACTGGAGAAGTAGAAAAACGATTTTTGAAAAACATTACCCAAACACACAATTGGTTAGGAAGTTTCCCTGCTTTTATTAACTGTATCATAATTTATAAGGGAATGAGAATAGTGACAAAGTGATTTCATGAAATGTTTACATAAAATTGTCTATAGGGGAAATGCTGACCAGAACCTGTCCAATAAACATAAAAACAGTACCTAAGAGAAAAAAAGTGTTCCAATTACCTTAAAGGTGTCCTAGAACAAATATCAAATGTGAACAGATACACACAAAAACATGACTAGTACAGTTTGTAAAATCAAAATATCTAAATAAAAGCTTATAAACCATGAAGATAAACATGCTTAAGAGAAAAGATGAACCAATTAAAACAAACTGAAAAATAACAAAGCCCAATAGATTTATTATAGTCATTAAAGATTTTTCTATTTCTATTTGTTTTGTTCAATAAGCTAGAGAAAGGATTAGATATACTATAGAAGGTCTGATAAACTATAAGAGAGATAAAATTTAATTTAAAATTAATTAAAATTCCTAGAGTTGGAAATTAAAATGTCAGCGATAAAGTACACACTAGATAGGTCCCAGCAACAAATTATACGCTGTCAAGGAAATGATCCATAAATACAGATATAAAAAGACTATTCCAAATAAACTTCTCAAGGATGGTATGACAAAAATGAGCCTGATACTAGTGAACTGCAGAAACTATCAAGCAGTCTAACAGGTATGTACTTAGAATACCCACAAGAGATATCAAATACTCAGAAATAATGGACAAATTTCCCCTATTTGATAGAAATTATAGATCAAAGATGCACAAGAACTACTGTACACATTAAGCATAAAAATTTTGACAAAAACATCATAAACAAATTGTTTTATAATAACAATTGAGATTAAAATTGAAAAAAATACATGAAGATTATCAAAGATAGATTACGTCTAGAAAACATTGATGCCACCATACTTGTCTACTTAAAAGAATGTAAGAGAAAAAATCATGAAGTGACATCAATAAAGAGATTACCACTGACAAAACTCTTATAAACATAAAAGAAAAATGACTGTTTCTCAAGTGATTCTATAAGTCCAGGATTACTCTAGTACTAGAGCAAATCTCAAAAGAAAATAATAAATCAACATTTATTATCAACATAATATAGAAATATTAATGAAAGAATGTTTATCTAACTACACATATGGAAACATATTTATATGTGTAAATTATGCATGATTAAGGAGTATATATTTTGTTTCATGTAAATGTGTATGTATACACTTATGTCTCAGTAAAAAATACATATATGTGGAGCCCGATGTCAACCTCTAAAACAATTCCTAAGGCACCATTACATTTGATTTTGAGACAAGGCTTTCATTAATTAAATTTTGCAATCTCCATCTTACCAGCATTGGGATTACAAGCAGGTTCTATGAGACTTAAATTTTTTCCATTGGTTTTGGAGATTAAACTTAGTTCTTATGCTTGCACAGAGTGTATTTTACCATCTAGCAAGCCCAGTGGAATGTATTTTAATATGATTAGTTTTGCATAACAAAATCAGCCCATAAAATCATTAAAATTAATAGACTAAATAAAACAGCTATATGAACATTTCAGCAAATTCAGAAAAATCATTTGAAAAAGCAACCAACCACTTCTGTTAAAAACGATCTCATGAGTGAACTTTTATAGCTCTTTTCAAGGTATTCATGTAAATACTACAACTACATTATAATCAGATGGAAAGAACTAAATTTTTTCTTTCCTAGATCATGGATAAATCATGGAGATTCATTATAAAAAATTTTTTAATGATGAGTTAAGGAAAAAAAGACATAAATAAAAGAATGTAAATAAGATATTATAAATATTTAAGTGTAGACAACAAAATATATAGACTGTCTATATAATATGCTAGTGAAATATATAAAATAACTATAAGAAATAGGAAAATTTAGCATATTTATACATTCAAGTCTTAATAGTATCAATTATCCCATTTGTCTTTGAGTTCACTTCACATATATTTCCACTGGTATCTTACCAGCTGGTCCACATTAGTGAAAGCACATTCACATTAAAGTGATATAACACATGGATAATATTTATGGCAATCGAACTTGCATTTTCACATGAAGGATTTTCTTTTTGTTATGCTTTATGAAAAATTATTTTTACTTTGTCAAAATGACACGGAGATTTTCAACTTGATAACTGAAGAAACAATAGCTTATTTGCTTTATCTAATGCTACATTAACATAAATGTATGATATGGTAGAATTAGCATGTCTGGGCCATTTTCTGCCATGTGAACAGCATTTATGTTGCTGTTACAATGAAAGTATCACAGCAAGATGTCAAGAAATAAGCTGTTATATTGCTTTGGCTGTACAAATTGTTCTGTATCTACATATTCTATAAGGTCATGTCATACAAAATCACTGCTGTTTTTCTCTTAAACCTTTATAAATACTGTGGGCATAGTAATTTTGACATTAATAGAAAGCCACTCTCTGGTGGCATATACTGTCACATACACACACATTCACAGCACTCTTACTTATTCCCAATGGCAAAATAAATCTTCTTTCACATACTTTTGATTTGAAAATGTATACTTCACCATTTGATATTAGAATGGTTTGTATAAAACCCCATTGAATGGGTTGTATATATTTAAACTTTAACATACTGCAATGTCATTAATTTTTGTCATGTGAACTGTGATGTTTCTTGGTTTCCTATGAATAACATTGCTACTTTATTAAAGACCATTTGTAGAACTTAATAATTTTCCTTTTACTTGCTGCTGGGTCTCCCAAAGACAGTTGAAATAAACGGAGATAGGTTCCTACTTCATTCAATTTGAAATCACACTTTGTTATAGATACTGCAATAAAAATAGTAATAATAATAACAATAATATGGTGGCCATGTTTTATGTATAACCATTTGCTAATCATGTTTAAGATTTTATTTAATAATGAAAATGTCTATGCATATATTTTTTTTTACTTATAAAACTTAATATGTTGCAATTTGGAGCTATTGATTGATCATTATCCATCATCTCTCATTTCCTTTGTAATGTGAAAATATATTCATTAAAAGTCTTACTATATATGAATATTTTGTTACATTTTCACTTAATGAGTAATCACAATTTAATAAAAACAACAACACCATTAAGACAGATAATTTTACCAATTACTATCAAGGTCTTCTATTAACGGCATTGACTCTGGCAATTGAGAAAATACGCTGATCTGAGAAGGACAGTGGGGGTTTTAAGCATTCACATAAAAAGCATCGAAATTTATAAAAGGGCAGCTATGAGAGCAGCATGTGTTTGTCAAGATGTTGAATTGCATTATTATTAATTCAGTAGCTTCAGGAGTGCTACCTTGCTTTGACTCCAAATAATTTTTTTTACGAAGTACTGACAGCTCCTAGACTTTCATAAGTCACTTGATATACATTATAAATTTTTAGTGTGTCAACCTTTGAGTGGTGTTCAAAAGAGTTAGTTGATGTACACTTTGAGTAAAAGGGACAATATATAATTCAGTTGAGTTAGCTAAATTTGAAATTAAATATGATTTTAAAAATTAGAAATAAACTTAGCTCCTTTTATAAAACTTCCAAATGCAAGACCCTTACCACCACCACCAAGTCAGATAACTTAGTTGTCCTTGGTATTGCTAGGGGACTAGTTTAAGAACTCATCACACATAAAAATGCAGGTCTCTTATAATAAATACCAGAGTTGCATGTAACCTAATCGCTCATAATGACTATTACAATGGAAATGTTGCACATATATATTGATAACAACAGAAAAACTGTGTGCTCATCATTGAATTTTTTGTTTTGTTTTGTTTTGTTTTTGTTTTTCGAGAAAGGGTTTCTCTGTGTAGCCCTGGCTGTCCTGGAACTCACTCTGTAGACCAGGCTGGCCGCGGGGGGTGGGGGGGGGAAGTTTAGTGAACCAGTGGTGGTGCAGCTGCTAAGGCGCTGGCCTGCAGAGGGCACAGGCCCTCTGTGCTCTCTCTCTACCCTCACGTTCGAATCCTACTCCGTCTTGTTTGTCTCCTCCTGCGTCTCATCATTGAATTTTAAAACCCGTTTTCCATTTGATGTTGGTGGAATTAAAACATGGAACCCAGAAATACAGTGGGCTGTCTGTATTCACTACACAAAGTTTTATACAAATATATATTTTATGACTTTAAAAACATTGCTAATTTTTTAAAATCACCTTTTTTTAGTCAACTAAGTAGAATGAATAAGTAGTTACAGAAATTCTGTTGCAGTTTTAGCAATTATTTTATCATGGTATGTATGTTACATAGAATAAGAGATAGTTTATTCTGGAGCCATTCTGAGTGATTATAGTTCAGGAATGATGGTTTAAATTAACTGGAATCCATGTTGCAATGCTGAAGCAGTTTCATGAAACTCTACAGTATTCCAGAAAAAAAAAGAATTCACAAAACCAGGTGAGTTTAAAATACATCAGTAAGTATAACAGAGAGGCAGGAGCAGCAAGAAGGAGAAGGCTTTTCTAAAGGCTTAGGATGCTATCTGATGACATTCCTAGTTTGGGGGTTGGTAGAAGCCAGTGACATGCTAAGGTAGTAGATTCCAAAGGTTTCAGTTTAAAAAGTGATAAGGCATTAGTTCCAACACAGAGGAGGGAAAGGGCTGGTTGTTTTGGAGGCCTCACTCAAGATAAGGTAACTATCCTGTGGCACAACAACATTCCAACCTCTACACAGCACATCAGTTCTAATTAGGTATTAAGTCTCTGCAGACACAGCTACTTTCAAGGAATTATCATTCACAGGTTTCAAAAACCAGTAACCCTAAATGCACTGCATGGTACAGTTAACATTTACTGAAGCATTTACAGTGTTGAAGTTCCTTCAAAAATCTTAAGATCATATAATAACTTCTAGGCAAATCATTATCCCTGACCTCAAGCTGTATTACAGAGCAACAGTGATTTAAAAAAAAAAAAAAAAACCACATGGTATTGGTACAGAGACAGACAAGTCCATCAATGGAATAGAATTGAAGACCAAGAAATAAACCCATGCACCTGTGGTAACTTGATCTTTGACAAAGAAGTCAAAACCATAAAACCATACCATGGAAAAAAGAAAGCATCCTTCATGAATGATGCTGATATCACTGGTGGTCTATATGTAGAATAAAACAAATTGAACCATTCTTATCTCCTTTTACAAAACTCAAGTCCAAGTGGATCAAGAACCTCCACATAAAACCAGATACACTGAAACTAACAGAAGAGTAGGTAGAGAAGAGCCTCAAACACATGGGCACAGATGAAAAGTTCCTGAACAGAACACCAATGACTTATGCTCTAAGATCAAGAATTGACAAATGGGACCTCATCAAACTGCAAAATTCCTGTAAGGCAAAGAACACTGTCAATAAGACAAAATGGCAACCAACAGATTGAGAAAAGATCTTAACCAATCCTACATCTGATACAGGGCTAATATCCAACATATATAAAACCTCAAGAAATTAGACTCCAGAAAATGAAATAGCCCAGTTAAAAATGGGGTACAGAGCTAAACAGAGAATTCTCAAAAAGGAATCTTGAATAGCTGAGAAATACTTAAAGAAATGTTCAACATCCTTAGTCATTAGGAAAATGTAAATCTAAATAAAAGACCCTGAGATTCCACTTTACACCAGTCAGAATGGTTAAGACCAAAAACTCAGACTACTGATGCTGGCGAAAATGTGGAGAAAGAGGAACACTCCTTTGTTGCTGGTGAGATTGCAAGCTGGTACAACTACTCTGGAAACCAATCTCTTTGTTTCTGAGAAAAAAGGAAATAGTTCTACCTGAAGATCCAGCTATATCCCTCCTGGGCATATACCCAAAAGACACTCCTCTAATCACAAAGACATGTGATCTACTATGTTCATCATAGTCTTATTTATAATAACCAGAAGCTGGAAATGACCCAGATGTTACTCAAGAGAATGGATACAGAAAATGTAGAATGGATACAGAAAATGTGGCACATTTATACAAGGAAATACTAATCACCTATTAAAATGAACAACTTCATGCATTTTGCAGGCAAATGGATGGAACTAGAAAATATCATCCTGAGTGAAATAACCCAGACCCAAAAGGTTATGAATGGTATGTATTCACTGATAAGTGTATATTAGCCAAAGAGCTCAGAATACCCACTATACAACTCACAGACCATATGAAGCTCAAAAAAGAAAGTCCAAGTGTGGATGTGTCAATATCACTTAGAAGGGGGGACAAAATAATCATGGGAGGCAGAAGAATCAAAGGAACTGGGTGAGGGAGGAGAGGTGGAGTGATAAAAGGGGCACAGGATCAGGTATAGCGGGAGACAAAGAAGCCCAGAAGGCCAGGAGAATGAATAGAAATATACAGTAGTATGGGCGGGGAATAGGGAAATAACTAGGGATGAGAGATTCTCTCAGGGGACAATGGGCCTGACATTAGCTGAAATACCCAACAAAGGGAAGCTAGAACCTGAAGAGACCATCTCCAGTAAATAGGTGTGACCCCCAGTTGAGGGATGGGGCCACCTACACATCTCAAAGTTTTTAACCCAGAATTGTTCTCGTTTAAAGGAAATGCAGGGATAAAAATGGACCAGAGACTAAAGGAAAGGTCATCTACTTGGGATCTATCCCTTGCACAGACACCAAATCCTGCCACTATTGCTGATGCCAAGATGTGCTTGCAGATAGGAGCCTGGCATGGCTGTCCTCTGAGAGTTTCTGCCAGCACATGACTAAGACAGAACCAGATACTTACAGCCAGCCATTGGCTGAAACCAGAAACCCCAAAGGAAGAACAACAGTGACAACTGGACAGTACCCCTCAGAGCTATCAGGAACTAAGCCATCAACCAGAGTATACATGAGTGGGTCTATGGCTCCCACTACATATGAAGCAGAGGATTGCCTATCTGACCTCAGTAGGAGGGGTTGCACTTGGTCCTGTGGAGGCTTGATGCCCCAGAAAAGTTGGATGCTGGAGGGATGAGCTGGGAGTAGGTGGGTGGGGGAACACCCTCTTAGAGGCAAAGAGGAGGGTGTGGGGGATTCATCAAAGGGGTATTTTGAAAGGGGAGAAGTTTTGAAATGTAAATAAAAAATAATAAAGAAGAAAGAAAATCAGAAGTAACTTCTGATTGTTTTAAAATTGTTTTTAAATCACTACCTTGTATTTCTTATTGAGTATATTCTATATTAGTAATATCATTGTTAATTGACAAGGGAATGAATGAAATTGATACTGATTTCTAAGATTTGAATGTTGCCACACCCAGGGCTGGCATTTAAAATAAATTCAAAATGATTAAGATTCATTAAAAGCTGCCTAGATGGAGTATAGCATCATGAGAAACAATGCAGTCAACAATGTAAATCCTACATGCTTGTTGTCAATTATTTGTCTTAAGCACTAGAGGCAAGCTACTGAGCACATACAGCTTTGTGTTGAGTTTTTGACAGCAGAGTTGCAAGATGTAAGTTTTCCCTTCCTTTTTATGGTAGAGTCTCAGCTCTAGATTATCTTTAAAATCAGTGGTATATGTGGCTGGAGAGATTGCTCAGGATTAAGAGTACTTGCTGCTCTCCCATTAGAAATGATCTTGGTTCATAGCAACCAGGCCGGGTAACAAATAAATATTTGTTTATTCTATTTATTATTCTAGCTCTTGATGATCGAATACCCTCTTCTGGCCTCTTCAGGTGCCCAAACACAAGTGGTATGAACACACACACACAACTTTTAAGTCAATAGGCACTAAAAATGCTGATATTGGGACTACTTCAGTTGGAAATTTTAACATTCCAACAGATGATTCTGGTATGTAGCAAAATTGCAATGTACTGCTCTAAAACACTAATCTGGACAGATTAAAAATAAAATTAAAAAACTTATCAAATTATATGTTCTTTTAATAACTTTGTTATTGAGATAATTAAGTTTGATCTTAATGATAGCTAAATTTGATCTTAATAGCATAATTTTAAAATCAGGCATATTTTGCTGACATGTATCCTAAATATGATGGCATATATGAGTTATGAAAATTCATTACCTTATACAGTAGAGAAAAATACATTATGAAAATTCTATGAATTTTTTATGAATTTGCTCAAAGAAACATTTTGAAAACTGTTACAAAGAGAAAACATTGTCAGAAAATCAATTTGGATGAATGCAATATTATAGTAATTTCTACCTGGGAGAAGATTGCTTTTTTTAGTTAGTATAAGTCAGAACTAATACATTCTATTGATTTAATATGGATTTTATTTACAGATATTGAAGCTTACTTATCTATTTTCAAATAAACTTCTATCACTAATTAGCAAAAGTTCTTTGTAATGTCAAAGCATTACATGCCATATATTATATTTAAAAAAGCAACTGAGTTGCATGCTTTTATTGCCCCCATAGTATGTAGCATGTAGGAAGTGTTCAGTAAATACATATTAAGATAAATATTGTCTTTTAAATGTTACAACAACTATAGCAAAACTAACATTAAATGTCTGTTGGTATTGGGGGAATACTTTTAATGTATATTCTACACTAATATAGTTTATTATTTATTGCCTCCATGCTAATCAGTTTTCTGTAAGCTGTTTTATGCCTATGATAAAAGATCTTACTCATTTAGACCTAGCTTTAAAAGAATCATTCAAAATAAGCTTCCTTGTAATTTAATGACAGTACAAGATTAGATGCAGAATCAGTTTCTGTGATGCATTTACATACTGAATGAAGGTAAACTACTGGACACAGTGACTAGGAGTCTAGTCACTGCTAATATTTTAGTTATGTTAGTGAATTATTCAGACATCAGTAAGATATCATCATCAATATGAGTTTTCAGAAACTTCAGTGAAGAAAACTGATTTAGAACTACATCAAATTTATTGATCAAAGTCTATTTAGACATTTCCTTCCCCTCTTGTTTCTTTCTACTGCACACCTTTAAAGTCCTGGATAATTGGTATTATTTTCCTGCACACCATTAAACTTGTTCAGTAGATATGGTTGCTCAGGGGAAACCAGGAATAAGGCAGGGCTTAATAGTGTAATTTTGTAGAGGTTACATATTTATGTGCCTTATGAGCTAAAAGCTATTTACATTAAAATGGATGAGGAACAATAAATGGGGTGTTTTATAATGTTTTTAATTCTTTAATAATTTCATATAATAATTTTTATCATATTCATCTCCATCCCCAACTACATATACAGCATTTTTAAAACCCATCAACCCATAATAAATCATAAACCTGTGTGGTTTATATTAGCATGGGGACATGCCCTGAAGTGTGGTCAATATAGCAGAGGTTATATTGCTATTTCATTGAGGTCATTCATCAACTCTGGCACAATATCTCCACCCCCTAGTCTGCGTCTATCTCTGAATCTTGAAGGAAGAGGTGTGATATAGAAATATCATTTTGGTGTGAACATTCCAATGACAATAATTATTTTCATGCTGACAAATATAGGTCTCTGTATTAATTGTTATCTTCTGCAAAGTAGATATTTCTTTGATGATGGATGACATGTGTACTGATCTATACATACAACAATAAGTCATTCAGAGTCCTGTTAATGCTATGCTCATATAGCAGAATAATAGTGTCACAGAAAAGAAAAATAAAATTTCACAAAATGCTGGGCTGAGATGTTGACATGTGTGAACAAGTGTGTGTAGTATGTGTGTGTATGTTTACTAACATGTAATTTAGAACACCACAAGAAGACCAGTAGAATCAACTAACTTGGACCATTAAAGGTCTCAGAGACTGAACCACCAGCCAAAGAACATACACAGGCTGGACCTTGGCCCATGACACATTTGCAGCAGATGGGAAACTTGGGCTTCATGTAGTTCCCCTAACAATTGGATCAGAGGCTGTCTTTTGCTGTTGCCTGCCTATAGATCCCGTTTCTCTACATTGACTGCCTGTTTGGGTCTCAGGGAAAAGGATGTGCCTAGCTAGTCCTGGTGAGACTAGATGTCCCAGGGTGGGGTGGAAACCAAGTGAAGCTTCTCATTCTCTAAGGAGAAGGGGAAGCGAAATTGGGTAGGGATTTGTAAGGGTGAAAGTGGGAAGAGAGGAGGGATGGGGGCATGATCAGGGTATAGAATAAATAAACTAAAAAAAGAAGACAAAAATGTTTTCCATATTTTTGAAATCAGTTTAATCCTTATTTTTTGATTGTTAGTTTTAGGACTTTCATTAAATTTTATTATATGTTGTTCTGTTGAATTCATTTTTAAATTCCATTTTAAAATTCACTTTAAAAGAAAATCATGGCCATACATTTATTACCTAAATTGAATGTTATGCTTTATGTATATTAATATATAAACTGGTATGTAAATATATTTGGATCACTATTATAATTTTGTGAATATTTTACAGTTATTGCTATGGGAAATTTTGATTTTATTTATATAAGTAGCATATACTAACATATTATTAAAATTCTATTATTTTCAAATTAAACAAGTAATGGAGTTTATAGAATGGATACATTTTATCTCACTTACCTTATCAGAAGAAGAAACACTTTTTAGAGTCCATTACTATTTACTTGTAACAAAATCAAGGTTTAAGCCACTCTGCTGGCAGATAAATATATCTAGCTGCTGAAATTATTAGTGATCATCTTTTCAGAAAAAAAAATGTATTTTAAAAGTGTACAGTTTAAGGGCCCATGATATGTATCCTAGGTTACATTAACTGAAGTCCTTGAACTTTTGAAAACAATGCACTTCTTGAAAGCTTCTTCATAGTGTATGCCTATTTTTTCTTGTTCTAGTTTCTTTCATATTTGAGATATATAATACGCATTTATCTAATGAAAGGCAAAGCAAAAAGTAACATATACCTGTATTTAAAGAATACTGTTCACAATTGCCATCAGAGAGGCTTCACCCAGCAACTGATGAATCAGAGAAAGAGAAGAGCCAAACATTAGGTGGAGTTAAGGGAATCCTGCTAAAGAGGGGTAGGATAGATTTAAGGAGCTAGAAATGTCAAGGACATCACAAAAAAAACATAAAATCAGTAAATCTGGACTCATAATGTCTTACTGAGTCTGAACTGACAATCAGAGATCTTGCATGGGTCTAACCTAGGCCTTTTGTATAATGTTATAGAATAGCTTGATGCTTTGTCTGGCACCTAATGGAGTGAGTGGGGGTTGTTTCTGACGTTATCTTTTTGCCTGAGTTTGGACCCTTGTCTTCCTACTTGATTGCTTGATTCAGCCTTAATATGAGAGGAAGTGCCTAATCTTTTCTGCAACTTGATATGCTACATTTGGTTGATATCCTTGGGAGGCCTACTGTATTCTGAAGGGACACAGAGGAGGAACAAATGGGGGGAGGAGGAAGTTGAGAAATGGAGGAGGTGGGAGGCAAAAGGGAGATAGGGAAACTCTGGTCAGGATGTAATATATGAGAGAATAAATTAACATTGGAAGCAAGACTGGAAGAATGATTCAGCAGTTAAAAGCGCTTACTGCTCCTCCTGCAGAGGACCCTACTTCAATTCCCAGTACCTATATCAGGGGGATGGCCTCATAATCATTTTTAACTACAGTTTTAGAGGATCTGACAATTTTTACTAGTATAAGTTGGCATCCATATACATATGTGCACATCTATATAAAGACACATTTGTACATATTAAATTAAAAATACAAAAGAGTGATAGCATTTAAATACAGATCCATACCTTGAACAAAATGTTTTGAATAATTACTATGTAAAACAAATATATTTTTACAAACAATATTATAAAAAAGAACTATTAAATGTGGTCATGAATAAATATTTTAAGCATTTATTTCTAAGGATGACATATTTTTTATGATGGATGTTAGTACTGCTCCTTTGCCAGACAGTCTGCAGCTAGGCATTTTGTCAGCAATTTGTCTTTCTGATCTCATGATTGCATATGAATATTGCTATGCACAAATGCCCAAAGAATATTTATTCAGAGGAGGATTTACTAAAATATTTAAAAGAAAATTCTGAGTTATAAATGTTTTAACTAATTTCTTTAAATGTCTCCTTTTTACTAACAGAGACAATGTCCTCCATATTTTATTACTATTTGAATGTAAACCAATTCATATACATGAAGATCAAGTATCTGTCTTATATTCTCAAGGGCATACTGCAGGAACTTTCCTCTGTGGTTTTTTTTTTTTTCAAGTTGTACCTTATATAATTCCCGAAGGAGGACTTTATGACTCCTTTCAGGTTATTTTTTTCATCCCATCACACTGTGCTGATTGAAATTAAATATTCAAGAAGCCACTGATTAGAGTTGCAGCCTATCTTTGTCTTGCCTCCTGCCTCTGAATGAGAATGTTGTTGTTGTTGGTTTTTTTTTTCTATGTAGGGCAGATTCTCTGTGTGCTTCCAAAAGAGTAAATCCTGCATATTGTCAAGTGCTGCTGAATTCCTGTGGATTCTTCTGAACTGAACCAATGCTATCTTCCATGGAAAAAAAAATGAAACTCCTGTCCCCCTCCACACACAGGGTCTCACTATTGACTGGGAGGTTTCAAACAGAACATCCTTGGTGCTTATGTAACTGAATCCTTTACAAAAACAACCCTTTGACCTTTTATCGGATGCTTCTTTGTCCTTAAGTGTGAAGCAGGACTCCAAGGAACTATAGAGTAGTTTTCATAGGCACCACAGGAATGATGCCTTGGTATCTAAGCTTTTAAAAAAGTCTATAATCCTTGATGTTTGAATCTTTTCTCAATTCCTAAAACATAAAAAGGCTTTTGAAAATCAAAATAAACATATACAAATTGTACCTTTATACATTATATGGATTATAGAAACTGATGAAATAGTCAACTAGCAGCCTGTTTTCTCACTCAATAAAATGAATACAAAGGAAGAACTGGTTCATAAAGTTGTGAAAATGAAGTGTGTTGATATAAAGTGCACTGCATAGACAAGTGGTGTTTTTTATAGAAACTGTCACCTACTGCTTCATTAACTTTTCATCATTCCGAGCCTTTTAATGGCATTGTCAACATAACTCAAAAATTATCAAGTACAGAATAATAACATAGAGTTTAAATTAATGAATTACTTTCATTCAAATTATTTAAAATGAAATAAAACCAAATATAGATTAGGTGCAAATAGTGTTTAGTGTATATTTGAGAAGAAGATATAGAAGATATAGGATAAACTGTGCATCCCTGCCCCACCCCAATGAAACTGCTTCCCAGCAACTAAGATCAATGTAGGCAAGAACAAATTGTTTTAGGAAAATGAAATTTTCAGTACCAAAGATACCCACATTTAGCAAAGATCAGTGGATTCCTGGTTGAGACTACAATTTCTAAGAAAACAAAGAATATATATTTTCTTTCACTAGTCAAAAAAAATAATGTCTATAGAAATCCAGTTTAAAAACAATGGCTTTAAAAGTTTCAAGGAACTATAAAAATGAATGTCTTATCAATATAGCTATTTCACAAAATAGTGTTGAAAGGCAGAAAGACAAATCGGTAATTGCACAGTAATTGAACTCAAAAAGAAAATGAATAGGATGGAGATTGGGGCTAAAAACAATATCAAAGTTTAAATAAAGAATTAATAAGGAAAACCATGTATCCTTCTAAGAAAAATTTATATTATATCCTGTTAGTGATAGTTTATGGCATATAAGTCACAGTTTACAGATTATTTTCTCACTAAGAGTTTTTGGATGGTCACTACCCTCATTGAAGATGAGAAAATATAATGTCAGGTCAAATGCTCTGCAATTGTAATGACACAGGTGCTATTCTAAGCTTGTAAAGATCAAGGCATCCCCATGAGGCAGTTGCCCTCATTAGTCAGATTTTGCAGTTGGCATAGCCTGAGTTAGAGAGGGTCAGAACTTCAGCCTGACCTTGGTTCTCCTGCTTGCCCAGTGTTCTTTCCTCCAGGATTCACCAACAAAACCTTGAAAGGTAACCAGTGGGCAATTCTGCAATGTTTCATATTATGATATTAAGAAATCATTGAATTCAGCTCTTGCACCCAGGCAGGGAAATTTGACAATCCTTCCTAGCAAATGTAAATCCATTTTATTTTTAAGTATGTCAAAAAGAATGGATTTTGTGACCTCTCAGAGAAACACCCAGAATATGGGAAAAGCTTCTTGTATGGCTCCAGCTTTATTTTAAGAAAATAAAATTGCCATTATGAGTCTATATTACGCCACTTATAAATGCAAAACACACCCTAACAAATCCGTGACTAAGAGTGAACTATTAAGAAAGCATAGGTTCAGTAGGCTTTTATAATTCAGAGATTACCAATAATTAAAAATATTTTGGATGTTTAGAAGAAGTACCCAAGTCACATATATAAATAACATAGTTAATGCTCCACCTAACAGGAAAAAAATATATTTTCACTTTAACAGAGTGGTCAGAAAGTTTATAGTCTAGGACAGAGCGGAATTTGGCTCACTACTGCAATGGCCCCATTTTAAATATCTTCCGCAACACACTACTTGTTAGTTTTTAAAAAAAATAATGCTTATTATCTTTTATAAGGTAGAAAAATGTTAAAGACCACTAATTTGTGGCATGGTAAAATTATATAAAATAGAAATGTTACTAAATAGGATTTGAAAAACACCCATCCCAGTCTCACTACATTTTATTTCTAGGGACACTTAAGTTACAATAGAAATAGGCTGTAGGTAGTAAGCCTATGACCTAAAAACTCCAAAACATTTATTCTCTGGGCCTATATATTCCTATAATTCTGATATGTCATTTCTTAGAAAACAGGAAAACTAAACTAAATAGCTTCTTTCCTCCATCTACCTTCATCTAGATGAGGAAGAATCTAAGGTATTTGGATAGAGGTTTGTTCAGCATCTGTTTCAGACCTCCCAAGGCTGTAAGGGTTAGCTCAGATCAATGCTTGAAAAAAGAGGTTCCTTAGCCAGTCATGCTGACTTTCTTCTTTTGTTTCTCTTTACTGTAAGGACCAGTTTTGGCTAACTTCAATTCCATTAATGAATTTATGCTTTCATGTGTGTATTTTGAGGGTCAAAACTAGGTATATATCACTGCTCCGTTCCAATCACAGAGCTAGTTCCTTTTGTTTTTCTGACAATGGTTTTATAGATGCAAGTGTAATAGGCTTATGCTATTTCATTACTTGTTTGAATGCAGGAATAAATGAGGAGAAATACAGTAGAAAAGATCATTGAAATTAAGATAATTTTGGAAATAAACATAATTGGAAAAAGAACAAACCCCATCAAATATCAATGCATTAAAATCAAAGTTAAAATCTGAGAAAGCAAAAAAAATCATCTTAGTGGTATAGAATTTGTTGATTATATTTAGGGTCCTGTGTTCAATTCCAGTACCACAAAGAATCAAAGAAAAGAGAAGGAAAGAAAGAAAGAAAGAAAGAAAGAAAGAAAGAAAGAAAGAAAGAAAGAAAGAAAGGAAGGAAGGAAGGAAGGAAGGGAGAGAGAGAGAGAGAGAAAGAAAGACATCAAAAGCCAGATAAATTATAATACATATTTTTCTTTAAAATTATTTAGTTTTTAAATTTAATTTTTATTTTTAAACAATAAATTATCAAATATTCTGCTTCCCCTTTAATTCTTTCCCAATCATCACTTTTGCCTACAAATATCATGTGCTGTTTACTAAGCCTACTGAGTTCAACAAGTACTGCATGAATGTACATGTGTACGGGACCATCCATGGGCATATATGACACTTTCCTCTGGGAAACATCAGCTGCAAATTGTTTCTCAGTTAACATCTGAAACCCTGTGACTCTCTTTCCACATCCAAGCTTGGACATTGCCTCACTTAATTTTATGTCACAGATGCTGTGAGTTCATGTATGCGACAGTATTTCAAGATAACATATGGTTTAGTTGCATAACACAGAGAAATCAAGCTGGAACTTAGCTAAATTATATCTCTATTCTGAATAGATTTCACAGAACTGAAAAGGGGAGTGCAGGCAACTTGAAAGAAGTTTCACTAAGATCTTATTCACCTTTCGACCATATGTGCTACACAATGGATTTGCCAGGTGTCCACTGCTGAAATCATGACATGACAGAAAGTAAACAACCACTTTCCAAATCAATGTGAGATTCACTTCACAAGGAGTAATTAATGTCTTGTACTATGAACCTGTGTAAAATTCTGTGGCTGAGGATATAAGATATTCTAGTACAGAAGCTACAAGTGTTTAGAGAAATGAACATGGTATTTTTGTATTACCTTTTAAAAATTTGTGTATATACAATAAATTAGTGCTTCTCAAAGTCTTGGTCAGAGAGTGACAACTAATTATGAGATCATAACTACTACAGAGGGATGTCGGAGAGGTGATGTGTTAACGTGAGTATACTATTCTCTTCAAAGTATCTTTTATTAGTTTATTAGTTTATTTTATTAGTTTATTTTCTTGTATTTAATTGATATAATCTCTCTCCTAAGTTCATATGCTCTACTGAAGGCATACTTATAAGTTGATAATTCTTCAATTTGAAGTCATAGGGCATGATAAAGGAGTACTGAAAGTCCTATTTCCACATCTTGATAATGTTCTAAATATTGCTATAGTTATTTCTATCAATGATATCTGTGGTCTTATTCAGCATGTCTAAAAGTTGAAAATTAAATGGGAGTGGCACCTAAAATATTGATTTTGAACTTCAGAGTGTCCTGTTCCTAATAACTCATTTACTTCACACACCTACATTTCTAAAATCATGTCTACCATTTTCTCTATTGTCAGTCTCCATGTAGTGTTCATAGTACAAGGGTTGATAAAGATACAGTGTGTGTTCTCAAGGAACTCAGGAAGTTGAGAAAAGGAAACATTTATCTATGCAGACATTCATTTGCAATTATATTCAATGTATCTTTCAGAGAACAGAAAAGAGAGTGGTTACATCTACATGGCAGTGTTACTCAGTTACTGGAACTAGACTTTAGAGAATCAAAAGAGATTTTTTTTTTCTTTTTCATATATATATATATATATATATATATATATATACACACACACATTCACACACATACATACATACAAACCTATACTTTCATTTTTATTAAATTATTTTATTTATTTACACTACAAATGTTGTTACCCTTCCTGGTCGCCCTTCCCAGAGTTCTTCAGCCCTCCTTCCCTTTCCCTCTAAGATGGTGATCACCCACCCCCATCACGCACCCAAACAACTGCACCTATCCCCCGAGCATCACCCTTCCCAGGGACAAGCCAGACAATGCAGTCCTCTGTTACAAATGTGCCAGGGGCAAGGGACCAGCTCATGTATGCTCTTTGGTTGGTGGTTTAGTCTCTGAGAGTTCCGAGAGGTCCAGGTTATTTGATACTGTTGCAATTCCTATGGGGCTACCGTCACCTCCTCCAATCCTTGCCCTAACTCTTCCACTGGGGTCCCTGGGCTCAGTCCAATGTTTGGCTGTCAGTATCTGCACCTGTCTCAGTCAGCTGCAGATAGAGCCTCTCAGAGGACAGCCATGCTAGGCTTCTGTCTGCAAGCACAGAATGGCATGAGTAATAGTGTCAGGGTTTGGTGCCTGCCTATGGGATAGATCCTAAATTGGGCCAGTTATTGGATGGCCTTTCCTTCAGTCTCTGCTCCATTTCTGTGCCTGCATTTCCTTTAGAAAGGAATAATTCTGGGTCAAAATTTTTGAAGATGGGTGGGTGGCACCATCTCTCCAATGGGGGTCATATCTATCTATTGGAGGTGGTCTCTTCAGATTCCTCTCCCCACTGTTAGGCATTTTTAAGGTCACATCCATTGATTCTTGGGGGCCTCTCCCATCTCAGGTCTCTGGGACTTTCTAGAGGTTCCCCACCCCACCCTGGCCCCTACCCACTGCAGCTGCAAATTTCCATTTATTTTCCTGGCCCTCTGGGCTTCTTTTCTCTCTCCTTACATATCTGACCCTGACCTCTTCCCCCCCTCCTTTCTCCAACCTCTCCATCTGCCTCCTGTGATTATTATCTTCCCCTTCTAAGTAGGACTAATGCATCCTCACTTTGTCCTTCCTTCTTGTTAACTTCATAAGGTTGGTGACTTGGATAATGGGTATTTATTTTTGGCTAATATCTACATATCAGTGAGTGCATGCCATGTATTTTCTTTTGGGTTTGTTACCTCACTCAGGATGACATTTTCTAGTTCCATCTATTTGCCTGCAAAATTCATGACATCTTATTTCTTTTTTTTTATTAAAGAATTTATTTATTTATTTTGTGTAAGTACACTGTAGCTGTCTTCAGACACCCATATGAGGGCATCAGATCTTATTATGGATGGTTGTGAGCCACCATGTGGTTGCTGGGATTTGAACTCATGACCTCTGGAAGAGCAGTCAGTGCTCTTAACCACTGAGCCATCTCACCAGCCCTGACATCTTATTTCTTAATAGCTGAATAATATTTTATTATGCAATACTACATTTTCTATATCTATTGAGGGACATCTGGGTTGTTTGCAGCTTGAAGGACAATTGAGGCATCATCAAGATTTTGAAGTGATACTCAAAGCTTTGTGGATGTATAAAAGGACATGAACATACCTAAAAGTAGCTTGTGGTGCTAGGTGACTATAAAATCAATGTGTATACATTCAAAGGTAACTGCAAGAGGAGTGATAGAAGGGAGTTAGGGATTTAAAGACGAAAACCAAGGCTACACCACAGAATGTCTCAAATGTCACAAATAAGGAGTATTTGCTTACTGCATTGATGACTATAAAAAGAAAGAAAACTTGAAATTTATACGAATGAAGCAATTAAATTTTAGAATGTGATCTAACAATTTAAGCTGATAACATTGTCATACTAATCTAAACTCTGGCTTGCTAGCTTGATATTCCATGTTTTTAAATGATTTTTGTGATGTTAAAGAACACCTTAAATTAAGTGATTTACAAGATACATGAGCTAGTTCCAATTAGCAGCAGTTATTTTTTTGAGGGATCCTAAATGAATGCAATGTTCTTTATGTAATGTCCAGAAATATTGTGAAAGAACTAATTTAATTATTTATATAATAAATAGACATTATAAAACATGCTGTCTTTTAAATCTATTACTTGGGAATGGTATATGTCATCTTATTTGTATAAAATAGCTAAGGCATGCCACTTATCTGTTTTGGTAAGGTCATGTAAAGAGTGTAATATTCTTACAGTGAGTAATTCATATATTGGAAATAAACATAATCCAGAGGTGAGTTATAGGAACAATCTGGACAACAGTGTTTATGTCATAGCTCTGCTATCTACTGGCAGTGTGCACTATATAAACTTATTTCATCTTTCAATATTGTTATCAATTAGGACTATTGCAGTGAAATCAAGACAAGGACTATTAATACATTTTATATAATGCTTACATCTTAAAATTCAACTCCTGTGCTGTGTACATTACAAAATCCTTCCAGCTACTCGACCTGTTTTATATCTGTTGATGTTTATAGCTACATAATACCATGTTTATACATAACCTGAAATGCCAAAATCCACTTCAGTCCAGCTTTAAAACGCTAGTCAGTGCCCTTTCCTTGCGATTGGCCCTGAAGAGTATCCATTTCACTGAATGGAGACTCTAAGGAAAGTTGCCATGAGCAGGGATTTGAAATCTTACCTCAGATGATTCTTAGACTGACAAAGATAGACTAAAGTCATTTAGTATTTTAAAGCCATGGATATATCAAATAATATTCATATGAAACACATGTGACAAGCATTTTATATATACTAGCTCATTTAATAATCAAAAACTTTTGTAAGCAAGTGCTTTATCATCCTTATGTGGAAATCAAAAAAAAATGGAATCACAAAGATACAAAATAATGTTTTTCAGGTTGTGTGACTAAGAAGCAGAATTATCGGGATACAAACACAAAGGCCTTTCCTGTTGTTCTTACAGTGCTCATTACCAAATAGATGGTAAAACTAGGTTAGAAGGCTTTACAAAGTATATTTAATCCAGTGGCTTCCAAACACTAGTCCAGGGATCCTTAGGTTTCTGGATATTTAACTTGTGGTTAACATTTTCTCAGTCCATGAAGCTACTATTGAAATTAAAATCTGTGCTTTCAAATTTTTATGTATCCTTGGCCCATGATGTGATCTGTAAATGAATAATAAAGAGTAAATAAATTAATACTAGTACATATTCACATGTATTACATGTCACTTCACAAAAAGTAAATTATTCAAACTTTATTCAGATAAAGAAAAGTAATCCTCCAAAAGTTTGAAACAACTAATAAATTTCAACTTTTCTACTGATACCTGAAGAAATTGCAGACTGAGGGACAAGAGCAGTAACATCATGGGTATTTGAGATCAGACGTCCATGTCAGGACTCCTGCCATTTTGTCTCGAGTATTTATGCAGTGATTTGCTGTTTCAAGTAGCATAATACTACTAAGACTCATACAAATCATGCTACAGCAAGGAAGAAACAGATCCACTTATTTTTCCTTTGTTTCCAATGTCTAACTCTAAGAGAGTTTACTGCAAATTTAAATTAAACTGCTTAAATTTCTTTTGTTAGACTTTAGAGTTTGTTTTTTCTCTTTCTCTCATTATTAATAATGCTTAATAGCTACCCCAGGGGCCATAGTGACGTTTTCAGTTTTTATACTACACAATATCTATGGCTTTTCAATAACTTATTTTGTAATGTTTATAATAAGTGCAGAGGTCTTAAAAATTAATGAAGAATAACAAATTGGATAGATAGAATTATCTATCATGGAGTGAGACTACCAGATTGTATACAAAAAGTCTTCATTAGAGCAACTTTTGAAACAGTTTTACTGGAACATTTGTTAATAGCAGTATGTTACAATTTCTCAAAAGTTTCGGATTATTTCTCTATCATGGCAACATGTACTATTGCATGACTACTAGAGGAATAATGTGAGGAAATGCATACTCGTGTACTAGTGAGAATAATGCAACTTGGAAAATGACTTTTTGCTGTAATTTAGCAGATAGACTAAAGCAGTATTTTCCATGTACAACAGAACTCACAGTGGACAGGACAGCACGCACAAGTCATGCACAAACTGAAGCCAGACAAAGTTCAACCATAGTGAGGGCATGTGGGCCTGAAGTCTTTCCCTAGGTGAGAAACTACTGACAATAGCTGTTGGAAAAAGAGTTAATTTAAGATTGTGGCACATAGTTTGACCCTAACTCTAATGGATGACCACATACCCAAGAATATATGGACATCACAGGTTGCACTTGATTGGTTAAAATCTAACCTGTGTGAGAATGAAGAAGAAAGGCAGGTAAGGGAGGAGTTGGCAGAAGAATAGATACAATCAAAACACATTGCACTAAATTCTGCAAAAATTAATTTAAAATTAATGTATCTAATAGAATGAAATTCCCATTAGTTTATGGGTGCCTTATAGTATTTGTTCATAATCTCCAAAAATTGCAAATGTCTACAATGATCCTAACTACTGAAAACTATAACAGAAAAACTGAATACAATTTCAAACTCTAAAGAGTGGAGGAGATCATTTATTCTATCCACGTGATACCTTATCAGTCCAAATAGATAATATATGAAACAATAAAAACAATTGTTATTTTAGATATACATAAAACTGATTTTGTGTAGAATTATTGTATTTCAGTAAGTTTTTGAAAACACATTGTTTACAGAAATATGCAGTAACAGACACAGAAACTTTAATATAATTCCTGCTTCTATGGAGATTTTGATTTTATTGTAGCTGCAATGATGGAGGTAAGAGGTCTTAAAAGTACCAAAGACTTGGGGAATGTAAGACTCTCAAGTGGAGGGATGGGTTTGCCATCCCACAGTCAAAAACCCTGACCCGGAATTGTTTCTGTCTGAAAGAACTGCAGGGACAAAAATGGAGAAGAGACTGTGGGAAAGGAGGTCCAGTAACAGGCCCAAATTGGAATTCAACTCTAGGGTAGGATCCAAGGCCTGACACTATTACTACTGCTATGGTGTGCTTACAAACATGAGCCTATCAGGATGTCTTAGTCATTGTTTCTATTTCTGCATAAACATCATGACCAAGAAGCAAGTTGGGAAGAAAAGGGTTTATTCAGCTTACACTTTCCATATTGCTGTTGATTAACAAAGGAAGTTAGAACTGTAACTCAAGCATGTCAGGAAGTAGGAGCTGATGCATAGGCCATGGAGGGATGTTACTTACTGGCTTGCTTCCCCTGGCTTGCTCAGCTTGCTTCCTCATAGAACCCAAGACTACCAGCCCAGGGATGGTACCACCCACAAAGGCCCTCCCACACTCTTGATCACTAATTGAAAAAATGCCTTACAGCTGGATCTCATGGAGGCATTTCCTCAAGGGAGATTCCTTTCTCTGTGATAACTCCAGCTTGTGTCAAGTTGACACCACAAAACCAGACAATACACATGACTTACCCCCCAAAGACTCAACAAATAGCTGAAAGAGTCGGATGCAGATATTTACACCCAACCAATGGACAGAGCTTGTGACCCCTTGTGATTGAATTAGGGAAACGTTGGAAAAAGCTGAGGAGGAGGGCAACCCCATAGGAAGACAAGTAGTCTCAACTAACCTAGACCCAGGAGATCTCTCAGACACTGAGCCACCAACCAGGAAGCATACACCAGATGATATGAGGTCCCTGACACATATACAGCAGAAGACTGCCAGGTCTGGACTCCATCAGAGAATATATACCAAACCTTCAAAAGACTTGAGGCTCCAGGGAGTGGGGATGTCTTGTGGGGTAGAGTTGGGGAATGGGGACATTCTCTTGGAGATAGGGGAGGAAAAATGGGATAAGAAACTGTCGAAGGGTGGACCAGGAGGGGTTATAACGGCTGGACTTAAAAAAAGATTGAAGGACACTAATACTAATAACTAATACTAGTAATAATAGAAAAAACAAAGAAAGCATCTTCAAATAATTGAGCAAAATTGCTCAGCAGGTAAAAGTACTTGCTGCCAAGACTAAAAACGCAAGTTTGGTTTGACGGAAGTCCAAGTTGGTGAACCAATGAGTTTTATATCTTTGATCCTATGAAAGTCCATATTACCGAGGAAGTGAGCTTTTCTGGGATGACTTAGAAGAATATGAGTGAGGTGTTACTTACTGGAGCAGAAAATGACTCAAAGAGACCTGAATCACCCAAGTCCACCCCAGTATGTGTCACAGTTCATGAAAGATGAAAACCTGAGAGCACTGCACAGTTTACAGGCAGCTCAACAAGTTGGATGTGTCCTTTCCAGATAGTTCACATTGTCTAAACCCCTTCCAGGAATCTCAGCTTGGCAGAAAAGGTCTCTCAGGAGACTGTACTGTGTATATATACTTGAAAAGGAAGAGTCTTAGGGTTTCTGGTCAGTTTCAGGGAATTACTAAAGCTATTAAGATTTTTTTCTTTTTGAGCATAATGGGATTTCCTGAAGGATGCAATGTTTTTAACCTCCCCTAACAACACCGCATTTTCTCACCTCCTTTTAACATTTGTGTCTTAATAAGCTTCATTCCAAGATGGAAAATTTTAATTTCAGAAGAACCTGCAATACATCAGTATCCTAGATCTATTATTTATGAAAAATGTCTGTATCACAATGTATGCCTAACCAAAATAAATAAGAAATGTAGTAGATGAAAAGCATTGTGTCTTTTTTATGTGGTATGATGGAGAAAGAATAGATAGTTTAGGAACAGTGATTTAGGTCTTTTTCCTCCTCAAAATTATTAGGAACCGCTTTCAGAACTCTCCTTGCTGCTATGCCACAGACTGATCTAAGTAGATTTCCAATTATTACTTTCAAATCTATTGCTTTCATCTCATGGTCTTGATTTCAGGAACAAAATAAAAAGTTATATATGTGAGATGAAAGAAACACTTTGGATAAAATTCAGTTAATTGGATATGAGCCTTGCTAAGTTGGAAATTAAGCTCTATAGGAACTGGGGTAGATTCCTTTGCTCCATATACCATGATATTCATAAGCAAATTCCCCCCTCCATGCTCATACTCCTAACATGGTCATTACCCCCTAAAGCCATGAATTTTATTTTATCTTTAAAACATGCATCTTTAAATAATCTAAGAAGCCTTCTTGTCTAGCTTCTTTAATTCATTTGATTTTTAAAACTTTTATTCTATAAATTCTTTACCTCTCTTCTTATTTCAAGCCACTAATCTCTTTTTTTCCTGATGATTAAAGTAGCCAGGAAGTTGTTCTTTCTGTAATATTCCTTCCTTGAGGCACAGATAAAATGTCATTTTTGATTTAAAAGTTGTCAATTATTAGTTATATCTTTTCTCTCTCTTGTCCTTGCAGATGTGTTCCAGAGCATTCTAATGAGAACAAACATTTTATGTATACTTCTCAATAAACCTTTTCTGTTAGACTAGGGTATATCTAAGGTCAAGATGGTTTTATTTAGATTTCAATCTTCAGTTTCTATAACAAGGGTTTGTATAATTTTCCTACATGTAGAACACTTATTTGTGATAAATAACATAAACATTCTAATCCCCAGAGTTTTAGTTGGTTTTACTTTATCTAATGTAACAAACTCTCAAAGAGAGAAGAAACATCTCACATTTTTTTTCTTCAGCAATGTAAAATTGTCTTTGACTTTTGCCTTGATATATTTATAAGACTATGAGCTTGGGGTTAAGTTATATTATTTTATTATACTCCAATATGTCCTTATTTCTCTGTTCAAATTACTCCGACTTACATCATTTGGACATATTCCTTTTTACTTTCGTATATCTTTACCATGCTTTCTGTACTGAGTTTTCCATTCATTTGCTTTATTTTTTTAATTGCTGTATGTGTCATTCTCTCTGACACTGTGAGGTGCTTCAAGCTAGATTCTAAGGGAGTGGTAGTTCAGTAGGTAACATTTGCCTTGGGAGTACAAAGACCTGAGTCAAATCTCAAGAAACAATGTAAAATGTCTGACCATGGTGACACAGGATTGTCTTCTCAGAGCTGGGGAAAGAGAAACAAGAAAACCCCTGGGGGTTACTGTTCAAGGGGCTCAGTCAGTCAAATGAGAGATCCTGCCTCAGAAGAAAAATCTGGATGGAACCTGAACTGAAATATTTTACATTCTCCTCTGGTCTAAGCGCTCCTGTGTGCACACATGAATATACACACACATACACACACACACACACACACACACACACACGCACACACACGCGCACACACGCACACGCGCACACACGCACACGCGCGCACACACACACATGTGCACACACACAATGAATGTTCCAGACCTACCATATATACTCTCCTATGTCAGTGATAAATCAATCATTTTTAAAAAGAAACTCTGATACTTTTATCCAAAAATAGTTTTATATTCTTACAGTCTGACCTTTGAAGCAGTGACTTGAAGATGGAGAAGTAAAATTATATGAGGTAAAATAATTTGAAACCATTTGTGGTTCAGTGAATTTTGCCACGGATAGATTCCACATACTGTTTGTACTGTGTCTCAGTGGCAATTAGCTGAGAGCAGATCATGGAGCTGCGTGTATAGCTCACTTGTAACATAAACATCACGGAGATATCCTGTACCTTAGCCAAGAAGGTCTGTCATGTTTGTTAGGTTTGCTTTGTTTTCATTGACTTCTTCACATTCACAATGAACCCTGAGACAATTGAACTTTGAGATAAAGTATTATGGAAAAAGTAAGTAACCCTTTAAACAGACTATCTGGCAAAACAATGATTCAAATAATAGTAATTATATACTTTGCCAGTTGCATGGTGAGTGTAATTAAGGTGACTAAATAACTACAGCAATTATGATGCCAATTTTAGTTTTAGATATTTCAGCATTGTACAAATTCCAGTTGAAAGACAAACCCTGTCATTTGGGCTGTCTATTGTTTGTGTGTTATTTATAGATATTTAAATCTTCCCCCTTTCACTTACCAAAAGTTATATAAATCTTATACAGACATAATATATGCCTTAAATAAATGTTACTGGTAATTATTGTAACAAAGCTTTTAATTAATATAAAACAGATGAACGTCAAAGCCGAACTAGTCATTTCAGGCGTACTTTTCAGTAGTTCATGCTGTTGGTAAGGATTTCCTCCAAGCAGTGTTTTAGGTAATATGACTATCAGCAAAAGGAGATTCAAATCAAGTACTTTCCTCAGCTTGAAATGAAATTACCAAAATGACCTTTTCACAATTACATGAAATTAATATATCTTTTTTTGTATCTAGAAACATACATCCAAATGAAAAGCAAATATTCAGTTTAATGAGATGGCAAATGAGTTCTCCTGTGTGGTTTATTTCCCATCATTCCTTTAAATTTTTATCATTTTTATTAGCAAAGTTTCAGAGAGGTCCCAAGTGCTTCCTTGCTCTTCCTTCCTTCCTTCCTTCCTTTCTTTCTTTCTTTCTTTCTTTCTTTCTTTCTTTCTTTCTTTCTTTCCTTCTTTTTTTTTACTTCATATGTGGTTTATTTTTCAATAAGAAAAGCCAGTCGATGTAGAACTTTCCTGAATACTTGTGTGTAATTAAAATGGTACAAAAGCAAAAAGGAGGAGGGGGGATAGGATAGGGAGTCCTAGGGAGGGGAAATGAGGAAAGAGGATGGCATCTGAAAAGTAAATAAGTAAAATACCCAATAAAAATTTAAAAAACAAAAGAAAGGAAAGCCAATGTGTCTTCTGTGTTGAACTTTTATTATATTGTGTGAAACATAGGCCTAACAAGAACACATTAACAGAGAAATAAAATGAATGTTGGTGTGGCATGACAATGGAAAGAAATATTGCCATTAATAATCATGAAATACAATCTGTAAAAAAGAAAAAGATTCAATCCAAAGTAGTTTTCTTAAGTAGTTTTTTTTATTAAGAAAACTACTTTGGAAAGACATGTGCTGATGGTTATCAACATAAGATTTCTGGAGAATCTGGAAAGAAAACATCCATTAAATGCAAGATATGAATTAAAAAGAAGTCAGATTGGTTAAGGCGTCAGAAGATATAATTTATTCTACCTGTATCACTCTGTGGTACATGCCTGATGTAATGTGAGTCAAAACACCATAGAGACACATGTTCAGTGTAATATTATTCACAGTAGCCAAATAATATAATAAGCCTCGCTGCTCATCAACAAAGTAAGTGACAATGAAAATGTGGCAAATATACACAAGAGTGTTTTATTTGCTGTCAAAGAAGACTGAAATAATGCCATTTGAAAAATAATCAGTAGATCTTGACATAATCTCATTAAGAAAAGTAAGCTCCAATAAGAAAAACTTGCTTTCCTCATATTCTGGATACACATGATATAAAACAAGGCAGACAGTTGACAATAGTGAGGTAACAGGTGGAAGAAGAATGGAGGACAGATTAATAAAAGTATGTGACATATGTAATTGAACATAGAAAACCAACAATTTTGAAAAAATGAATACATACTAGTAATAAAAAAAGTTTTAACCTAAGGTTGCAGGCAATAAGTAGCCATAGAATTTTTATAAAAGGCATAATATATATAGTTTAAATGCATACTACTGAGTCATATACCCTGGGTGCCAACCTCTATTTTTTCACTAGCCTTGTGCCTTGAAGTTTTTAAAGGCCTCTATCACAATTTTGAAATGGAATTTCGTAGTTCTCATTTTACTACTGTGGGTAAGGCTCTAGTGAAATAATGCTTATTACCTTGCATGAACTAAATGCTCAATAAATGGTAGTTGTTATTATTAATAACATGAGTATAATAGCTGTAAGTAGAATCACAGAACCTTAGAACTAGGAAATACAAAATTACTACCATGATTTGGATTGCAGTCTTAAATGTTTTAATGTACAATAAGGTCTTACAAATGTGGATTTATTTAAGCTTATTGATTCCCTAGTGCTCTTATAAATGTAGTTTAGAAAGTTGAAAAAAGGTTTTACTTTCAGAATAATTTTCAAATTATTTCAGGATTTAAATATTTTTGAAAAACCTTATAGATTATTGAAAATTTTGTGCCATTTTGGATAAAGAAATTGCTACTATGTCATGAAATTTATATAAATGTGTTATGAAATCCTAATACTTTTAAATTTTTACAGTCAGGGACTTGGGTATTACCATAGATATGAGCAATTTTAATGCATGCATTATGTGTGAGTCAAAAATTTTCTTCATTCTTTTAATCTTTTTCTTCTGATTGGGGGTGGTGTTTCATATAGTACAGCTCTTCTGAAAAGAAATATGAATAATAATGAATAATTTAGAATGCTAGTCAATTTCCAATCTTGCCATAATCAACCTTCTAAATATTGATACTCCAAATCTATGACACCATGCTAGGTTTACACAGTGCTGGGCCTTGATCCTGAGTCATTATACATATCAGGTAGGAATCCTTCCAATCTTTCTAAAATACTAGCCTGTGATTAGTATATTTTGTAAAAATATTTTTTCTAAAAATTTTGTTGTATACCGTTTAAAGGAATGTTAAAAGACAATAAAATAGAGTAGTTCCTTGTATGTTACTGTCATAATTGGTTTTTGGTAACTCTGGAGTTGTGGTGTTTCAACAGGAAACATATTAAGATGACAATCAAATAAAATATTAGCCTAATTTTTACACCCGTCTTCTCTACAAATATCACACCTCTCTCTATCTACCCTTGATGCCAAACAACACTGAAGCATCAAACCCACTGATTGCTCCCCTGTGCAAGAAAGTGTTGACAAAATTCATCTTCAGTGTCTAGCCTAACTCCTGTCCTAATTTACTGTCAACCAGAAGTTACACCCTATAACCCTAAGACATCCCATAATTTTCCTTCAAGTTCTTTCCCCTTGACTTTTTTCCTCCCTCTCCAGAAACCAAATACAACACACAGAAAACAAAACTCATTTTCACTTAATATTTTTATTATATTTGAATTAACAATGCCCAAATATTCTCATACAATGGTGTATTATTTGATCTCTTTACAACAACAAAAGTTCTGTTCTCAATTTTGGGGAGAGGATGCAGAACATACTGCCACTGGGCCAGACCCAGGTGTGAAAATGGCATTATTTGGAGAAAGAAATTCTTCAGAACCCCCTGCATTCTTGTTTACTTGACTTTTTTTCTTTTCTTCATTTGACTTGCAATAAAAGACCATTACGATATGATGTTTTTCTTTCTTCTCATTTTGTAAACTGTCTTCAAGTACTGATTTTATTCTTGTCACGACTTTCCAGACCTATGATGACAAAAGTATGACATTAATTCTAGGAAAATATAAGAGACTGTCTTTATAAACATGGTTTGGGGTTGAAGAACTATTTTATAGCAATAAAGACAAGGAATGAATGTTAGATTATAACCTGGGGGAGTTTGGATGTGGAGAAGAAGGGAGCATAAGATTGTCTGACCTTCTTACTTCCCTTGCTCTTCCTTGGACAACCATGAGATCGTTTCTTCTGGCTTCTGATGTTTCGCCTTCCTTTATCTGTGCTTGTTGTTAATTCATCATCACAGTTGAATTCAGAGATAATCTGTGATGTAAAGCCAACAATCCCTTCATTAATATCTCGCTCCTTGTTAACTGCCATGGCCTCAGTAATGGTCACCACGCTGTGGCTGAAGCAGCTACTGTTAACCTCAATAAGTTGACCTCTGTATATAAATCTTCTCAGGACAATGAGAAGGAAGCCACGCCCTTTGGCTTTGGTTGGAGAACAAGAATCTCCTTTAGCCAATGACGTGTTAAGGATGGTGTGATGCTCACAAAGCTATTCCCCTTAACAATTCCATGAGAGAATGTGGAGGACAGTTATCATGATGCAGGTTAAAGGATCTGGTTTAAAGGGGAAGTTTTTCTACAACACCACCTAAAATAATTACAAAACAATCATTCGACCTTCTCTCTTCTGTTTTAAAAATATTGACCCATATGGTGGAATAAATTCTCCCATATCATTTTTTATAACAATCACATTTGCTATTTTGTTAATATTATGTTAAAGTCCTTAAAATGTGTACTTTTAAATGTTGTTTTTGAAATATTTCCGAACATGTGGGTCCATATTTAAGTCACAGTAGAAATGTAAGTTATCAGACTTCTCTTCAACAATTGTCTCTAACAAAAACTAGTCAGGGTGTGTGTTGTTGGGAAGAACAAAAACACTCCAATCCAGTGTTTCTGCCACTAAATCCCAATTAGATGAATTTGTAAATTAGATTTTTGGATCTTTAGCAGATACATAGGACTGTACCAGAGCACCATAAATTTCTACAATTCTAAGCATAACCTGGCCAGAAGCAGAATTGGTAACTGTATACTCACTTGTATAGAACAATTTCAGGCCAAAAGAGAGCAAAGCTCATTGATGACAGTGAACAATAGCTGGACACCCTGTTGAAATGCCAAGTATGTGATCACTACACAGATAGGGAAGAACCTATTTGCACCCAGAAGTTGTTTCTTGTGTTAAGAGTAATTGTACATGCACCAAAAATATTAGTCTGATGAGAATTTCTGGAGTGACGATGTCAGATGGAGTTAGTTGCCCTCATTGTCCTAAAGCCACATTAATCACAATATTAGAGTAAATAGGCTATTCAAAGACAATTGACTCAATTCCCATGGACTGTAAATATATCACCTAGCATGAAAAGGGAGACCTTACAAGGATGATAGAGTAAGAGATGATGGGGGAGCATTATCTTGTATTACTCTGTTAGAAACAAAGTCCTCATCTTACACTAAAGAATACACAAGAAGTAGAATCAAGGACATGGATTTCACAACTGAGAATGTGTCATAGAAAATTCAAATCCTCATTTGGGGTTGCTAGAAACTTCAAGGGATTTGCTAAGTACATTATTTCCTTTTTCATGGTTGGCAAAACTAACTCAAGAGAGGGAAGATTTGGTTTTAATCACAAGATGTTGGAGAGGCCCTGTACCACAGGAGATAGAAGGTATTGTAATGTTTACCTGGTGGCTGATCAATAAGTCAAGAATATCCTGAATCCAGAAGAGTTTAAAATATTGAGATATCCAGCAGAGTTGAGCAGTTCATTTTCTCCTGACCTCCATTGTCTGGCCTATGGCTCTGCCTGACTCCACCTAGGAATGTGCAGAGATAAAGAGCTGGACAATGGATATGAATAAAAGTCTAACTCCCCTATATACAGGCTCCTAGACAATTCTCTGACTTTCAGCCTTGATCCTTATCTTACCTTCTACTTTAGTTGGTATCTCCATATCTAAACTTTTAGAGATGCTACGTGGTACATTTATTCACTCCTTATTGCTGCTCTTGTCTAAAGACATTTTTCTTTCAGCCCTCTTGTTTCTGCTAAATTATTTACCACTATGTTATCTGTCTTTGAAAAATGTGATTATCTACAGTGTCCTCTGCCTTTCTCTTCATTTTTGTGAATTTATACTATGTCCATTCCTATGTTCCAGCATTTTACGACAATTTTTAAGGCAAATAGAGAAGCAATGAGTTTAGTGTATTAAACTTAATGGAAGTGATATAATAAGTATTTGACAAAAGAAATTAATAGAAAAGCATGGATGAAGAAATGATAAAGTATTGCAAATATATAAAGCTTTCTGTGAAGTGAGAATGATAATTTTTGTACTTTCCATTTATAGTTCTTAAACATCAGAAGACTGATTTATATTAAAATGGTAATTGTTAGTTAAGTAGCATGTATAAATATGTAACCATAAATTACTCTTCCAGAAGAACATTCATTCATATAACATTTGCCCATGAAATTAAGGTTAGCAAAATAAGTTTACTACTCTTTAATTTTCATTCAAACCAAAATTTTATTAGAGAAAAAAGGTTGGTAGCTGGCAAGACATAGTTTGGAGAGATAAGGAAACAGAATTCTATAGTTCAAAACTGCCATAATTACCTTTTCATCTCTGTAATAAATGATCTGAGATAAACCACTTGAAAAAAGAAAGACTCATTTTAGTTATGATTGCAGAAGTTTCAATACAAGGTGCTCCTCATCTCTTTGTGCCTCTAGCATGTGGCATGTGGTTGGAACAAAGTTAATTATACCCAGAAGACCCAAAAGAAAGGTCAAGGCATGTTTACAATATCCCTTTCAAGGCCAAAGACCTAACTTTCTTCAAGTGTGTTCTACTTCCTGAAGGTTTTACATACTACCTATTAATACTACTACCATGGAGCCCTAGCATACAACACAGAAGCTTTAGAAAAATATTCTAGATATGATCCACAACAGGACAGATTTCACAAGGTCTCCTGTTAAGTTAGTGTGCAGTGTATAAATTGAACTCATATGTTCTGATTCTTGAGATTTTAACCTCTAAGTGTAGCCTAAAACCTCTTAAAATCATTTCTAGTTGAAATAAATGTATTTCTGAGATGAGTAGTATTCTCCAAAAAGGAATAAGTAATAAATTAATGAGCAAGAGTAGTTGAATGATTGCAGATAATTACATTAATTTAGAAAATACTATATGGACTTTGAACTTTTTAAATATTAATTGATAATTAGAATTCTTTATTAAAATATTAATATATTTGCAATTCAATTTTGCCACACTGATACACATTTTTATTATAATTAATGTGAAAAAGCACTTATTTCAAAAGCAAAATTAAAAAGATGAACCTCAATTGCCACATTATTCCATGTGATATATATTTAGCCAAAATTTATGCAATATTTAGTGGCTCTAATAAGAACTATTTGAATCAAATGACTTAATAATATGACATTTAAACATCTTTTTAATCATATCTTTTCATAGGTTTTGCTCCTAGTTATTAATATAATTTGACTTCTTTATTTTAATTGTATCATATGGCTATTTATGGCTCTAAAATAAGAGATGACAGTGGTATGATCTGAATATAGAGTTATAATTTCTTTGCATAATGAGTTAAATGAGTCTCCCAAGGCTGATAACCTTAATCATTTCCTTATCTTGCAACACAGGAATTTCCAGGCAAATATGATAAGAAATGATTATGATCATTGGAACACAAAGCATTGTTCTTTTGCATGTTGAAAATGTTTTTAGACATTAAGTGAATGATCTCAGGCACTCTTAGTAGGCATAGAATTGATTTCTGATAAGTACAGAAAAGGATAAAAAGGATCAAATATCATTGTTGTTTAATATAACTATTGATTCATAAACTGGATTTTTTTTGGCATGCGTAGACTGAGTCTATTACTGGATATAGCTGTCATCCAAAAAGACAAAGATACATTTCAAGCTGGCAACAATACTTGGCAGCATTATCCAAGTGATATTTGTTTTGCAGGTATGAAAGATGCAGAATTTAGGATCTCATGATTTTTTGCTGTTTTACAGAACAGCTGGAAGCAGGCAGTGTGTAACTGTTCCAGAATCCCAAATAGGAGGCCCTGAAAGGCTGTTTCCTGAAGCTATAAAAGAGATGCCTAAGCTGCTATGGAGCCTCATAGAATGTTGGAAATGCTGGAGCTGCCTGATGTCCAGAAAACAAAACTGTATGTATGGAACAAAGTTAGCCAAAAATAGAGGCTGTGTGAGCTGCAGGCTGACGAGCTGGAGGGGTAAGATTACTCAGGCCCCCTGGAGCCAAGATTATTAAATCATGAGCGACTAAATCTACACACAGAGCTGCAGGATTTTTTTCTTTGTTGGGGTTTAATCTTACTTTGGTATTATTACTTGTTGATATACTCTATTCTTTTCTTTTGGCAAAGAAACATTCAGTGATATTTTATACTAAAAGCATGTAGTTGTGTTTTGAATGTGCAGGGCTCATAGAGAAAGAATGCTTAGGTCTCAAAAGTGTTTCTAGACTTATTCTTTTAAGCAGAGTTAAAGTAGATAAAGATTGAATTGAGGAGGAGCTTTTGGTGTCACACTTCATGAATTTTGTATTATGATGTGTATATGAGCTTATGGGGCCTGACGGTAGATGATCATTGTCATAAAACAATGAGTTTTGTGTCAAATTGATAAGGGATAGAGTTTTGATAATTAAAGTGATTAATAATTTGACAGGATCTAGGATTTCTTAGGAGATAAGACACTAAGCATGCTCATAAAGTATCATCAAGATTATATTGTTTGAGTATGCCACCTTATCTGTCAGCTGTACCATTCCATGGGCTGGTTTATCAGATTAAATACAAATATAATGCAAGCTGGTCACTACCATTCATCACTGTCTCACTGATTCTGAATCAAACATAAGCAGCCACATCATGCTCCAGCTGCATGGGTTCACTGGTATGACTGACCTCCAACTTAACATGGAAGGAAACCCATTATTACTTAGGTTGCTCCTCTTCAGAAATTTTGTCACATAAGTAATATATGTAACCTAATTTAAAGTAACTAATACAGTTTAGAGTGCTGTTTAGTTAAAATCCTGTTGGAGACAAGCAGAAAGTTACGGATACTGAAGGATTTCAGAAAGTATAAAGACAGCTCATGAAGAAGTTAGTGCATGCTAAGAAAACTGTTCTTTATTTTGTTGAAAGCAGAGGCCACTGACATTTATTTATTTATTCATTCATTTATTTATTTATTTTTACACTTATATAAATATAATTCTAAACTTAGGTTATGTATATGGGAGAAAATATGTAACAGTTGTTTTTCTGAGTTTGGCTTATTTTACTTAATAATTTCAAGTTCCATCCATTTGCATATCCATATCATGGTTCAACTTTTCTTAAAGCTGAATAAAATCCCACTGTTTATATTAACACAGTATCTTTATATGTTGCTGAGCAGCTAAGTTGTTTCTACCTCTTGGCTAATATAATAATATATCAGTAAACATGAGTGCATATGTTTCTTTGTGGTATATAGACTTAGAGTCTTTTAGAATTGTGTTCAAGGGTGGACATGTAATAGTTTCTTCTCTTCTTCCTCCTTCTTCTCTTCTTCCTCCTCTGCCTTCTCCTCTTTATCATTCTCATCTTCCTCCATTTATTTATTCATTCATTCATTCATTTATGCTTTTGGTGGTGGTGGTAGTGGGTTTTTTGTAATAACTTCCAAAGTGATTTCCAAAGTTCAGCTCTTAGATTTTTTGAGGCAGAGTTTTCCTCTATAAATTAGGTAGCACTTGAACTTGGGGTCCTACTACTTCAACCTCCCAAGTACTAGAGGAATTACAGGTGTGCAACAACATGATCAACTAGAAATACTAAAAATCTATTTGATTCTGAGCTAGTGTGATAAGACTAGTGAGCAATGAAATCCTGAGATCTGGATGATAGCTAACAATAGATTTTTTTTTTTAAAAAAAAATCCCATTCCTGTAAGTAAACTAGACAGTCTTGGAAGTTCTTTGAACAGATAAACAGTATGATATAAAGTGTGTCCTTTCATGATCACTTTGAGTGTTGTCTGAAGAAAAAATGGAGGACCTTGCACATTGCAAGGGATAAAGGACATGTGCATCCAGAAAATCTAAGAGGCTCTCTTGATATCTCCAATGAAGGGAGATGAATACAGTAGAGCAGATAATAGCAGAAAGGGCAGTAAAAACTGGTTAGATTCTAGGGACATTTTAAAAAAATATACTGTATGTCATTTATATACCAGGCAGTAATAATGTGTTCTTCTTTGGATACAGCACTGAACAAAGCCAACCACAGTCTTTTCGTAGAATTTGCTTTCTAGCACATAATAACACCTGGCAGTTTTTGAGCACTTTTTATTTTTCTAAACACTGTACTGCCTTCTTAATTCACTTAACGCTAATCACAACTCAACCACATAAGGAAATTCAAAGATGATGAATTTGTGGCTGGTGAGATGGTTTAATGATTAAGAACACTGGCTAATTTTCCAGAGGACATGGGTTGAATTTCTAGCACCCAAATGGTGGCTCACAACTGTCTGCAACTCCAGTTCTAGAGAATTCAATGCCCTCTTTTGGTCTCTGTGAACAATAGACATGCAAGTGTTACATACACACATTTGCAGGCAAAAAAAGCATACATGTAAAATCAAATCAATATTTTTAAAAGATGGTGAAATAAAGGTACTACAGAAGACGATTTGTTCCTTGATGCCATATAACTTGGTAAATAAAAACCCAAGAAATTCAATTTGATGGTTAGAGAACAAGCCACCCTGACCAGCACTTGACTTTTTGCCATACAGTAATTTCCACAGCAGAGCACCTCTTGGGCTCCCCTTTTGCCTTTGTTCTACATATGATGGAAGATTTTCACAGAAGATTTCTAGGGTAATTTTATTGTCCAATGCTTCCAGAGTTGGCTGTTGGTGTGTCAGGTTTTCAGAAGGCCTAGTAAGCCTCTTCCCTTGTGATCACTGTTTCTAAAGGCTTATCAGATGATCAAAGTATCTGAGCCTACTTCCCTGTCCTAGCCCAAGGTCATTTTCATGTATGAAGACTACTTCCTTGTTCTACACGAAAATTGAGAATTCTGACTGAAATTAGTTCTTTGTTCTGGCCTAATATTTAGATTCGTGTCTAAGATTAGTTCTTTGTTGTAGCCTATGATTTAGACTCCTACCTGAAATTGCTTCTTTATTCTAGTCTAATGTCAGATTCCTTCTTGAAGCCTACTTCCTTGTCCTTGGCCAATGTCATATTCCTACCAAGCAGCACCTTTCTTGTTCTTGGCCCAAGTCAGCTTCTTGCCAAGCAGCCCCAAATCCTCTGCACCTCTCTCTTTTTATTTTGATAACAAGACTAAGCCTGTCTTAGATCGTTCTGACAAGAATGCCTTCCTTACCCATCAAGGAACATGCATTATCAAAGGCAATGTACTTGTGTCTTAAGTTGGTAAGGCTCTGTGCAGAATCTTACCCATGCATGGCTTGCCAGCCTGTTAATTTAATAACTCTGTGTAGGGGTCCATTTCAGATTTAAGCCATGTACTTTGGCTGCCAACATGTTGATATTGTTAAAGAAAAGCTTAAACATTATGGGGAGGAATAAAAGTATTCCCAGGACAAGAAGGGCTAGCCTGATCAAGCTATATATGCCATTCCTGAGGTTTGTCCAAAATGGAAATACTAAGCTCAGGCCATGGATAATTTTATCTGCATTATTTTTAGCATCAAAGGTCAACAGAGCAGCATACTTTAAATTCATAATCTCACTATGCAAAGTTAACACACCCAGAGAGGTGTTAGAATTATGCCAAATATCCTTCAGGTGTCTTTAAACTTTTTTCTAATTATAATGACAATCATTGAGAATTTTAAAAGTAATACTATTCCAATGGTATTTGTCATGACACTTGGGATGGCTCCTAACTCTTGAACCCTGAACCTCCTTCAGATAATTTGGATGGGTTATAGAGCATCATCCATTGTTCTAGATACCTATATAAATCTTTTTGTATACCCAATACATTAGTAACATTTTTTGCTAGATGGTTAACAAAAATAGTTTTCTTAACTCCTTGTGTCAATGCTATTGCAGAAGCAGTGGTGCTAGCAATTAATGGAATTAAAGCTGTTATACCAGCAATAATCAAGCCTGCTACCCTCTTGCTTCTGCTTAAAGCCTGACTCACTTCTTCTGGCACTTTCAAGCTTTTTTCAGAGAATCAAGGTTTTCTAATATTCAGGGCAGTGAGACAAAAGCTGGTTGATAGACTCCTGTAACAGACATGCCAGGTTTCAACACACTAACATAATTGGAAATTATACAGTCAATGCAATTTACAATAAATGCTGTAGAAGAGACAAATCCAATTTTAGATTGACAATTAAAAGAGTCTTAAAACATGCACTAACCCTTGCTTGAAATCCAGATCCTGTCCCAACATTATCCCTTGCTATCCTAACATCATGGTGAGCTACAGCTAGCTTTCAAATATGTTCCTGACAAAGTCCAGATCCAGCCTTCCAAAAGTAGACTGTTATTTCCCATATTGGATTGATTTCTAGACCAGTACATTATTGAGTCCTAATAGCTGGACACCTTTAAGAAGAATACAAGAGACATAATTTCTCTTTTTGATTCTCTATGCTACAAGGTCTAAAACCTTGAGGCAAGGTAGCTTGTCCCATCTGGGATACAGTCAAGCACAGGTGGGTCATGAACATATGTCCAATACACCTCCCCAGTCACCCTTGTCAGGGCACTCAGCAAGCTCACAGATTGGCATCATTCTTTGTCTTAGCAACAGTATGTCTCACCAATCTTTTTAAAGTTTCATGGGCCTCTTCCACAATACCTTGTTCTTGAGGATTATACGAAATCCCTGTAGTAAATTGTTGACAAAAAATCTTGACAGCTCAACTACAATTGCCAGACCCATTATCTGTTTTTCTTAATTGGATATTATATTTATTTACCTTTCAATATTATCTCCTCTCCCATTTTCCCCCCCCAAAACCCCTTATCCCATTCTCCTTCTCATATTTCTATGAGGGTGTGCTCCCACCATCCTCCCATTCCTGCCTCCCTGCTCTCGAATTACCCAACACTAGGGAATCCAAACTTTCAGGCACCAAGGCCCTCCACTTCCACTGATGCCTGAGAAGGCCACCCTCAACTACCTATACAGGTGGAGCCATGAGTCCCTCCCTTTGTGTACTCAGGCTGGGGGTTTTAGAATGGCTACTACAGCTTGTTTTCTTAGGACCATTTCCTTGAAAAATTGTTTTCCAAACTTTTACTGTAAGATAGTCTGTTTTTGTCACTGAGGTGGGTTTCCTGTATGCAGCAAAATGCTGGGTCCTGTTCACGTTTCCAGTCCATTAGCTTATGTCTTTTTATTGGGGAATTGAATCCATTGATGTTACGAGATATTAAGTAGAGAAAATTCTTGCTTCCTGTTATTTTTGTTATTAGCAGTGGCATTGTTTGTGTGACTGTTTTCTTTTGGATTTGTTGGAAGAGGATTACTTTCTTCCTCTTTCTAGGGTATAATTTCCCTCCTTGTATTGGAACTTTCCAGCTATTATTTTTATAGTGCTGGGTTTGTGGAAAGATTTATGAATTTGGTTTTGTCATGGAATGTCTTGGTTTCTCCATCTCTGGTAATAGAGAGTTTTGCTGGGTATAGAAGCCTGGGATGGCATTTGTGTTCTCTTAGGGTCTGTATGACATCTGTCCAGGATCTTCTGACTTTTATAGACTCTGGTGAGAAGTCTGGTGTAATTCTGATAGGTCTGCCTTTATATGTTACTTGGCCTTTTTCTCTTACTGCATTTAATATTCTTTCTTTGTTTTTGTGCATTTGGTGTTTTGATTATTATGTGATGAGAGGTATTTCTTTTCTGATTGAGTCTATTTGGTGTTTTAGGCTTCTTGTATGTTTATGAGCATCTTTAGGTTAGGGAATTTTTTTTTTCTATAATTTTGTTGAAGATATTTATTAGCCCTTTAAGTTGGGAATCTTCACTCTCTTCTATACCTATTATCCTTAGGTGTGGTCTTCTCATTGTGTCCTGGATTTCTTGGATATTTTGTGTTAAGAACTTTTTTGCATTTTATGTTTTCTTTAACAGTTGTGGCAATATTTTCTATGGTATCTTCTGCACCTGAGATTCTCTCTTCTATCTCTTGTATTCTGTTGGTGATGCTTGCATCTATGACTCCTGATCTCTTTCCTATATTTTTTATCTCCAGGGTAGTCTCCCTTTGTGATTTCTTTATTGTTTCTACTTCCATTTTTAGATCCTGGCTGGTTTTGTTCAATTTCTTCACCTATTTGGTTTTGTTCTCTTGTAATTCTTTAAGGGATTTTTGTGTTTCCTATTTAAGGACTTCTATCTGTTTGCCTGTGTTCACCGTTCACCTCAATTTTTTTTGAGATGTTATTTATGTCCTTCTTAAAGTCCTCTATTATCATCATTAGAAGTGATTTTAAATCCAAATCTTGCTTTTCTGGTGATATGGAGAATTCAGAACTTTCTAGTGTGGAAGAACTAGGTTCTGATGATGCCGAGTACCCTGGGTTGCTGATGCTTATATTCTTCTGCTTGCCTTTCACCATCTGGATCTCCTTGGTGCTACCTGCCCTATCTCTCACTGGAGCCTGTCTTTCCTATTATTTTGGTTGTATCAGAACTGTGTAGGGTTTGTGTTACAATTGGGGTTAGAGCTGAGGACCAAGATCTGCTCAGTGCTCAGGCACAGAATGGAAGTAACCAGTGCCCTGGGCCAGGAGTGAATTCCTGGGTCCCAGTGGGTCCCAATTACTCCCTGTTTGGGGATGGTGTTGCTGTCTCCTTACCTAAGATACTACTCAGGTTAGAGCTCCTGGGAGCCCTGCTTCCTCTGGGTTTCGTGAGATTGGTACATAGCTGTTGCCTGGCATCTGCTTAGTGCACGGGCATAGACCTGCCACTGACATTTAAGAATACAATATGACAAAATCAGAAGTGTTTAGGAAGACTATTCATGGTCTAAATCTAGAGAGAAGACAAAAGAGACTCATTGGAAGGGAGAACAGCATATGTAATGCTTTCTTACGTATGTGAATCTAGATTTGAATGTATTTGTGCATGTGCACTTCTGCTTATATGGGTATACATACTGCACATGAAAGAAAAAATGATAATGTTAGGTATAATGGAATCAATGAGAGAAAAAATTAAAGACAGGTAAGTCAGTAGCATATGAATATGCAGGGAATTTTCTATATATATGTATATATATATATATATGTAATTACATATAATTAAAATATATGTGATAATGAAACTAACTTTTTTCACTAAACCTTTCTAAAAGAATGAGAAATAATTTCAAAGTTAAAACAAAATGTTGAAATTAGCTGAATAATTGAAATGTATCATGGTAAAATTTCTCTCTGTGTATAGGTAACTGAAATCTTCTGTTTATCATTATATCACTTAATATTTTTCTACCTTTGTCTATTATGAATACAATATTTGGTGTGACTATGGGAAACTTTTTTTATTTTTTACGTTTCTTGGGTTATGTTGGAAAATGAGAATTTTTTTTGGTCAGAATTAGCTTTTGTTCTGTTGTCTGATCGAAAAAAAAATCACACAAAGTGCCAGGGAAATTCTTATGGAATTTTTATAGCATGTGAGAGTGGACCATTTACTTCAATGGTGCCTGAAGGAAAATCCCTTTTGAACAGGAAATTGGAAATGCCTCTTAAAAGAAGAATGTTCTTCCGTGGCTAAATGTCAAATCACAAACTGGTTTCTTATCTTTATATTCCCACAACAGCAATACTGGAAAGATTTTGAAGGTCTCTATCTAGAGAGCAAGAGACAAAATTATGAATTAGGATAGTAGTGATAAGGTAGATGCAGAAAAAGTCTCACAACATTACTTTTATTTCAAATGCAACTCATAATATATGCCTTCATGGTAACTAATAATTTATAAATGCTCAATTTAAATTTAAGGACATACGATTTAAATTATTTTCTTAGAGGGTTCCACAGGCAGCTAATTAGCAATTAAAAAAACTTTGGGGATCTCCTTTTAAATTTTCAATTGATAATAATTGTGTATATTTATGATATATAATGTGATCTATGTATACATCATAAGAGATTCAATATAGCTAAGTAAAACACATATACACAAAATCATCAGCATATCAGCATTATCATCATTATCATCTCACAAATTTATCACTTTGGTAAGAATGTTAGTTTTGTGATATTCCTAACAGTGGGGGCAGGTATAGCTCTGACTCTTTTGCCTACTCTTGAGACTCATTTCCTCTTATTGGGTTGCCTTGTCCATTCTCAATATGAAGGCTTCAAACCTGTATTGCTTGTTCTGTTTGGCTGTCTGCGCTTAAAGGGCTGAACATTTCTGAAGATGGGGAGTCATCTTGAAGAGAGGGGATGTGGGTGGTTTGGTGGAAGGAGAATCTGAGTTTGGGATACATTATATTGAGAGAAAAATCTATTCTCAATAAAAAAGGAATGTTAAAATGCAGCTTTAGAAAATTTGCAATCTAAAAATACATTTTTACTGTTGACTTTACACAGTTCAATTAATCATAAGAGGTTTTTTTTTTTAGCTGAAAATAACTGTGTTCTTCAGCAAAATTCCTTTTCCAAATCACTATATACCCCAGCCTCTATAAAACATCTTTTATACACACATTCTCATTGAGTTCAACCTATTCAAATCTACATGTAAGTTAAGTCATGGATTATTTGTCTTTTTGTTCCTGACTTACTTAATTTAATGACGCCTAGCGTCATATGTCATATTAGGAAAGACATATCTGTTGTATAGTATTCATATATATCTGAAAATATATGGTATACATGTACTTAATACATTTTACCATAATTTTGTAATATATTTTACTTTTTTAGTAGCAAACATATGTTCACTTCTATATTTTGGCATTTAAGAATAATACTAAAATAAGTGGGGGGGAGGGTCTAACAAATTCCCATTTTTAGTTTAGGAGCTACTGGTAATTAACAGTCAATGGGGTACAGAAGGAGTTGTTTTCAGGGAAGATGCCACTGACAGGCTGCTAGTTCTCATATAGACAGCCCTACATCCATACACATAATCTTCTGTCACTTATTTTAAGTGTCCAATCTTTTGCCATCCCTTAAATGGTATAATGATATCATTTAACAGAAAAATAAGTTTTAATTTTTTTGACAACCGTCTATAATTCAGGAACCATGGCAATAGCTATAACTTTAAATGTGAACATGACATATACAGTCCTTCTTTAAAGAGTAACTACAGACATGTCTTCAACCTCTAAGAATTTACTACCTAGAAGAAGACACAAATAAGCATACCAAAGCATGATAACTGCTATGGTGAGGGAAAAAAAGATAATAAAACACAGAATCATTCTTAAACCCAGGGACTACAAGCAACACTTTTAAAGGAGACAGGGCAGATAAAATGAGATCAGATGTAGAGAATGACTAAAGGTGTTAAGGTAGATAGGTTAAAGAGAAGAGTTTGTTCCTGGCAGATGGCAATTCTTCATGAAACAGTTTATTTCATTCTGAAATTTCCTCTATGAAGTTAAGCCATGATTCATGCAGTTAGTCTATAATGTCAGTGTAAAGTATGCTATGCTTATTAAGAATATGTCCCTCTCCCATACTTTTCTTCAAGTATAAATTTAGAACTTGAAAATATGTAATTCTACCAATTCACTTACATTCCAAATACTGAGTGTTCTTTCACTTTATTCATGTAAGTTACTAGTAAAATCAAACTACTGTTTTAAATTAACACACTCACACTGCACCCAAGGTACTTTTTTCCATAGAATTCTGTGAAATGATTTTTTGCAATACTTTAAATGAAATCTTGTGATTTGCATGGCCTAGGTCATGCTCCATGACTGAACTGTGCTCTAGTCCTCATTCTCTAACATTAATACATATAATAATCAATATTTTTAAAATATTGAGAGTTTTGTTATTCTAATTAATATATTATGGTTTCATTTTTCTGCTTAGTAGATACCTTCACATTTTTGGTGAATTTCATAAACTATAATTAACAGTTTAAATAAATTTCCATACAAATTAATTTTATGTTGCTATTATTTGTGCACATTAACCATTAAGAATAGAATTACAGAATTGGTGAAGTTTTAAGAATTCATGGAAAACACTTGATTAAGGTGGATATGCATTTACATTTGTTCCTTGGGACAATAATTTCACTTGTTTCAGCTATGGTTATATTGTCTGTAAACTGTGGAAACAATTGTATCATGTCTCAAAATTTAGGAAGTTAATTTAATAATGCACATATTAACGTGCTTATAATATAAAAAATACTACTGAAAAAGAGGCTACTATTTCTGTGGCCAGAAAAGATGCTAGAAACCATTGGTAAGGCTAATGATTACAGTTCTATAAATAAGACATTATTGTAGATTATGCCATCATGATAAACATAACTAGATGTCAGTGTGCCAACTCAAGGAAATTATTCAGAGGTTGAGGATCCCATTAGTAGAGCATGTGTTAACACTTATAAACATAGAATTACTATCCAGCACTTCAAAATTTAAAAGAAATATTTCATTTGTATAAGTAAGACTTGTTCATGAATTAATTCAATGCAATCATAAAAGAATGAGAGGCTGTTGGATAATTTTAAAGATTTTATCTGTAGTGAATGAAGAAAACCCACACATACATGCATGCACATATTCCTTATATATACCTAGCAAAATCAAATTCTTCTGTATTGTGATAGCCCAATAATAACCTTTGCCCATAAAGTATGGATTATGTGGGAATTTAAGGAGTTAATGTTTTATTTCTGAAATAGAGAAGTATACTGAGCTCTGCTCACTTGTTAGAGCCCCTTCTCTTATCCTGGGAAGTGAAATGCTTGCAAAATCCTGTCTTAAGAAATGATTAGCCACAACCATCTGGTCAAAAGTCAAGCCACAGATGCTGTTTGAACTGATACCTGCAATGTTTGTTCCTGCAGTCATCTCTTCCTGAGATGGAATTTCCCTTAGTGGGCATGGAACTCAACAACCTCCCTTAGATGATCCTGCACACAGGGGTTTCAACGTTGTTATCTATGTCTCTGTAAGAAACTGTAGGCAAAGGCTGGATTTTTACAAAGCCTTAGCTCGGCTTTAAGCTCATATGAATAAAAGTGATTTCTCCCATCAAGTGCCTGTTTTGTTCTTTACTAGTTTCTATGCTTTTATAACATTATAAATGAAAATTATATAATTGTCAATTTCAGAATTAGGAAAGATTAGAGGAAAATAACTTTAGCATGCATCAAGTTAGCACCAAGAACAAACCAAAGTATTATTCTATCAAAGGTCAACATTTGCTCAAACATCAGTTTATTGAGCTTCCTTATAAAAGACAAGTGAAGAATTACTTTGAGATCTTGGGTTACCCAAAAACAAATACATAGTGGCAAAGTCCCTCTCCACATGATAGATGAGATGGTGTAGAAAATAGATGCTATAGTCCTGCTTTTAATCCATGTTCCACTTCCTACATAGTTTAACATCTCTCAAGATCACTTGTAGTTGCAAAGAAAGTAAAGAAATAAAACTGTGAACTTAGGTAAGAATCTCCCAACTCCTTTCCTCCATCTACTGAGGAGTACTAATAGTTTCCCTATTGTAAAATATACCTGGCTACAACTGTATTGTTCTGTTCTAGTTGTGACTACAAAGCAAAGTCCAGAATGGCTACATGAAACTCCAGGAGGAGAAAATACTATGTAACAAGAATTGACATCAAACATGTTTGAGTGGATAATTTTAGACAGCTAAGCAGAGATGTCCACTAGACAATTGGAGATACAAGCCTCTTGTTTATAAATCACTTGCTGAGTTATAAATGTAAAAGCCTTCTACATATAAATTATGCTTATGATTGTGAAGTTAAGCAAGAATACCAAGAGACTGAAAAGAGGAGGGTATAGTGACTGATCCACAGGCCTCTCCAACATTTACTTAAAAAGAAAACAGAAAACGTAATTAAGGATGGATCAGTGATATAGGAAAAATGTCAGGTAACAATGATATCAGAGCAACCTTGGGAAGCAAATGAATATTTTGCTTTGTAGTTCAACCAAGAATGCATTCAATATATACGTTTATTGATTCCTTGAGACCTTCATGAATTGAATTTTGATCATATTCATTCTTTCATTCTTCTTTTACCAGATCCTCCCCATACTTCTTATCCAACTGCCTACATACTCACTGCCCCCACATACATATGTGCACACACAACACACACACACATACACACACACTGTAAAGTGTACTCTAGTGCTCTGTCTAACAGTTGGCATACCTGTTTTTTTAAGCATAAAGCAAAAACTATCTTCCCTTTTCTCACCAGCAATAGCTCATCAGACATGAATGGGACTTTATGCTTACCTCCTCCTCTTTATGTTAAGATTTTGTCTAACTAGAGCTTTCCTACCTTCTTTCCACACTGTCACAAGCACTGAAAGTTCATATGGGCACTGGTCTTGTTATATCTAGAAAAACAGATTCCTTGAAGCTCTCTGTACCTCTGGCTTCACCCCATCTTTTTCATAGGTACTTGAGTTTTAAAGGGAAGTGTTAAATAAAGTTATCCTATTAATACTACTCTTCAGAAGAGTCTCACTCTCTACCCACTGTCATGTTGTCATTCCACATGTTAACTACCTCTTACTGAAAATAAGCTATGCTGGTGAAGATTGAGTGATATGCTTATCTGTGGGTATAGTAATAAGTCAATCAGAGTCACTTTAATGCTATGTCCATTCAGTAGATGAATAGTTATAGGATTTTCCCAAGATCCCATGACACATCTAGACACAGGATCATGACCTTCAAGACAATTTCATTAAGGGGTATCCTCTCACAGAATGGGCCTGAAATCCAATAAAGTAGTAGCTGATTACTCTCATCTCATTTGTGCCCCTTTTGGAACAGTGGTCACATCTTCCCAGGCAGGCTGTTACTGTAGTTTGCAAACCTCACTGCTAGGTAGATGAATGATTGCTTCCCTCCTCCAGTAACTTGCATAGCATCTCCCTAAAATATGAAGGCTAGCCAGAAACAATGAAACTTTCAGTTGAATATCACCTTGGTGTCACTGTGTTTTATGGCTCAAGGATGTGGTATCTTCAGCAATAACATTACATAGTCAGTTGGTGGAGGGTAACCAATGCCATTGACCATAATGTAATATTTGTGGATGGGAATTGATGGGACTCTATTGAACAACTACTCAAAGGAGGTAACCCATCCTGGTACTGTTTTGCTTTTTATTTGTTTTGTTTTGGTGGTGGTGTTTTGCTGGGAAGTTTTCTGGTTGTGATAATATGTGTATCAATATAAGGTAACTCTATTTAAGTTTTTAACATATATCTGCATTTTAGAATGCTTCTATAGTTGTAATTTTCCATGTGGCTCTTTTGAGAGGCAATTCCTATTAATTATCCCTACTCATAAGCTCACCTTTCCCTTTTCTTTTTCTTCCCCTCACCTATCCCATTTAACCATTTCCTCCTCTTGGTTGTTTCATCCCTCTCATTAATCTCTTCCAAAACTTTTGAATTTAAGCATGACTGTAATTTCCACAACAATCTCCCAAACTATTTCTCCTTCAAGCCCTTCTTCCAAAAACTATCTTCCCTCCTGAGAAAAACTTAACATTAATGATGCTTCTGCCTTTTCTCTTTAATCAACCACACAGCCCAAAACATGGGGACAAGAACATGACTGAGAGATTACTATCTTTGAAACTGAATGGTCCCCTTCCCTTTGGTGGACTATGATCCAGCTTGAACAGCTCCCTTCTTGGAATTGCATTCCACCCTTAACAGCCATCCCAACCTTCCTGTGGATAGTGCTTTCAATTTCCTAAAGTCAACATCACTAATACCCTTCCTGCACCATCCACATTTTACAAGCTGGACATCAGCAACTTTGAAAAATCCCCTTGGGATAGGGCAACCTTAGCCATCTCTGTGTCCCTGTTCATGTGCTTTGTTTTTCTTTTTAAAAAGTCCTTATTGTCTATCAGTTGCTACTATTCTTTACTTAAGTTTTATTCAAGAGACTTTGTATTTTTGTTTTCATCCAGTTCTCAGATACGCAACAGTCCGTTTATAAGTTACATAGATAATTCCTTAATGTTCTCCAGAAATAATATAAAATTGTTTTATCAAGTTTTATTGGATGCTTTTGAAATCTGTGGTACCTTTACTTCATTTTAATTGTTTCATGTTTTAAAGTAACTTCTATTATTTGTTGCAGTTTGTCTTACTGAATTATGATATTATAATATCATTGATTTATTCTGCTACACGTAGAAGAGTAGATGGGCAGTCTTACATTGTTAATGATAACTTCTGAAAATTTAAAATGCTATAAATAAAGATATTTGCAATATGTTTTCTTAACTAATAAGAAAGCCTCCCTTAAATCAATGAGTAAATGTGTAAATCATTTTAGTAAATGTTCATGATGAAGTTACAAAATTTTCTTTCTTTCTCTAAATATTTGATTGCAGTTCTAATGAGGTCAGGGAAAACCAGGAGGATATAAGTGACTATTCAAAATATATTGAGGAAAGAAATATATTTAACAAATCCTAACTTTATATATATACACTTTCTGCCCTTGAAATTATTAAATCTTTTATTATTATTATTTTATAATAATATCTTTTATTATTACTATTTTTATTAATATTATCTTTGTATATATACTTTCTGCCCTTGAAATTATTAGATCTTTAGGCTCAAATATACATAGTTGAACTGAAATTTCCTTTTTTTCATATAAATATGGTATTTATTATCCGTGTCTACAAAAATAATTGTTATTAACTGAATGTTGCACTGAGAACATGCAATGTCTTTATTTTTTATTTATTTTTGTTTTTTAAAATTTTTATTGGATATTTTATTTACATTTCAGATGTTATTTCCTTTCCCCATTTACCCCCACCCAGAAACCCCCATCCCATTCCAAATCCTCCTGTTTCTATAAGGATGTGCCCCCACCCACCCACTTCTACCTTCCTGCCTTTGAATTCCCCCACACTGGGGCATCCAGCCTTCATGGGACCAAGCAATTTCTTTCCCACCTATGCCCAACAAAGCCATCATTCCCTGCCTATACAGCTGGAGCCATGGGTCCCTCCCAATGTGCTCCAATGCTAGTGGTTTAGAACCTGGGAGCTCTGGTTGGTTGGTTTGTTGCTCTCCCCATGGGGTCTCAAACTCCTTTAGCTCCTTCAGTCTTCTCTCTAACTTTTCCATTGGAAACCCCATGATCAGTTCAATGCTTAGCTGTGAGCATCTGCCTCTGTGTATCTCAGGCTCTTACCTCTAAGGAGACAGCTATAACAGACTCATGTCAGCATGCACTTCCTCGTATCCACATCAGTGTCTAAAATGTACTTCCTGGTATCCACATCAGTGTCTAAATTTGGTGACTGCACATGGGATGGATACCCAGGTGGAACAGTCTCCCAGTGGTCTCTCCTTCAGTTTCTGTCCCAAACTTTGTCTCTGTATTTTTTCACAAGAGTATTTTGTTATTCCTTCTAAGGATGACTGAAACACCCACACTTTGATCTTCCTTCTTCATGAGCTTCGTATGGTCAGTGAGTTGTATCTTGGGTATTTCGAGCTTTTGTACTAATATCCAATTATCAGTGAGTGCATACCATGTGGGTTCTTCTGTGATTGGGTTACCTCGCTCAGGATGATATTTTCTAGTTCAATGCATTTGCCTAAGAATTTCTCAAATTCATTGTTTTTAATAGCAGAGTAATATTTCATTGTGTAAATGTACCACATTTTCTGTATCCATTCCTCTGTTGAAGGGCATCTGGGTTCTTTCCAGCTTCTGGCTATTATCAATAAGGCTGCTATGAACATAGTGGAACATGTGTCCTTGTTATATGTTTGAGCATCTTCTGGGTATATGGCATGGCTGAGTCCTCAGGTAATGCTATGCCCATTTTTCTGAGGAACCTCCAGACTGATTTCCAGAGTGGTGGTACCAGCTTACAATCCCACCAACAATGGAGGAGTGTTCCTCTTTCTCTGCATCCTCGCCAGCATCTGCTATCACTTGAGTTTTTTATCTTAGCCATTCTGACTGGTGTGAGGTGGTATCTCAGGGTTATTTTGATTTGCATTTCCCTGATGACTAAGGATGTTGAGCATTTCCTTAGGTCCTTTTCGGCCATTCCAGTTTTCCCAGTTGAAAAATCTTTGTTTAGCTCTGTACCCCATTTTTAAATAGGTTTTAATAGGTTTCAATTATTTGGTTGTCTGGAGCCTAATTTCTTGAATTTTTTGTATATGTTGGATACTAGCCCTCTATCAGATGTAGGGTTGGTAACAATCTTTTCTCCATCTGTTGGTTGCTTTTTTTCTATTGACACTGTCCTTTGCCTTACAGAAACTTTGCAATTTTATGAGGTCCCATTTGTCAATTCTGGATCTTAGAGCATAAGCCATTAGTGTTCTATTCAGGAACTTTTCCCCTGTGCCCAAGTATTCAAGTCTCTTCCCCAATTTCTCTATTAGTTTCCTTGTATCTGGTTTAATGTGAAGGTAATTTATCCACTTTGACTTGAGCTTTGTACAAGGAGATAAGAATGGATTGATTTGCATTCTTCTACATGCTGACCTCCAGTTGAACCATCACCATTGGTTGAAAATGCTGTCCTTTTTCCACTGGACATTTTTAGCTCCTTTCTCAAAGATCAAGTGACCATAGGTGTGTGGGTTCATTTCTGGATCTTCAATTCTATTTCATTGATCTTCCTGCCTGTCTCTGTACCAATACCATGCAGTTTTTAACACTATTGCTTTGTAATACAGCTTGAAGTCAGAGATGGTGATTCCCCCAGAATTTCTTTTGTTGTTAAGAATAGTTTTCACTATCCTCATTTTTTGTTATTCCAAATGAATTTGCAAATTACTCTTTCTATCTCTAAGAGAAATTGATTTGGAATTTAGATGAGGAATGCATTGAATCTGTAGATTGCTTTTGGCAAGATGGCCATTTTTATTATATTAATCCTGCGAATCCACTAGCATGGGAGATCTTTCTATTTTCTGAGATCTTCTTCGATTTCTTCCTTCAGAGACTTGAAGTTCTTGTCATACAGATCTTTCATTGCTTGGTTAGATTCACAACAAGGTATTCTATATTATTTGTGACTATTGTGAAGGGTGTCATTTCCCTAATTTCTTTCTCAGCCTGTTTATCCTTCAAGTTGAGGAAGGCTACTGATTTGTTTGAGTTGAATTTATATCCAGCCACTTTGCTGAAGTTATCAGATGTAAGAATTCTCTGGTGGAAATTTTAAAGTCAAGTAAGTATACTATCATATCCTCTGCAAATAGTGAAATTTTGAAATCTTCCTTTCCTTTTTGTATCCCTTTGATTTCCTTTTGTTGTCTAATTGATCTAGCTAGGTCTTCCAGTACTATATTGAATAGGTAGAGAGAGAGTGGGTAGCCTTGTCTAGTACCTGATTTTAGTGGTACTGCTTCTAGTTTCTCTTCATTTAGTTTGATGTTGGCTACTGGCTTGCTGTATATTACTTTTACTAAATTTAGGTATGGGCCTTGAATTTCTGATCTTTCCAAGACTTTTACCATGAAGGGATATAGAATTTTGTCAAATGCTTTCTCAGCATCTAGTGAGATGATCATGTTTTTTTTTTGTTGTTTTGTTTTTTAGAGTTTGATTATGTAGTGGATTACATTGATGGGTTTTTGAGTATTGAGCGATATCTGCATTCCTGGGATAAAGCCTACTTGATCATGATGGATGATTGTTTTGATATGTTTTTGGATTCAGTTTGCAAGAATTTTATTGAGTATTTTTGCATCGATATTCATAAGAGAGATTGGTCTGAAGTTCTCTTTCTTTGTTGTGTCTTTGTGAGGTTTAGGTATGAGAGTGATTGTGGCTTCATAGAACAAATTATGTACTGTTCCTTCTGTTTCTATTTTGTGGATTAGTTTGAAGAGAACTGGTATTAGGTCTTCCTTGAATGTCTGATAGAATTCTGCACTAAAAATATCTGGATCTGGGCTTTTTTGGTGGGGAGACTTTTAATGACTGCTGATATTTCTTTAGGGATTATGAGACTGTTTAGGTGGTTTATCTGATCCTGATTTAACTTTGGTGCCTGGCATCTGTCTAGAAAATTGTCCATTTCATCCAGATTTTCCAGTTTTGTTGAGTATAAATTGTTGTAATAGGATCTGATGATTTTTTTCAATTTCCTCAGTTTCTGTTGTTATGTCTCCCTTTTCAGTTCTGATTTTATTAATTTGGATACTGTCTCTGTGTCCTCTGATTAGTCTGGCTAAGGGTTTATTTATCTTGTTGATTTTCTCAAAGAATCAGCTCCTGGTTTTGTTGATATTTTATATAGATCCTTTTGTTTTTACTTGGTTGACTTCAGCCCTGAGTGTGATTATTTCTTGTCTACTCCTCTTGGGTTTATTTGCCTCTTTTTGTTCTAGTGTTTTCAAGTGGGCTGTCAAGTTGTTAGTACACTGTCCAGTTTCTTTTTGTAGGCACTTAGAGATATGAGTTTTACTCTTAGCACTGCTTTCATGGAATCTCACAAGTTTTGGTATTATGTTTCCTCATTTTCATTAAATTCTAAAAAGCCTTTCTTTATTTATTTCTTCCTTGACTAAGTCATCATTGAGTAGAGCATTGTTCAGTTTCCATGTGTATGTGGGCTTTTCATTGTTTTTGTCATTATTGAAGACCAGCCTTAGTCCGTGGTAATCTGATTTGATGCAAGGGATTATTTCAATCTTTTTGAATCTGTTGAGGCCTGTTTTTTGACCAATTATATGGTCTATTTTGGAGAAGGTGCCATGAGGTGCTGAGAAAAAATATTTTCTTTTGTTTTACGATGAAATATTCTATAGATATTTGTTAAATCCATTTGGTTCATAACTTCTGTTAATTTCACTGTGTCTCTGTTATTTTCTGTTTCCATGATTTGTCCATTGCTGAGAGTGGGGTGTTGAAATCCCCCATTATTATTGTGTGAGGTGCAATGTGTGGTTTGAGCTTTAGTAAAGTTTCTTTTATGTATGTGGGTACCCTTACATTTGATCATAGATGTTCAGAATTGAGAGTTTATCATGGTATATTTTTCCTTTGATTAGTATGACATGTACTTCCTTATCTTTTTTGATACTTTTTGGTTGAAAGTTGATTTTATTTGATATAAGAATGGCTACTCCAGCTTGTTTCTTGGGACCACTTGCTTGAAAAATGTTTTTTTCCATTCTTTTACTCTGAGATAGTGTCTGTCTTTGTCACTGAGGTGCGTTTCCTGTATGCAGCAAAATTCTGGGCTCTGTTTATGTATCCAGTCTGATAGTCTATGTCTTTTTATTGGGTAATTGAGTCCATTGATGTTAAGAGATATTAAGGAAAAATGATTGTTGCTTCCTGTTATTTTTGTTATTAGAGGTAGAATTATGTTTGTGAAGCTATCTTACTTTGGGGTTGTTGGAAGATTACTTTCTTTGTTTTCTAGGTTGTAGTTTCCCTCTTTGTGTTGGATTTTTCCAACTATTATCCTTTGAAGTCCTGGGTTTTGGGGAAGATATTATGTAAATTTGGTTTTTTCATGGAATATCTTGGTTTCTCCATCTATGGTAATTGAGAGTTTTGCTGGGTATAGTAGTGTGGGCTGGCATTTCTGTTTTCTTAGGGTCTGTGTGATATCTGTCCAGGATCTTCTGGCTTTTATAGTCTCTGGTGAGAAGTCTGGTGTAATTCTTATAGGTATGCTTTTATATGTTACTTTATCTTTTTTCTTACAGCTTTTAATATTCTTTCTTTGTTTTGTGCATTTGATGTTTTGTTTATTATGTGATGGGTGGTATTTCTTCTCTGGTCTAGTCTATTTGGGGTTCTGTAGGTTTTTTGTATGTTCATGGACATCTCTTTCTTTAGGTTAGGGAAATTTTTCTTTATAATTTTATTGAAGATGTTTACTGGTCCTTTATGTTGGGAGTCTTCACTCTCATCTATACCTATTATCCTTAGGTGTGGTCTTCTCATTGCGTCCTGGATTTCCTGGATGTTTTGGATTAGGAGCTTTTTGCATTTTGCAATTTCTTTGACAGTTGTGTCAATGTTATCCATGGTATCTTCTGCACATAAGATTCTCTCTTCTAGATTTTGTATTCTGTTTGTGATCCTTGCATCTAAGACTCCTGATTTCTTTCCTAGGTTTTCTATCTCCAGGGTGGTCTCCCCTTGAGATTTCTTTTTTGTTTCTACTTCCATTTTTAGATCCTGGATGGTTTTGTTTGATTCTGTTACCTGTTTGTGTTTTCTCGCAGTTCTTTAAGGGGTTTTTGTATTTCCTCTTTAAGGGCTTCTACATGTTTCCCTATGTTCTCCTGTACTTCTTTAAGGGAGTTATTTATGTCCCTCTTAAAGTCCTCTATCATCATCATGAGGAGTGATTTTAATTCTGAATCCTGCTTTTCCAGTGTGGTGGGGTGTCCACAGCTTGCTGTGGTGGGAAAACTGGGTTCTGATGATGCCAAGTAGCTTTGGTTTCTGTTGCTTATGTTCTTGTGCTTGCCTTTGCCATCTGGTTAACTCTAATGCTACATGTACTCACTGTCTCTGACTGGAGCTTGTCTTTTCAGTTAGCTTGCTTGTGTCAGAACTCCTCAGAGTCCAGATGTCTCTGTGTCCCTGACCTCCTGGTTGGAAGAACTGCTGGGATTCAGGCTGCTTTTGGGATCCTGGAATCCTGATGCTCTGAGTGCACTGGTTTCTCTAGGATGGCTCAGGATATGGTGTCAGCTCCTCTGAGTGCAGTCGTTCCTCTAGGATGGCTCAGGATATGGTGTCTTCACAGGAGTACAGCTAGGTGTCTGCCCTCGCCAAAAGAACCAAGCAAGGGGCAGAAGGGGTGATATTCCAGAGGGGCAGGTTTTGGGTGGCTGATGGGTTCTGAGTGACTCAGGTTCCCAGTTGTATCTCTGGGGTATAGGGTAGTGGGAGAGGGTTCTTACCTGCTGCTCTGAGTGCAGTTGTTCCTCTAGGATGTCTCAACATATGGTGTCTTCACGGGAGCGGACCATCTAGGTCACAAGTAAAAATCTTATAAGGAAATCTGTAGTGTGAGGTCTCAAAAAGAACTCAAGGATTCAGGAAAAAACTGTGTTTTGACACTGACACTTTATCTAACTTCACTGGTATATCAGTTAATTCTCTAAGAATCCCATAAGGATAGCTTTCTTATCTGGAAGAAAAGGCAATGATTAAATTACATTAGTACATTTAAATCATTGTTTGATAGCAGTGGCTCCTTTAGCAATGGATTTTCATATTATAAGTAGTTAAAATTGGAATCATTGAGGTCACACAATGAGACTCTTATGCCTTGAAGGACACCAAAACAATAGTAATTATTTAAACGGTGAAATTTAATTATCTAATTATCCATGTACCATATGTTCTTTGAGAAAATACTGTCCTCTGTGTTAAACACTAAGTTAGGTACTGAGAAAACAATGTGGTAATGAATATGATGAAATTATATATATATATATATATATATATATATATATATATATATATATATATATATATGTGTGTGTGTGTGTGTGTGTGTGTGTGTAAAACTGAACAAAGTCTGGACTTTGCAAAAAAAATTAAATTCCATTTGGCAATTTTGTCCAAAGCATACTTTGGGCAGCACTGAATTTCTCACTAAAATAAATATAAACTTTCTTCATATTTTAGTCCCTTAATAACAGGGCCCAATTGATTTAATACTACTCAGTAGATATAGCACTTTCAATTCTGTACACTGTATCTCATAATCTCACTTTTGGAGATGGATGATTACTCTTTACCTACAAACATGATCCCTCCTGTGACTCATGATCACTATGGATTCCTGGGATTCCTCCAATGTGTTGGCAAGATATGATTAGCTTTGATTCTTTTTTTTTTTTTAACTTAAGAGTGCTCTGACTGCATATATACCTGCATGAAAGAAGAGGCCATTAGATCTCTTTATAGATGGTTGTGAGCCATCATGTGGTTGCTAGAAATTGATCTTAGGACCTCTGGAAGAGCATCCAGTGCTCTTAACCCCTGAGCTATCTCACCAGCCCTTAGCCTTGATTCTTATTTGGCAACAATTATGTCTGCTAGTTAGACAAAAGATAGGGTCAAACTGGCATGGATTTTATAATTCATCTTTATTATTAACCTATGGCCCATGCACTTATCAAGAATGCTAATTTTTATGTGTTCTGTTAAAAAAAAATTACCAAATGAGAACAATTTTCTCTCATCTTGAATTAGTCACTGTCAAATTCTGTGTATTATTGAAAAACCTACTGATAAGTTTAGGTTAACAAGAACTAAAGAATTACTGAAGTTTGATCTTTGTAACCATGCAAATTGTCACATTTGAAATAGTCTTGGTCTCATCTTTGGCATTATAGAATGTGACAAAAGCCTGAAGAGGTGATATTTAGAAAAAGTGCTTTTAGCGGCAACAAAGTACTGTAACCCTAGCCCCCTTTTCATTCTATGATGATCACAGATGTTTCCTGTATGCTCTCTTCATGGTAAGTAGGTATACAACCTCAATATGCATACGAACGTATGTATATGATTTTGATCCAACAAGCTTTAGAGCCCCAGTGTAAGCCACTCTTGTTCTTGCTGTTATTACTATGTATGTTTCTTATTAGTTCTGACTAATTTATGGAAAATAATCTGGTTTCCTCCTCTATAAAATCTAATGAAAATGTATTTCTAAAGCTTTTGGCTGGGATAACCTAGAATATATACAACCTACCAAAAACAGTAAGTGTATGACTATGAGGAAAGCTGTTATTGTTGCAGCAATCATCTTTGTTCTAATATGAATTAGTATATATTGATATAAATACACATTGTATTTTGAGACAAGAATTTGGCCATGGGTCTAAAACTGCCCAAATGGTAAGATGCTGAAATCAGTATTCCTCACTGTTCTTATTTGTTAGACATAATAATTAAAATGGTATGTCTTAAGGTCATTGTGAGCATTAAAAGAGTTAATATACATGAACACATATGTCATAGTCAATATTTAGCTGATCATTTTAATGCCATGTTGGCTACTGATGCCTTTCAGCATTTTCTAGGATTCCTTTAAACATTTACTTTTCTTTTGTCATAATTTGTGTGTGTGTGTGTATGTGTGTCTGTGTCTGTGTATGTATATGTGTGTGTGTATGTGTATATGTAAATGTGTGCAGTGATTTTGTGTGTGGAAGCCAGAAAATGTGTTGGATATTCTAGGCCCAAATACAGGCAGTTGCAAGCTGTCAGATCTGGGTGCTAGGAACCCACTCCAGGTCCTTTGCAAGAGTAGTTCATGATCTTAACTGTTGAGACACTTCTCTAGCATCCCAAGATTCCTTTTAAAATCGAAATCAAGATGGGAAAGAAACTTGAGAATTGCATGGATCCTTTTGTGAGTTAAAAAAAAAAAACTTCCAATTTTTATTTTAGGTATATTAAGACAAATTTAATTTAGGCATTTTGAGGAGGAGGTGGCCTTTGAGCTAATGAGTAAAATCACTTTAGAAAGTTTCTGAGTGATGAACTTCCTAAGCAGATATACCAGCCACATCACCCATATATGAGGATGTGAATAATCATGTCCTGTTTTAGAAAGAACTAAGAGGCCTGATGCAGAAAAAGAATTAGAGAATATTGGAAATAAGATCAGATTGACTAGAGTAGAATGCTCCAGAAATACCTCATAGTCCACTTCTATTTTGTAGATTTTGATTCTATGCATGTGGGATTTCAGTATGGGGCTGTTGTTAACTAATTCCCCTTAAAATGAATCCTGTTTGTGATGTGGAGAATAGGCCTGAGAGGAATCAGTGTAAGAAACAAGAATAGAAACCAATGTCAGAAACCAATGACAAAGGACCAATGATAGAGATTGTTAACAAGAGCCCAGATTACCAGGTAGCAATGAGACCTTCATCACTCTGGACTTTCAGTGTCAGGACCAGGCAGAGTACCTACTTGGAGCATGTCATTGATTCCCTCCCACCCATATCTTCAGAAATAAATCATCATTATTCCTAAGCTACTGTAAATGCTTGAAATACCCATCATCCAGGAGACTGTTTAGGCCAATGGCATCCTTGAATTCTAATGTTCATACAATCTGGACATAATTAAACTCAACGATTGGTCAATGTGAAGAGAACAAAAGATTTTGTAGTCCTTAGCCCTAAATAGAATACACATATTACACCCTGTCTCCAAAACTCAAGGATCTTCAAGGAAGCGTAGTTAGAAAGATTGTAAGAGGTAGCAACGGAGGATAACAGTGACAAAACAATGTGTTATGGACACAATTAAGACATAGTTATGAACTAAGTTATTGTTACTGTATTTACAAGAGCTCCAGCCAGACAAAATTCTAACATAGAGAGGGTAAAGTGGACAGATACTTCTACCATTAGCAGAGGAGTTATTAGCATTTGAAAGCCCTAAGAAAAGGAGAGTAAGTTTTCCTTAAGATGTGACTTCTGGTAGATTGACCACATGCCAGGGGTCACATCACTGTAATTTTACAATCTTTTAAATATTAAATTATATTACTGATAATTGTTCCCTTATATCATAACATTGCCAAATTCATTCTTGCAAAATTTCACAGAATATCAGGGGTACTGCTTTGTGAGAAAAAACAAAATTTTAAGACAGTGGTATATAATAGCTTAGTTGTTTATATGGCCAATATTAAGAGGATTCAGTATTCATTACGAGGCTGTATGAGTGTTGGACTTAATTATTCTTTACTTTGTAGATGAAAATTCACCCTCATGATAGAAACAGAAGAAGGTTCATCGCTGATTATTTTGGTTCACATTTAAGATTATTGCCAGGAGAATCTCAGTTTACTTAGTGCTAATATTTAGAATCACCTTCCACAAAGGATAAATAAACTTTACACTGAAATGAAATTTATTTTGTTCCTACTCACTTGGGTTTATTAGAATATGCATAAGGGCTTTTGCCAAAAGCCCACCTAGGACCATGTTTTAATTCTTGTCTGATTTTAAAACAAGGATGAAATCAGAAGAGTACATGCTTCTCTAGCCATTGGGATCAATATTTTTATATTCAGGATTTTAACATTTATACATTCTTCAGAATTCTATCTGTAGTTTGAAGTCTATCCAATCCAAATGTATTGGACTGGTATTTATAGTTATTATTTTCCCCTCAAAACTTTGTAAACTGACAGATTTTGTCTCATTCAGGGACCTTCTTGAATATAATCACATTTGCAATATTTAAACAACAAATTAAAATTTATTTTAATACAGTACAATGAATCAAAATATTTTATCACAATGCCAATATTTGAAATAACCAGTGAAAATTACTTTATGTATACGCATGGTTCTCAGAACAGCTCATAATCTCTTTGTCTTTTAGCATTTTCATAATGGTTCTCTGTTGACACCTTCTTTCCCATCCTTGTCCCTACAGTCTCCAAATAGCTAAGTCTCCTCACTTTTTGAGACATAGACAAAGAAATACTTTTCTTTTTTTTACTTTTTGTGTTTAACTTCCTTTAAATTTTACTTGAGTAGTAGTTAGATACTCTTCTGATCCATAGTCAGACACTATCCATTATGCCACTGGCCTGCCATGCAGTTAGATATTTTTTAGTATGTTTATTTTGATTCATATATGGTTTTGTTTCCTCCCCTTAACTGAATGACAAGGATGATGTATAATTGATCCTTATATACAATTATCAGTGTATTATTTCATTATATCATTCGGAATACATATATTTAATAGTAACTTTAAAAAGGGTATGTTAGAATATCCATTGATGATTTTAAAAGGAAATCTTATATCCCCTGAAATTCAAGAAAGGTCTCTGAAGGAACTATCATCTTGATCTCTAACATTTACTCTTACCTACAAAACATTATCTTCAATCAACACAAACATGGATCAGTTGCAGCAGAGAGTATTATTACTTTATTTGATCTTATTTCAGAGTAAAGCTTGGTAGACATTACAATCCTAGAGAACACATGAATAGAAAAATGTCTACATCAAGGAGCTTCATTTATGTCATACAAAGTCCACAAAAGTATATTTTTCTAAATATCTTAATATTTTCAGTGAAGATGCATAAGTTTAGAATTTTTGTAGAAGAAAGCAATAGATGGAAATAGGCAGAAATCTTGCCTTCTATTTAATGCATTCTCTTCTCTCATTTTATAAATATAGGTCCTATCATAGTCAGGGTTTGTATTCCTGCACAAAACATAACCAAGAAGCAAGTTGGAGAGGAAAGGGTTTATTCAGCTTACACTTCCACATTGCTGTTCATCACCAAAGGAAGTCAGGACAGGAACTCACACAGGGCAGGAAATTGGACACAGGAGCTGATGCAGAGGGGTGCTGCTTACTGGCTTGCCTCCCCTGGCTTGCTCAGCTTGCTTTCTTATAGAACCCAAGACTACCAGCCCAGGGATGACACCACCCACAATGGGCTCTCCCATCCTTGATCACTAATTGAGAAAATGCCTTACAGCCGGATCTCATGGAGGCATTTCCTCAACTGAAGCTCCTTTCTCTGTGATAATTCCAGCTTGTGTCAAGTTGAAACAAAACCAGACACTACAGATCCCATAGAAAAGAAGTGAGTTTCCAGATATCACACTGATGTTTAAATTTCTCATATGAGTTCTGATTTCTTGACTATGAGTCTAGGGAGATTTTTCTATTACCATGATTTTGTGATTCCCAGAAGGAAGTAGAGAAGAGAAATCTAATGTGGTTTTGATTCTACTTTGATTACCACCTCTTCACTAATCATCATTATATTTGATTTTGGGACTAGATTTTCATCTAACAGTGGGCCCATAAGTTTAGGACTGCTTTAGGAATTTTGTTCATTTCAATTTAAGAATATCCTTGACTGAACATAAGAGCTCTTTCGCTATCTACTAAGACATTTTCCTGCTATTGCTCATATATGAGTAGCACATCTGTTGAAGCCTGAAAGCAGACTATTCTTAGGCCATCCTTCCCACTCAATGTAAACATTAAATAAACATCTACATTTTCTCTTATAGAAAATTATATAACTAATAATTTCCTTATTTTGTAACTTGTTAATTAATTTAAATTTTTATAATTAATTATTTTATTTATTTACATGCCAAATGTTGCCTCACTCCAGGTCTCCCATTCCAGTGTTAGTCACTCCATCCCTGCTTCCCTGTGCCTTTGCAATGGTATTCCCCACCCCTAATCCCTGGCATCTCCTTTCCCTGGGGCATCAAGTCTCTACAGAATTAGGTACATCCTTTTCCACAGAGGCCAGAAAAGGCAGTCCTATGCTACATATGTGCTACATATGTACATACATTTGGCATTTGACCTTTAGTTGGTGTATACTCTTGTTTGGTGACTTAGTCTCTGGGAGTTCCCAGGGGTTCAGATTAGTTGACACTGTTAGTCTTCCTATGGTGATGCCGTCCCCTTTAGCTTTTTAAAAATGTTTTTTATTAGATATTTTCTTACATTTCAAATGTTATTTCCTTTCATTGGTTCTTGCCCTACCCCATCCCCATCCCACTGTCCCATTCCCCTCCCCCTGCTTCTATGAGGGTGGTCCCCTACCAACCCACCCACTCCTGCCTCCCCGCCCTGGCATTCCCTACACTGGGGCATCAAGCCTTCACAGGACTAAACCTCTCTCCTCTCATTGATGCCCAACAAGGCCATCCTCTGCTATATATGCGGCTGGAGCCATGGATCCCTCCATGTGTACTCTTTGGTTGGTGCTTTAGTCCCTGGGAGTTCTGAGTGGTCTGGTTGGTTGACATTGTTGTTCTTCCTACAGAATTGCAGACCCCTTCAACTCCTTCAGTCCTTTCTCTAAGTCCTCCAGTGGGGACATCATGCACAGCCCAATGTTTGACTGTGAGTATCTGCCTCAGTATTTGTCAGGCTAGGGCAGAGCATCTCAGGAGACAGCTATATCAGGATCCTGTCAGCATGCACTTCTTGGCTTCCACAATTGTGTCTGAGTTTGGTGACTGTATATGGGGTAGATCCCCATGTGTGGCAGTTTCTTGTCAGCCCTTCCTTCAGACTCTGCTCCATACTTTGTCTTCATATTTCTTCACATGAGTATTTTGTTCCCCCTTCTAAGAAGGACCAAAGCACCCATATTTTGGCTTTGTTCTTCTTGAGCTTTATGTGGACTGTAAATTGTATCTTGGGTATTCCAAGCATTTGGGTTAATATCCACTTATCAGTGAATACATACCATGTGTGTTGTTTTGTGATTGGGTTACCTCACTCAGGGTGATATTTACTAGTTCCATTCATTTGCCTAAGAATTTCCTGAATTCATTGTTTTTAATAGCTGAGTAGTACTTCATTGTGTAAATGTACCACATTTTCTGTATCCATTCTCTGTTGAAGGACATTTGGGTTCTTTCTTGCTTCTAGCTATTATAAATAATGCTGCTATAAACATAGTAGAACAAATGTCCTTATTATATGTTGGAGCATCTTCTGGGTATATGCCCAGGAGTAGTATAGCTGGGTCCTCAGGTAATGCTATGTCCAGTTTTCCGAGGAACTGCCAGACTGATTTCCAGAGTGGTTGTATCAGCTTATAATCCCACCGACAATGGAGGAGTGTCCCTCTTTCTTCATATCTTTGCCAACATCTGCTGTCATCTGAGTTTTTTATCTTAGCCATTCTGGCTGGTGTGAGGTGGAATCTCAGAGTTGTTTTGATTTGCATTTACCTGATGACTAAGGATGCTGAACATTCTTCATGTGCTTCTCCCCCATTTGCTATTCCTCAGTTGAGAATGGAGATCCATTTACTTTATAACTGCCAGAATTATCTTCTAAAATACGATAAAATAATACCCACACTATTTCCCATTCTTTTTTATTTTTTTACTTATTTTTTATTTTATATTTTATTTACATTTAAGATGCCATCCCCTTTCCCCACTTCCCCCCCCAGAACACCCCTGTCCCATGCGCCCCCTTTCCTTTTTGCTTTTATACAATTTTTTAAAATGTTAATCAAAGGATTTATAAGTTTGGTAATGCTCAATCAGAAGCGTAACCCAATACCCAACCTAGATACAAAAACTATCTTTGACTGGTGGAGACATGTGAACATCTGCCTCCATGCCCCCTCTCTCTTTCTCTCTCTCATCACCTAGCTTCTCCTCTTCTTCATCTTCTCTCCTTGTTCCATCTCTTCCTCTCAGTACTCCTTCCCACTTAGCTCCTCCTACATATCACTCTTCCTGTTAAAGTAGAACTTTTCTCTCAAAATACAAGTAGAGCATACTTATTCCTAATTGTACCAGTGAGGTACAAGATAGTCCTAATACCCAGTCCATCATTCTGTTGACTAACCAGAACCTCTGTCATCTCTTCTAACTAAAACACTTACTTTTGATCCTGGCTTTTTGGCTTTAGAATGAATGTCAGCTGAAAACCATCTACTCAGATCTTTTCTCTCAAAGTAAATAGCCAGGATTGGTTATGAGACTATAGGTCTTCAACCCCATCAGAAATCCAGAATGACTGAGTTAACTGAAGTTATGGGAAACACTAAGCATAGCTTCTAAAACTTAGCCAATTTATAGAGACCTCTGAACACCTGAAAAGCCCCTATACTACCGAATGTTGGAGCATCAAATCTTCAGCCTTCTGGCCCAGAATCATCTGACAGACCTTAGTGCTGGGGAATTATTAAGGGCTGATTACTCTGTCTAGGCAGATATAATCAGTCGACTATTCTGCATGTGTGTCCTTTTCTGGACAATAATTTGTCTGTAGATGGAGAGAGGCAATTCTTGCCTAGTGGCTGTTACCGCACAACTGGAGTATCTCCAAGGATGCTCAATTTCTTCTTAGAATCCACGACAGGAAGCTGTCAGGAGCAGACAGGTCTCTAATCAAAATGAACATTAATATATAAATATTTGTAGTGTCTGTTCTATGGACTTCTGATGTTTTGAAGACCAACTATCCATGTAAGGTAACCTGGACTGTTGTCTGTTCACTCCTCTCAGCTATTTCCAAATAAAATATGGAAAACACCCTAACAATAAACTCAAAACCATGAATTTGCTATAGTCCCTTAACTCATAGGTTAACCATCCCAAATCAGTTAAAAAAGTTAAAAAAGGGCTGGGTCTAGGCCTTGTATTCCTAAATGTGTTATACAGGCACAATGCCCATGAGAGTATCAATATTCATCTCATTTTTATATTAATAAGAGGCTCGTACCAATGAAAACCTTAAATTTGAAATCAAAGTAAATTTTGTACCATTTTAAGAAATTATAACTTCATCTTGATACTAATTATACAGATTTCTACCAATAGGTTATGGCTATGATATAAGTCCTAGCTAATCCCCCCTGTTCCAACAAAACCACTACTTTTCCCTAGAAAGACAGACCATTATTAACCACATTAGTCCCCAAGCTCAGGAAATATGGGCTCTGACTCTTCCTTAACTTCTTCAAGCTGATTAAGGGCTTTGAGATTTTAGAAGAGGGGTGGGAGGAAGAGTAAGTTGATAATCCTCTGATGCTGTGTCTTCACTGAATCCAGATGGAATTCCAGGACATCGGAGGTTTGGGCAGGTCTGCTCAGTATGCTTGATGAGTAGATACACCAAGGCTGTGTATTCTAAGATACTGCCTGAATTAGAGTGCCTGGGATCCCTGCTTCCTCTGGGTTCTTGGAGGTTGGGGGCAGAGCTGCCACCCCAGATCTGCTCAGTGCTCTGGCCCAGACCGGAAGGCACCATTTCCCATTCTTTTCAGTAGAATCTCACTCTCTTGAGATAATGTTTTATGTAGCTTGCAGTCTTCATTCTTCTTTCCCCTAATCTAGCCTATCTTCTCACCTTTTAAATGAGGAAACTGAGATCTAGAGAAAATAATATATTTACTTTGGTATATAGCTAATACAATTAAGGTTCACTTGTACTTCAATCATTGTATTATTTTACAGAAATGTTCCAAGCTATATCAACCGTTCAATAACAGTATGAAATGTGTGAATGTTTTATAAAATTAAATTAGGACTGACTTGAAAGTGTCTCCTGGTAACTTTAAGAAATGAAAAGCAATATATATGTGTGTGTGTGTGTGTGTGTGTGTGTGTGTGTGTTCTTTACTCTGAAATGACTACATATTTATTCTGAGACAACTTTTTATTATTTAATTTCTTTTTACATGTGTGTACATGCATGTAGGTGTATGTGTGTGCATGTACATGTTTTTGCAGAGGTCAGAAAGAATCTACAGAGGTTGGATTACTTCTTCTAGTACGTAGATTCCAGGGATATAACAGATGTTGTCAGGATGGTAGCCAGAGCATCTACCAGTTAAGGCAATCCTGAGTCCCAGACCAAACTTTAAAATGTTTAATTCAACTAAGTCAACAACATGACTTCCAAATGCTAAATTTTGCCCCCATCAAAAATTACAGAATATAGGAAATTTAAACAGGTAATGTCCATGGAATTAATTTGGAATTAATTTTCCCTTGTTGTTGACATTCAAATGACAAATTCTCTTTTATCCCAAAGGAGGGGTTGACTGAAAGAAATGTATCTGTATTCATAACATGGAACATTTTTCCATTCATGAAACAAAGTTTGAAATTGAATTAAAATAATTTAATTACACTATATAATTAACTTCCACAATTTTTAAAGTCAAGCGGCCTGCGGGATCTGGCTATTTGTAGAGATGTTTAATCCTTTTTTACTTTGGTATTCATTAAACAATGGTAATTCCTTCCTAATTCCCCTCTGACACACATAATGCCTCCAAAGAAGGAAAGACCTTAAACAGAGTCCTTTCTTTAAACAGAGCTGCTGAGTATGTCAAATTATTCAGGCAAGAACTCAGTGAACAACTAAAACAATAGTTTCAAACAGATGACACTGTGTTTTAAGAACAAAAAAATGTTAAATAAACTACTGGGGCATGAATTAAGCTACCAATGGGAAATCTCAGTGAGCTGTAAATGCATGCCTGAGAATGCAAAAGTATTCCCAAGTGGAGCCAGCAGTTTAAAAGGCCTTTATGCAAATCTACTCCAATGAAGAGAAGGAAAAATAGAGGTGATAGAGAGGCATTCTTATTCAATACTGAAACTACATGTTAGTGCCCAAATACTTGAGTTTCTAGCATATCTACATCACTTATTTCTTTCTAGTATAGTTGTATTTTGATTAGTAGCCTAATACAGCCTCTCTTTAGCTAGAAAACCTAAGTGAGCCAGGCAATGTAAATTTGAAGGAAGAGACTATTCTAGAACTCTTTCTGTTTCTGTCTGTCTCTTTCTCTCTCTGTCTCTGTCTCTGTCTCTCTCTCTCTCTGTCTCTGTCTCTCTCTCTCTCTCTCTTTCTCTCTCTGTGTGTGTGTGTGCTCAATAAATACTCCTACAAAGCAAACTAATGTTCACCTGTCATACATAAAAACTACATGAGAAGCATGTGAAAAGATTTCTTAACCAAATAAGCATCTTTGAGAACAGACACTAATAGAGACTGTAATAGGAGCACTGGTTCAGAAGTAAGCAAACAAATGATTGCACTCGGTAAATGTGGCAGTTTGAATAAATGGTTCCCATAGGCCCATGGGGGGGGGGTTACTATTAGAACATGTGGACTTATTAGTGTAAGTGTGGCCTTGTTAGAGGAAATATGTCGCTGAGGGGCGGGCTTTGAGATCTCATATGTTCAAGCTAGGTGTAGTGTGGCAGTCACCTGCTGACTGCAGATCTAGATACAGAATTCTCAGCTCCTCTAGCACCATGTCTGCCTGTATGCTGACATGTTTACTGCCATGATAATAATGGATTAAAACTCTGAACTACAAGTCACCCTCAGGTAAATCTTTTCTTTATAGTGTTTGCCATAGTAATGGTCTGTCTCCACAGCAAAGGGAAATCCTAAGACATGATCCTATAGGCAGTAATGTCAGGGTTGTGATTTTTCTCCATTATTTAATCATTTTATTTGTAATCTAGTAAGTATGCAGTATTATTCACTTAAGTTTTGATTGCTTATCTCTAATGACTAATGGTGCTAACTTTTTAAGTGCATAGTAAATACTTACATATATTTTTTAAAGAATGGTGAGTTTCAGTGTTCTCTTTAATTACTTGTGCTGTAATTTAAGTTGTAAGTATGTATAATGTTTTAGATATTAGTTCTTTATTTTATATATACTTAGTAAAAATTTTTCTTCTATTTTGGGAATTACCATTTTATATTCTTGATCACTTTAAAGGGTAAATAGGCTTACTTTTGATATAACAGCTGAGTTGTTTGCTTTTTATTTAGTAAATTTGCCTTTTTGGTCCAATATCTAATAAGGCTCTGTTCAGCTTAAAATAGTCAATATTTAGTTTTATTCTAAGAATTTTATATTATTAGCCTATAAATTTTGGTCAATGATTCATTATACATTAATATTTCTATATGACTTAAATAGGTGCATATGGCTACCTATCCGTCACAGGACCATTTATTGAAAAATATTCTTTTAACATTATATTATATTGAATTTTTCTCAAAATCAATTGATAATGAATATTGAGGTGATATCTGTATTATAAATGAATTTCCTTGGTCTATATATCTCTCTGTATATCAGTACTACTCCAGTTTTGAAAACAGCTGTTACAACATTTATAGTTCTTTATTCAAAATATATTTATTTTTCATCTCTCATGTATTAAATTCTGAGCGCAGTTTCAACTCTAACCTCTCCTCCAAGTTGACCCTCACCCACCTCTCCTCTTCTCAAGATCCCTCTCCTCCTTCATTTCCCTTCAAAGAAGAGTAGGCCAAGAAGGAACATATGCCTGTCACTTCCTGTAAGGCCAGGAACCAGAGGTTGGATAACCTGAAGAGCTAGGATAGAACCAGACATGACTTGGGGGAAAAGTCAATGAAAATATGATTCTTACAATCTGGATCTTCTTTTACAAAACACATTTATTGAACTATAATTTACATAAAATACCCATTTAAAATGTAGAAATTTTTATAAGTCTGAACAATGCAAATAGCCATCACCAAGTTCAAAGTAATAGAGATAGACAACATTTCCTTAAGTATCTTCCTTTTCTTTCTTTCCCTGTGCTTATTATTTTGTTTATGGCAAGAAAGTAACATTCAATCCACCATCTTAAAATGTGAAATGATAAATAATATTGTTAATTAAACTTTCTATGCTGTGTTTCAAGTTAAAAGAATTTAGTAATTTAGAAGCAATGAAATTTTACAACCATTGAATTGTAACTCCCAATTATACCTCCCACTGAGTTTCTGGAAACTAGAGTTGTACTATCTTAGCCAATGTATGTGATTAATTTTCATTCTTTATGGTCTGGTTTGAAATATTTGTCCTCTCCGAAGTCAGTTAAAATTTTGTCATCATAACAATATTAAAAATATTGTGAGGTGAGATCTTTTAACAGGTGGTTATAAATACTTTCAGAAATGTTTTCAAATATTTCTATAAATGTCATTTCCCTGACTTTCTATCTTTTTTTCATCTCTTTGCCCTACTAATACTACCAATTTAAGCTATTAAAAGGTTTTGAAAAGTATGTTTCAAATCTTTTAATAAGTACTTTAAAATACGAAGTTGACTGCTGGTCATACTCTGAACAAATCAAAATACATTCATTAAGCAGGATTTTTCAGGTGCTGCCAAGGAAGTAAAACCCCAACAAGACTTTCCATCTGGAGATTTGTGTCAAGGTACAAACATTTCCTTTCTACTCTCCTGACTTCTGTGACACTCATTTTCACAACCATCATAATTGGGAAAGTATTGATTTTCAAGATGCCTACAAAAGTAGATCTTGAGGAGTGAAAAAAAGGTCCCAATCAGCCTTAACAGGGCTTGCTCTTTACAGACACTCTTACTTTTTTTTCCTAAATAAATTCTCTAGTTTTTAAAGTATTTTTGAGCTTCTACAATTTTGGAATTGTTGATTTTAAGAATTTTTAAAAGCATTCTTAATGCTCCAACATACAAATCTCATACCAGGAGGTTTAAAGTGTGACATTCAGGGAAAGTTTCTCTTAACAACATTTCAAGGTAAACAAAGGCCTTCTTAAAGTTGAAATGATGTATTTGTGAATGAATAAATGCTAGTTTGAGTGAAAGCATAACCTATGTTTCTAGGACTGATTATTCATTTTTGCTATATAGTGTTAACCAATAGAATGTTTCTTCTGTTTCCTTTCCCCCTTCTTTCTGAAAATACACAACCCCCCCATAAAAAGGAAGCAACATAAATGAATATTGTTAAATTAATATTGGAAATTGGTTAAAACATAGAACTAGTTTTTTGATCATCTCCATGAAGAATTTTACAACTTTTACTATCTTTCTTGATCTTTGTCTTTGCACATTTTTACTAGGTTTTTATAATATGGGAATAATGCACAGACAGGTACTAATTATAATCTGTTTTAGACCCCTGCGAAATCTTTACATATGGCTGAAACAATTATATTTAATTCTACTCCAATGCTTAATGTGATCATTGTTAATATATTTTTAATAATATATGGCCCTTCTCCTTAAGAAACAGGTACTTGTTCAATGCAGTCAGGCAAAGGAGCACCAGAACAAATGGCAGAGGATAAAAATAGATTTATGATCATATCACATGTATCATTTAGGATGTTTTTCCTCCTTCACTTGAAAAGTAAATAATTCCTATCCTACTAAATGTCTTAGTGTACCTTATAATAACTTGTAGAATCATTTATCTCTGATGCCAAACAAGTGTTCAAAAAGCTACTTGAACTGAATGTATAATGATGTGGAAGATGATATTAGATTTCATGTATCCTCCACTAATACAACCAAATAAGTTGTTTTCCTCCATTTAGTAAAGTCTTCCTTCCAACCCAAGAAAGGCAATCCATTTGTTGCCCAATATTCCATTGTATTTTCACATAGTAGTATAGTGCATAGCAACAGTTGTAGTGGTGGTAGTGATAATGCCAGAGATGATGATAATTAGTCCAAGTAGTAGAAATAGCCATTAATGCATCAAATATTATTGCAAATTTATATCAGTTATCTCAGTTAAATTTCATTATAACCATATACAGTGGGCTCTATTATTAATAATATTTTATAGATGAACATATTGTAACTTTATTAAAGGCCCTGTAGCTAGAAAATGACAAAGATTCAACCTATTGCTATTTTTATGTGAGGGAAGTTTCAACATTTCCCCCACATTTATATACTTCATCTAATGATAACCAAATTAAAAGCAAATAAAAAGTAGGTTAAAGAGAATTCCATCAAAATGTTTTTTAAAAAGGGAAAACAAATAGAAAGCTAGCAGAGTAATTTCAGCTCTTGATTCCTGAATTTGTTACAACTATCTTATTGCTCCAGAATATGTGTGTATGGTGTGGTCATTTGTATCCCAGGTGGCATACCAAGGAAAGCTGGGAGTAAAAGTATCTATTCATTTGACTAGGGTATTCTTCCTGATCACTCTGAAATAGTGATATTTAGAAATTTATACTAAGTTGGGGAGAATTTATTAGAGACGGCTTACATAATGATATGCCATTCAGGGCTTTTGAATTTTAATGTAAATACAAAGCTTCATATAGGAAATGAATTTAAACATGACTGACTACATTTTGCTCCAATGAATGTTAAATTTTTATAGCTATGAACTGTGAGGTATAGTTTGAAATTTATTTTGATGTTTGATAATGTAGGCAACACACATGAATTTGTGCATAAAGGCATACACACATTTACTTTAAGCATTTAAAAAAACCCAAAGTTATATTTGCAGTGAGTGTTTGAATACAAGATGTTCTGAATATTTTGCTCTCTTAATATAGTGCACATCCATACTTTTGAAGTTATCCTCTAGTGAGGTATCTTTAAGAATAAACTGAGCATTGATTTCTTTTTAGTTTATTGATTTCACCTTGCATTTAAGTTTCTAATTGTGAGACATATAAATAATGACAGTGTCTCAATGAGTATTGTACCTGTCTATAAACTTTCCTTTTACATGTGTTATTGGCAACATTATTATTACAGTATTGACAAAACACGAGGGAAGGATGCAAAATTTATAGTTTACTGAATGTATTTCAAGATAGAGCAAATGTGGGAAAGGTTTATAATAGCAAATAAATGCACTTTCTTAAATCTCCCAGTAAGTGCAATTGATCCATTTCTTTTCTTTTGGATGTTATTTTCTGAAGATGTAGATGCCCTAATTTGGCTCTCAGTTAGTTCAATTCTTGCTTTGGTTTAGTATTATTATGTAACTCTGTAGCTATCTCCAAATAATTAGATGTAAACCTTGAAGTATAAATTTTGGAACCCTTGTTAAATTTGCTTCAGTCCAAAGCTTTCCTTTCATACAAGACTTTGGGTCTGAGACTCTGTGGAGACAGAATAACTAATAAAGGAATAATTCATCAACACTAGAAAGCTCTAGGTCATACAAATAGCTTGCCATCTACCTGCTCATAAAAATAGTTCACTAGGACAGTAATTTGTAACATCAGTGTTGGATAAGTAATTATGACTCCATTCCCTCCACAGGTGGCACATTTGAATGGGGGTTGGTATACTAATTAGGAAATCACAAAGAAACAGGTCACCTTACATTCTTAAAGACAATGAATACTGTTAAAATTGTTATATGTTAAAAAACTAGAAGAAAATATTAAAATAAAATATTTAACTTAGTAATTTTTCTGTTGAATATCTCATATGCATAAACAACAGTGTGTGTGCATTGTTTGTTTTTAGATAGCAGACAATGTGGCAGTTTCTCACATACAAATCATTGTCATTTGTTCATCTTCTTACCCCACTGACTTCTCCCATTTCCATTTCCCCCTCCTGCCTCACCTTGTCCCCTTACTTTTCAAATGTGCTTCTTCTGCTTTCATGGGTAGTGTATTCCTTTATGTTCTTTTTTTTTTTTTTCATTTTCCTTTTCTCCATTAGATCTTGTTCTCTAATCTCTTAGCATACATTCTAGTTTTCTCAATCTTCTCAATCTTAACCATAACTCTATGAAGCACAACACTGAATGTTGTAGCACAAGGCATAAAACGTTATCCGCCTTGATTATACATAAGAGTTGCTGTATCCATTTCGCAAAGTACTGGTCATTTCAGAGTTTCTTACTTTTTGAGAAAACAATGTCTCTTAGTCATTGAAAATCCTTTTGGTTGGCTGTTTCCCTTGCAGATGAACTCATCCTAATGGATAAACTCTCAAATCTTTGAATATCTGCTTTTATCCCAGACTTCCCTGTTTGATATCCACACTTGTTTCCCTCATTAGCATTTCAGTTTTCACATTCATTGCTAAAGTATAGTTTTTACTTACTGTAGACTCCTGACCCTTAGAACTTGTTTCTGTTCCAGCCTTCCACCCCTGTCTCATCAATTATTTAATTAAGCATCATTCAATTTTTTTCCATCATTAATGTTCTTTATTCAAATTCAAAATCCTTGGAATATATTTTCGTATTTTGTCCTGAATAAACCAAAATTTGGGCCACAATCATTAAAATTAGTTTCTAATCAAAGCTTTGGCATTCTTATTGAGTGTATAGAAATAGTTACTTGGATCTAATGTGGTTTATTAACAATTGAGTTAATAGGTTGGGATAGGAGGTTCCTGGGTGGTGGGGGGAATGGGGTAAGGGGATAAAATCTGAAATGTAAATATAATATCCAATAAAAAATATAAAAAATACAATTGAGTGCACAATAGCATGTAAATTCTTTTAAACTATAAGTTACATCATGCTAATTCACTGATGAAATGCCACAGTGATATTACAATACAATAAGATTCTAAGTCCTTACAATGTTATTGTAGATAGAATTTAATCTTAATTCTCCTTGTATTCACATTCTTTCAATGTTCTTATTGTGGAAAAAGCTAATCCCTGCCTTCCTTCCTTTTAATCATGTTTTTATATTTACATTATCCAATGTCCTGTCGATAGCAGTGCTTCATGCAACATTTGGAATACTCAGGTTTAAATGTCCTCATTTGGTTTTTCACAATATTCTGCCCCTGTACTATCACTAATACCAACTACTGAGTAGTTATTTTATGGAGACAATTGAAACCTTGTCAAATGAGGTCATTTACAAGTCACAGACAGGAGCAAAATTATTTTCCCAATCCACAGGTTTATTCAAAAGCAGACTCACCCAGTGAAAGCTATGATATTCTATATATAAGTCAGGATACTAGTCACGATAGTATCCACTTGATATACATGACTTGTGACAACACCGAATTATCTTGCTTCTGTTCCTTTCTCCATATTCATTCCTACTGCTCTCTTTTCTCACTATAATATACTTCACAGATGTCAATGTGTTTCCTGTTACAGGACCATTATTTTGTTTATTCTCCCATCACAGCAAATCCTTCATAATGCAATTTACAGATTTAATATAATCACAATACAATTCCCCAGGATATTCTTTACAGAAATTTGGGAAAAATCTTAAAATCCACATGAAACCACAAAATATCTGTCAAAGCAATACTCTGCATTTATGTAAAATATTTCCCTTCCTTAATTTAGCAATTTCAGAATTTAAAGTAAGGGCATTTCTCCATTTTCTTTTCAGGTGGATAGCCCATATTGCCAGACACAATTGATGAATGAGCTATCTTTCATCCATTTTTTGTTTCTTATGTCTTTGCATTAAAAAAAAAGCAGCCATGGCAGTGTGACTTTACTTCCAATCCTTTGTCATATTCCTTTGGTCTGTGTGTCTGCTTTTGTGTCCATATCATGCTTCATTTGTTAGTATTGCCCTGTAATATAGTTTGAAGCCAATATTGTGATACCTCCATAAGAATTTCTTCTTAAAATTGCTTTTCCTTGTTTTCAAATTATTGATACTTAAAAGAACTCCAACCTTACAATACAGACTGAAAACAAAATTATATTGCAAATTCTTGCCTATTATGCATCAGGAAAGCAAAATAGAAGTGGAGTTGTCATCCATTGATGTACTATAAATGCTGCATTTAAAATAGTTAAAATGAATATTTACAAACTGCATCATTTTCTAGTGCTGCTTGTGCATAGTTTACATATTCATCTATTTACTACTATAAATTCAAGCACTGTAGTCAAAAGTAAGGATATATTGATGCAAATTAAATGTTGAAAAAGTAAGCAGAAAATCACTCATTGTTTAAGGACTATTTTAAGATATCCTTTCTTATTTTGTATATAAATATTATGATAAACTCAAGGGCATGAAAAAGCTAAATATTCACACACCATATTTGATCTGCTTCCAAGGGATTATTATTGTCCCTTCTAACCCAAATACACAGATATATTTCAATGATGCCAAATATGTGTCATTAAGTAACAAACATTAACATCTTACTAGTCATGAGCCAATGTTGTGCAAATTTGACCATGTCTACCCAAGCATACATGCATTTGTGCAGATACAAAACATTAAGCAGATGCCTTTATATAATGACTTGAGGATAAAAATGAAGAATTTTTTTCAAGCCATCGTTTCTAATGATAAACAATTGCTATACATTTCCTCACTGGTGTCTTTCAATTTCTGTATCCAAAATGAATGAGATTATATTTTCAAAATAGTTCTTTGTGTTCACATACTCTCAAATTGACCTTCAAAACAATTTTTGTGGTCAATGTTTTTTGTTTTGTTTTTTATTTGTTCTCTCCCTTCTTCAAGTGAAATAACAGAACTTGGTGTCTGTTTCATTCTGTAATTGATACTTTCTTTCCATCATCATTTCTACTCTTGTAATCTGTCCCTGAGAGCACTATCAGTATTGTATTCGGTATGGATGTCTATTGATGATACTGAAAAGCCAACAGTCTTCCCATTGCAGTGGATCAGAGATAATACAGTATTCTGGCTAACAGCCCAGGCTGACCTTCACTTGGGAATTTAGACTGCCTTATTCAACAGACAATTTGGCTATAGATTTCTGTATAGTCTTCATAGCAAAATAATTACACTGAACATTAATTAAGAGCACAAGAACTGAAAAGAGTCTTGAGATATAATGCCTCCTCTGAATCTTACAGTTTCATGATGAACATCAATGTACTGTGCTTCCTTTTCACTCTGTATGAAATATGAATGGCAATAAGTAGTACTCTCACCTCTGGGGTTTTGTGTATGCTAGGCATACATTTGTATGGTGTTTAGTTTATAATAAGAACTAATAATAATTTGCATAGTAATAGTAATATCATTAATACTATATCCCCAAACAAAGCCATCATTTCTTCCATTTTTCATGGATGAACTACTGATCCATTTCCAAGCATTTAGCACCAGAAGTCTCTTCTATTTATTTTCATAGGAGGAAACAAAGATAAAGGTTAATGAGTAAAGTATCAAAACTGGGGCACATAAAATGGGAGTTTGGGTATACATTCAAACTCTTATTCTGAAAAGGGCAAAGAATATGGGCTTTAGTTTGGTGCTTTGGTTTTTGCAATGATACTTTATTGATTTGTCACATTTTGAGTCCTTGAAAGACACACAATATTTATTCTGGACATATCCCTTTTAAACAGCTGAACATCAGTTGGGAACATCTTGATAGACTGATTTGTAGAGAATTCTAATTAGTTTGTTAAATTAAAGTTCAGATACATATTGTATCAGTTAGTCCTTTTTTATAGTCTCTGTGGTTGAGTGTCACATAAAGTGACCAGTTATTTTTCATTTTATGAAAAATACATTTGAATAGTATCTGATTTTTAAGAATAACTGCTCAGAGTTACTGGTGCTGTGCATTACAGTGCTTTATTTTTTAAATATAGTGTTATCTAGTAAACTGAACAAAGAGTACAAACATCATGATTTTATCCAGATCTGTAGCTACTTTTCTGTATGATGGTAGACAAGACATTTCGACTTTCCTTGGCTCAGATTCTTCAACTAGCATAAGACTGGTTATACAACCTGTCTTCTGCACAGGCTGTTTAGGAGTTAATTAGATGTTGAACAAGCCTGTGCCAGTAGCTAGGCAGAACTTTTCTTTTCCTTGATTGTAAATCTGGGATGGTTTCCTCAGTTAGTTGGATTCTAGTGATAATGAGGGGCATGACAAGTTATCTGCACATAGGGGAATAATGCATTCTGTTATAAAGCCACAAACTGCATCCTTCCCCATCTGCTAAATGTGTTCCTTCAATCACGAAGGCTAAGGAGGAGCAGCCGAGTGAGCCCAGATGTTTTGGCATTGTCTACTGGGAAGAACAAAATTTTCTGAAGCTCTGACAGCTCTGTCTCTGTTATGATCATTTGTGGGGTTCTGGAAAATTGATAACCTCTGTACTCTTCAGCTATTTCACCTGCAAAACAATCACTCTAATTCTTGTAATTTTAGTTGTGATTTCTACATTAAAATAGAGGGGCATGTGGCTGGAGAGATGACTCTGGGTAATAACACTTACTTCTCTTGCAAAAGGCCCACAATTGGTTCCTGGCACCCCCATGAGTAACAACAATCTATAACTCAGTTCCAGAGGATACCTCTTTTGACTATCTTGAGCTTCCCAAAACATACACAAATACTCAAACACAAATACATAAAACAGAATTAATATGTGGTATTCTTTTTAGTGGGGTAACATATGGATCTCCACCGGGAAACGGCATCAACTAACAATTTCATCTTGAGACTAGAAACTAGCTTCCAGAATTATGAGAGATAAATTCATATGAAACAAAAATTATCCCATGTTTTAATCATTGCTGGCACTGATAGTGACCGTCAGTTCTATTTTTCACTTAACTACATAGACATCAATCAGTAAGGTTAAAGTGATATATGAAATGTTTGTTCTGAGAGGACTTGTTTCCTAATATTCTACAGGCACCCATATTTCTTGTTCCTTTCTAAAGGGGCAGATGAAAAATGAGTGACTTTTATCATTTTCCTTCATGATGTTGATTTCACAAAGTTTCAACTGTCAGCTCACTATTATTGCAGTCAGCCTTCAATTATCCCAGCTAATGCAAGAGACTATTAGCAGAGCTAACACAATTAATGAAATAATCTGTTAAGAGCTTTCTGCCCTTCCACTCTACTACCTAAATTCCAGAGATCTTGTTAATGATGGCAAAATCAGGGAGTCAAACCAATCCCCCTATGAAAGGGAAGAAAGAGGCTGTGAATGCCAATGTTTTACTCATGCCTTATTTGATATAAATCTCTGAGGAACATTTCTTGTGTAATTATGCCAAAAGCCTGTGGGAGTTAATTCAATCTCTTATTCAGTTTAGTTCTAAATGTATTCATTAAAGGATTATGTTGTTGAAATGGGAGACATACAGACCAATAAAGATTATGGGGTATGTGAAAAGGATGTGGCCTTTAAAATGACAAATGGATGGTGGAAAAAGAAAATTAAAGCCCCATTTTCCTAAGATCATCTATATGTTCAATGAATAGCAGAATTAATACTAGACCCCTGGTGCAAACATTTATATGCACACGAGGGTTGCTGTAGATTTTCACTGCTGTGATGAAAATGGTATATAAACTGCATTCATCTATGGAAAAACTTTTGGAATACAATATATTTTCTTTTTTCTATGTGTGACTTGGAATAATTTTCTTGGCCTTTCTCGTGATTAATTCTCAGAATCATGAAAATGCGATTTACTGAAGAACATAATGTATGTAAAGTACCTGGATTAAAGTGCTAACAAGGAAAACAATGCTGAATACCAGGGATATAGAACTCACAGACATGCTACATTGCAGTGATAACCTTGTTGTATCTAGTCTCCAAATCTGGAAGTGTAACATCAAAATAACTGTGTTGTGTCTGTCAATAATAGACCAAAGACAGCACCTAATACAACAAATGCACAGATTAATCTAAGATCCTATTCTTATTAAATGCTGATGGTTGTTTAAATACTTTTATGGTACAGGCTCATGTGCATCCTTTGCCATTTTTCCCAAAAACAAGAGTTCAAACTATCAAATGCAGTATGTTCTTCTTTTCTAACACACCTTCTAATCAAGCTGCTTCCCACTCTGTAGTGAAATAAGAAGCACATGTCCTTACTGAGCATCTGGCAGCTCTTCTGAGGTTCTTTTTTTCCCTTCGTATCAAAATGACAGATCCTTAATTACTAGACCTACTTAGTGTTTTTTTTTCCAGCAATGCATCATGACATTTCCTTTCTCATATCATTCCTCCCAAGCCATTATTTAGTATTCAATCAGAAATGAGTATATATGACTGTACTCAGGAGCTTTATACATTGCATCTTTGTGACTTTTTTTTAAATCAATTTGTGAAAGATGAATATTTCATTGGTCTCTGACACCTATACTATTATTTGTGTAGTTTTGAGATTTTATCATTTCTACCATGATCAAGTGCACTTTGTTTAGGGTCTATCCTTTGAAATGTAGTGCCCATGTGAAGTCAAATAGGATTCATACAGCATTCAAAAGCATACTGATTGTAGGTGTATAGTGAATCCAGGAAAACATTATTCAAATCCCAATATGTCAGATAGGAAAGTGTATTCATATGTTTTTCTACTATGAAGCATTTACATTATTGACATTTCAAAGGCATCCTATAAGTACTCTTTTTTTCAAGGCTTCTTATATGACTAAAATGAATTCCATTTATTCTAATATGTCCTATGCTATTTGTAAGGAAAATAGTTTCTTTTTGACTTGGTATCAAGTACTGCTTACTGAACTGTTCTTTGGAGATTTGCTTCAATTAAATGAATTTGCTTTCTATGAGATAAAACAGCAGATCTAAGCATTTTCAGTAGGCTTTGACTTAAAGAACTATTCATCTGTGAATTGCATTATCTATTTCATTTTTAGGTTTTTAAATAATATTTCAAAGCCAAAGATGCCTTGGGATCCAAGTACAATCACAATTGACCTCTTTCAAACACCCAGCAGCAATGTGATCCAGGTGTCCCAGGGGCAGTGGTTGCACTTTTTGCATCAACTAGGATAAAACCATTGTGGAAGGTGAATAGTGTATCTAATAATCACTCTTTGTCAAATTGAATTAATGCTAAACACTTGAATCAAAGAATCTGAGAATTATAAATGCCTGGGATAATTTTTGATGACAGCTTCCCTAAACATTTTACAGGATGACATTTGTATAAGCAATATAGGGAACCTTCTTGTCTTTATCTCCTTATTTTATAAAAGAAATTTGGTACATGCTTATGATTTTTATTTAAATTTAATTGACTATCCCAAAACACTGAACATTTTTCTATTGTCAATAGCAAACCGTTTTAAAGGAAATATTTACCTCTCTCATCTCTTTCTCTCTCTCTCTCTCTCTCTCTCTCTCTCTCTCTCTCTCTCTCTCTCTCTCTCTCTGTGTGTGTGTGTGTGTACAATGCACCAATGCACATACACACATCTTATATGTTCACATTCTGGAAGGAGCCAGAAGATTGGCTTAGATTTAGTTATAGGTGATTGTGAGCTATTGAAGATGGGTTCTGGGAACTGAACTCAGGCCTTATGGAAGAGTAGTAAGCACTCTTAACCATTGAACCATTTTTAAGCCTCAATACCAAGCTCCTGACTTTCTATTTCTACTTGTACAACTCCTGCCTAAGTGCCAAAGATCATAACCACCTGTCTAAGTAAAAGAAATTCTCAACATTCATTCTTGGGATTCCCCAGGACAAAATTTAAAAATTCACAAAGGAAAAGAATAAAAGCAGGACCAACATTGCCTGATTTCCCCAAACTTTCAGCCATGCTCTTTTGGAAACTTTGTCTGCTTACCTTCTGAGTGCATTGTAGATATGCTAATAGGTCATTTATTTCTTTATCTATCTTCAAGAAGTTCATACATTCTTTTAAAATGATTTTTGAATATTCTGATTGCAGTGTGGATTTGAAAGCAGAGTACCTAAAACAGACACAGCCAGCAATAACATTCCTGTAACTCATACCATAAGAGATACAGGAACAAAGCAATATTCTGCATTGAAAGAGAAGGAAAATGCACTGCTTCTACGGATGAACATTTGCCTTTTAGCATTTTATTTCTCAGTGAAACAGACCTAGGAAATACATGCAAGCTTATTTTAATGAGATCTCTGGCTCAGCACATTAAACTCTTAAACCACTCTTCAATGTACATGTATTTCATAATAATCATTTTTTAAATCCTGTAGGATTTCATGAGGATTACCTTAGTTTCTGCAAATAACTATTACCAGAGTAGCTACTCGGGAGAAGACTGGTATTCAAAGAATTTCATATACTTTGTCAATCCTATCTTAATGGCTGCAAAAACACCTAGCCTCTCTACTAGATATGTGCAAATTATTATCTCAATTGGCATGCAAATACTCATTTCTCTTATCATTTATAGGGCATTTGTCTCTTGTATTTACCATTGCCAGACTGAATGAAGCAAACAGAAATTTTTCCTCTTTGTGAAATAGTGGTTTCACCTTTATGATATGTAATACATCTGAAAAATAAAATGATTAGAAACCTTGAGGGATCGTTTGCTAAATTTGTAAAAAAAAAAAAATTATGTTGTGTACTGTAGATATATTTTAGCTATATACTACTATGGGATTCATATATATATACATACATATATAATACATATATATATGAATATATATGTATATATATTCTTAAATATTGATCTAGGCAATTCAAGAAATACATATTTTAACTATGTAAGCTTTGAAGCAAAAGTAATTGCTTATTCTGAACATACTTTAAGTTTGCATTTAATATTAACTCTTGTGAATAATATATTTGATGGAAATTTAGGGAATGGAGGAAAATCTAACTGAACTTACTAAATGTAGGTAAAGTTTGTAAAAAAAAAAGTTTGTGTGTTGTTCATTATAAATGAAATGTTGAAATTAAATCATATGCCACTGATAATTACTGAGTTATTTCATTTTGCCCATTGTATCAGTATACAATGTAGCTCATATGTGAAGAAACTATGAGGCTAGTTGATTTAAAGGTTTATTATAGATTTAAACTCAATTTTTACTTAACAATATGCTTCACACTATCATCTCTCAGTTGCTTATATGATAATAGCTACTCACAGATTCTGCCACAGATTGACAGGCAATTTCAGATTTAAAAAAAATCATAAAACTGACACTTGCTGATATGTTGACAGAGGAAACAAAGTACACACATTAAAAATTCTGTACATATTTGCTGAATTAATGATAGAAAAGATTTGAGGAAAGTAAAAATAAACAGTATTCCAGATTAACAAGATTAAAGACAAGCTGTTATTGAAAAAGGTTGTTGTCAGCCAGGTGGCATTGGTTTATGCCATTAATCCTTGGGAGGATTACTAGTACTTGGGAGGCAGGCAGGTGGATCTCTCAGTTCCAGGCCAGCCTTGTTTGAAGAGGTGTCCCAGACAGACAAGACTACACAGAAATTCCATATCTTGAAAAAGGAAAAGAAAGAAAATAATTGATGCTTTTCCTATATTTGTCTGGGCTCTCAGTCCTTCTCCCTGACGTCATCCTTTTCATCCTGAAAATATACAGATTTTGTTCACATAATGGTAAGAGACACTGCAGGATTGCTCTACTTCTGGTAACAAGTGTATTCAAAACAATCCACATCTTTCTTCCTGATACTTGCCTTCACATTCTTTCTTTTGTGGTTTTGAAGTGTTTATGTGATTGTGCAATGCATTGTGTTCACAAGGAACTTTCCCCTGCTTGGCTTTGCCTCTGGATGGCATGCAGATAACATAGCAATATTGTTTTTCTTTTCTTTCCTTCTTTTCTTTCTTTCCTTCTTTTCTTTCTTTCTTTCTTTCTTTCTTTCTTTCTTTCTTTCTTTCTTTCTTTCTTTCTTTCTTTCTCCTTAGGTTTGGTCTTCTCATTGTGTCCTGAATTTCCTGAATGTTTTGGGTTAGGAGCTTTTTGCATTTTCTTTGACTGTTGGCTCAATGTTTTCTATAGTATCTTCTGCAAGTGAGATTCTCTTTTCTATATCTTGTATTCTGTTGGTGATGCTTGCGTCTATGACACCTGATATGTTTTCTAGGTTTCCTATCTCCAGGGTTGACTGCCTATGCGATTTCCTTATAGATTCTATTTTCATTTTTAGATCCTGGATGGTTTTGTTCAATTCCTTCACCTGTTTGGTTGTGTTTTCCTGTAATTCTTTAAGGAAGTTATTTATGTCCTTCTTAAAGTCCTCTGTCATCATCATGAGATGTGACTTTAAATCAGAGTCTTGCTTTTTCTGGTGTGTTGAGGTACCCATGGATCACTGTGGTGGACGAACTGGATTCTGATGATGCCGAGTAGCCTTGGTTTCTGTTGCTTATGTTCTTGTTCTTGCCTCTTGCCATCTGGAGATCTCTGGTATTAGCTGGTCTTGCTGTCTCTGACTGTGGCTTGTCCCTCTTGTAAGCCTGTGTGTCAGTACTCCTGGGAGAACAGTTCTCTCCATGAGGAATTTGGGTATGGAGAGCTGTGGCACAGGGCCAGCTCTGGGGTGCAGACAGAAACTGAAAGAATCCTGTCTTTGGCTGTTCCTTGGTTCCTGTATTCTGATGACTCTGGGCTGGTCCCTCTTGGAACAGAAATTTGAGCAGAAGTGGTGGTCTTACTTGTGCTCACAGGTGTGTCAGCATTCCTGGGAGACAGCTGTCTCCTGGTAGTATTTGGGTATCAAGCACTGTGACACAGGATCAGCTCTGGGTGCTGTGGCTATTTGTTTATTTATTTATTTACTTATTTATTTGTTTATTTTACTTATTCACTTTACATACTGCTCACTGCTCCTCTCCTGAAAACCTATTCTCACAATCCTTCCCCACTCCCCCCTCCATTCTCCTCTGAATGGGTAGAGAGCCTTTGATTATCCCCACCCTGGCACATCAAGTCTCTGTGAGTTTAGGCTCATCCTGTCCCACTAAGGCCAGATAAGGCAGACCAGCTAGAAGAACATATAACACATATACACAAGAGCTTTTGGGATAGCCCCTGCTCCAGTTGTTCAAGATCCATATGAAGACCATGTTGCATAGCAGCTACATATGTAGGGGGAGGCCTAGGTCCAACCTGTGTTCTTTGGTTGGTGGTTCAGTCTCTGACCAACCCAAGTCCAGGTTAGTTGATTCTGTTGGTCTTCCTGTGGAGTCTCCATCCCCTTCAGGGCTTCAATCCTTCCTCCTATTCTTCTACAAGAGTCCCTACGGTACATTGACTGTTTGTCTGTGTGTGTCAGCATCTGTCTGAGTTAGCTACTGGGTTGAGCCTCTCAGAGGACAACATGCTCCTGTCTGCGAGCATAACAGAGTATCATGGAACAGTGTTAGAGACTGGTATTGTCCACGGATGGCTCTCAAGTTGGGCTGGTTATTTGGTAGCCATTTCCTCAGTCTGTGTTCCATCCCCCATGTCTGCATTACTTGTCAACAGAATAAGTTTTGAGTTGAAAAAAATTTTGGATAGGTTGGTGTCCCTATCGCTTCACTGGAGTACCTGCCTAGCCTTAGGAGTTGGCCTCTTAAGGTTCCATATCTCCAATGTTGTAAATCTTAACTAAGGTCACGCCCATTGATTCTTGGGTACCTGCTCTATCTTAGGTCTCTGTCCTCAAGATGTCACCCAGCTCCCCCCGTAACAGTTGCTGATTTCCATTCATTCTCATGGTTATCTGGATATTTCTTTTGTCCATTTCCACACCTAATCCTGAACCTGCCTAGTTCCCCTACCCATCCCCCCTCCCACTCATTTTCCTCCCTCCACCTCCCTCCTAAGATTATTTTATTTTCCCTTCTAAGTGAGAGACCTTCCTTCTTATTTAGCTTCTTTGTATCTGTGGAATGTAGCATGTGTATCTTGTATTTTATGGCAAATAAATCTTATAGAAAAAAAAGTGGGGAATAACCTTAAACTTATTGGTACAGGAGACAACTTCCTGAACAGAACACCAAAGGCTCAGGCTCTCAGATCAACAATTGATAAATGGGACCTGTTGAAATTGCAAAATATCTGTAAGTAAAAGGACATTGTCAATAAGACAAAACAGCGGCCTATAGACTGGGAAAGGATCTTCACCAAACTTACATCTGACCGAAGGCTAATATCTGCCACTGGAGGGTCCCAGATACCATGGAATTGAGAGGTTTCCAGGACCCAATGGGGATGACTTTATCCAAAATGTGGAGCCCAAACAACTCAATTAAAAAAAAATGGGTCACAGAGCTAAACAGCAAATTCTCAATAGAGAAATCTCAAATGGACAAGAAGCACTTAAAGAAATGTTCGAAGTCCTTAGTCATTAGGGAAATGCAATACAAAACAACTGCAAGATTTCACCTTACACCAGTCAGAATGGCTAAGAGAAAAAACTCAATTTTATTGGTAGGTTGGTGTCCCTATAGCTCCACTGGTACCCAAAAGGACATGTGTTGTATGTACTCACTTATAAGTGGATATTAGCCATAAATGACAGGAACCATGCTACACTCCACAGACCCAAAGAAACTAAATAAGAAAGAGGGTTCAAGCAAGGATGCTTGGCACATGGTGGCAAGAATGTGGAGCAAGGGGAACATTCCTCCATTGTTGGTGAGAGTGAAAACTTGTACAACCACTCAGGAAATCAATTTGGTGATTTCTCAGAGAACAAAATAATTCTACAAAAAGATCCTGGGCATATACCCAAAAGATGTTCCATCTTCCCACAAAGACACTTGCTCAACTATGCTTATAGCAGCTTTATTTGTAATAGACAGAAAAAACCTAGATGCCTCTCAACTGAAGAATGGATATAGAAAATGTAGTATATCTACACAATGGAATAAAATTCAGCTATAAAAAATAAAGACATCATGAATTTTGCAGTCAAATGCATGGATCTTGAGAATATCATCCTGAATGAGATAACCCAGGCCCCAAATGACATGTATGGTATGTACTCATTTATAAGTTAATATTAGCCATAAAATACAGGTACCATGTTACACTCCACAGACCCAAAGAAGCTAAACAGGAAGGAAGGCATAAGCAAAGAAGTTTTAATCTCACCTGTCAGGGTGAGCATAAAATAGTCATCAGAGGCAGACAGAGAGAGGGAACTGGTTGGGAGAAGATAATGCTTTTTACATTGATTGATGTTTTTTAAAAAATGCCAGATAAGCCTGTGGCTTTCCTTTGAAAGCACTCATGCAGAAGAAGAGCAGCAGCAGGGATTCAGTGCTGCTAGCCAAAGCAGCATCACAGTTCTTAAGGGAAGACAAAAGAATCAATGGCATATTTGAGAAGGAACATTATCTCTTGGCAACATTCCTCAACTACTGCTTTTAAAACCCAGATGGAAATGTTTTGTCTTTCTTCCAGATTATTCAATGTACTGCTGGAAAACCATATGTAACCTAGCCATGCCTAACCTAATGCAGCCAGGAGAAAGCATTAAAACTCCCTCACTCAACCTCCCATAGTTGCTCTGTGCTATATTGTTAGTGAAGTGAAAAGTAATCTATTATCATAAACCTAGTTCCCCTTCATTCTTTTCTGCCTCAATAAAGAACCACAGTTTACCTACCTCTTCAAGCATAAAATCTAGGATATATCCTTGTCTTTTATCCTTCCCTTTTTAATTTTCCTTAATATATTAAGCCATGATACTGACTCACAATTTTTAAAAAGCTCCTAAAGCAAGAGAGCGTTCTCCACTTTCATGGACTCTGCTAATATAATTGTTGTTCATCTGAAATATTGAAATAGCCTCCTCAGTAGTCCATGCCTTCCTTGCTTGCTTCCTTCCTTCCTCCCACCCTCCCTCCCTTCCTTTCTTTTTTTGACAAAATAAAAGATAATAAGGTGAAGCAAAAACTATCATATTGAACTTGGACATGGTAATCCAACAAGAGGAAAGGAGTCCCAAGAGCAGGCATAAGACTCAGAGACCCACTTGTTCTAATATGCAGAAGACCTGGTGTAGACCCATGAAGGCCCTGTGCTCACTGCTTCAGTCTGTGCCTTGCTTCATGGATTAAGAGTTCAGCTGTTCTCCATCCCCTCTGGATCTCACAATCTCTGCAGTATTCCCTGAGAACTAAGAGGAAGTATATGGACATTAGAGGAAGGATATGATGGAGATTTCTCATTTAGTCTTTAGTCTCTCTCTCTCTCTGTCTCTGTCTCTGTCTCTGTCTCTGTCTCTGTCTCTCTCTCTCTCTCTCTCTCTCTCTCTCTCTGTGTGTGTGTGTGTGTGTGTGTGTGTGTGTGTGTGTGTGTGTGTGTATAATGTCTGTCTGTGAGTCTCTGCATTTGTTCCCATCTGCAGAAAAGAAGGCCTCTCTAATGGTGATTTGGTAAGACACTGGTCTGTAAGTATAGCCGAGTATCATTAAGAATTATTTTATTGTTTGTTTTTTTCAGATCAGCAGTATTGAGTCTTATTCTAGACCTCTGGGCTTTCTTGGTTAATTCTCACAAAGTATTTTTTAAGTCAAATCAAAAATTTTTTAGCCACTTCCACAAGTTCTGTGTTACATTGTCTCAGCATATATTTTCAGGCAGGACAGGTTGTAAGTCAAAGTTTTGTAGCTGGGTTGGTGTCCAATTGTTTTCGTTCAGTAGCTTGCAGAGTACCTTTCCACACCAAAGACTTTAGAATATAGAGGAAAGGCTCCATGTAAGAAGTAGCTCCACTTTTTTCTTGTATATTTGTGTGAGGGTGGTACTCAGCACTGAACCTCTCTTTCAGTTTATGGAGGGCAACTATTTACTAATAGCCTAGGTTGTTTGAGGGTTTCTATAGGACCCCCACCCCTCGACCAACCGCTCAACAGAATACAACCAGGTCCTGCCACTGGAATCCTCACTTGACAAGAGATAGCTAGTTGAGATTCCATAACCCCCATTGCTAGTGGTCCTCATTAGGATTACCTTCATTGATTTCAGGCAGTTTCCTTTCCACTATGTTTCCACCCCACTCCACAAAATCCTCAAATGCCAGTAATCTCTACTCCAACTCTCTTCCTCTACTTTATCTCCTTCCCTCTGCCTGATTACCAGGTCCTGTCCCTACTTGCTCCCAGTCAGCCTGTAAAATCTATTCTATTTTTTCTTCTTTGTCTCATTTATACTATTTATCAATTCTCTATTTATATAGTTTTGTCTAAAAATAAGAAATACCATTCGTCCAATAACTTATATTTCACTATAATTCACTACTATTGACTGAGTTATAAAAGACAGAAACATTATAGTCTGTATTTCTACACATTCCTCACCATATACATACCATTTATCACAAGGCCATTCACTTAGTTTTACTAAAAAAAATACTAAGCATATATTTTTTATTCCTATCACTATAGGCACAGTCTAAGTCATGTAATTTTGATATAATTTTATTTAACCATATTTTCTATTTTATTTTACTTCTATATTGCTCTTTATGAGTTTATTCCCAGATAAAATATAGATTGCCCTATCTTAAAACATAAATCAAGTCTTAAATTTAAAAATCATGTCTTAACATTATTGTTGAGATATGTAATAGGAATAATGTTAACCTGGTAATCAAAGATAACATCTTTATTGGTAGGTAGGTTTTGGCACCTTGCACTTCCTAATATGGGTATTAAATCACTTTGTGTCATTCATGGTAAAAGTATATAACTCTAGTCTAATACTAAAGAAACATTAGACAATTATAAAGGACTATTCAATAAAATCATTGACTAATACTCTTAAAATTTTTTCTAGCTGGGTGGTGATGCCACATGTCCTTAGTTCCAGCACCCGTGAAACAGATTTATGACTTTGAGGTCAGCTTAGCCTACAAAGGGAGTTTCAGAATAGCCAGGACTGCACAGAGAAAGCCTGTTTCGAGAAAACAAGACAAAACAAAATTTTAACTCAAATATAAAAGGACAATAAGAAACTTTCACAGGATGTAGAAAAATATAATGGGCATGCAGAAAATATAATGTGAAATCTTGAATCAAAAGTGAAATAAGACCTCAATAGTGGAATTTGTTAGGTTCATAAAGATATGTATAATTTCTAATGCTATTATTATAAAGATTGATTTCCCAGCTTTTTAAATGGCTTATAATTGTGTGAGGGTAGCATTATAGGAAGCTGGGTAAAATCCATAAAATAACTCAATGTTCTAATTGACAATGATTATTTGAAAAGTAAAAGTTTAAAAATGACCAAATACATACATGACATACACACATAAGTGCTCTCTCTCTCTTTCTCTCTCTCTCTCTCTCTCTCTCTCTCTCTCTCTCTCTATATATATATATATATATATATATATATATATATATATATATATATATATTCAGTGCAGGCTAAACTATATTCAGTGCAGGTGGTGATGTTATCTAACATGACACTATAGAAATCATTATAGAGGTTCATGAAAATAAATACTGAACTACCATATTATCTATATTTTACACTCCTAATATATCTGAAGAACAATAAGTAAGCATACAATACAGGTATGTTGTAGTGCCATGCTTATTTGTTGCATATTACATATGTAAGATATATCACAATCCTAGGTTAGTGCTCAGTTGCCTCATTTTATGCAGTCTAAGTCCCAAGTCCAGAGAATAGTACTGCCCTCCTTTATGCTCACCTTTCCTACCTTACTTAACATAATCAAAATAAGCTTTCACAGGCATGTTCAGAAGCTACAATAATATGAATAAAATCTCAGATATATCTGGAAGCTTATCTCCTAGGTGATTCAGAATCCTGACAAAAGTGCCAACCAACACTAACCATTAGATAGAATTGGAACAACATGTAAATTTGGAGATGACTTTCATATTATATTGATGACTAGAATTGAATACTTAAGGGTATGGAAGTTTTATGGATGTTTTATCACTTAGTTGGTCAATTTTTACTAGAGTAGGGTTGCACTGACTTTTTAAATTTGACAATATCCAGATTAGTTCAGCCTACCCAAACAACCTGATCCAGAGTTCGAAGAATTAGACCAAAGTGGTACTCATGTGAGTGCCAAACAACTGGAATGGGGGCTATCACAAAAGCTATTACCTGTACATGGGATATGTTCTTCTAGCTGGACTGCCTTGTCAGGAGCAGATGAGCCTATCCTTACAGAGACTTAATGTGCCAGGGTAGGGGGATACCCATGGGACCCCCATCTGTTCACAGGAGAAGGCAAGTGGGGATGGGGGGAAGGATTGTGGGAGAGGGGAACCAGAGGAGGCAGTGAGCAGAATTTGAAGTAAGTAACTAATAATAAAAATAAATTTTAAAAGAATAAAATTTTTAAAAATTGGAAAACTAAATATCATGGAAAAGGAATGAAATGCTCTGATCAATTTAAAGGATGGAACATGGGGGGTGAAGGAGGCTGAGAGGGAGTCTGTGGAAAAGCTCATGTGAAGCAGGGAGAGAGGTTAGCTTGGTTGCAGATCGCCTGTCTTAGTTTATCACAGCTCAGAGCACATGAAGGATGTATTAAGCTGTTCTGGCTGGGTGTAAATAAACCATGGATGCTGATTCTGCCAGCCTAGATATTTCTGGGGGGAAAGTGTTCTTCTCTTATGAATATAACATTTTATGATTCTAGGTATGGGGTTTGTAAACTTATACCTGGTAACGAAGAGCATCACCGGTAAGCAGCCCCTCTTATTCTATAAACTGAACTGTTGCACACAGCAAACATACTTCCACTCCCTCTTACTATTTTCTAAACTGCTTGAATGCATATGAAGCATAAGGATGGAGTCACAGCATCTAACATTTTTAAAATCAGATTTCTATTCATTTGTTCTGTTAACCACTAGACATTCTTCAGCACCCCTTTTCACCATGAATACAGGTAAATGAAAACAGTACAGACACATGTACCTAGAACAGAATAAACAGGCCACACTAATCATTCTTTCCTGCTGTTTCAGAATTCACTAACTTACCTCTCCTTCCATGAGCCAGTCAGTCCGCACTGAGAAGTAGCTTATTTGTCCTGAGTACTTTTTATACTATCCTTTGGGAAATGGCCACTTTTAAACCTTCTTTTTTGATTCATTCATTGTTCTGTCTCATGGAATTTGGGGTATGAAAGCAAGGTTATGAATAACTAACTTATTTTATAAGTAAATATTTAAAAAGGTCTAACTTATTTTATAAGTAAATATTTAAAAAGGTCGAAGCAGACTTGCCTGATTGAAATAAAAGTAAGGCACAAAATCCTTGTACTTCTTTGTGCCTTTACCTTCCCTACTGTCAACTTCTGGGAATTCAGTATAGGAAAGGCTGATACTTAATGCGATATATAAGTGAACACTAAGCTTTTGGTATATATAATCATGAAAAATCACCATTGAGCCTCTCCAATGTTCCAGAGTACAGGTATTTCCACAAATGGCTACTAGAGGACTATTCAGATGCACAGGTTAACAACTATTTGAAAGGGCAGAAAAATTCTGTTTTTTTTCCCTTCCATGAGCAATGCTTATGTTCAAAGAACTGTTATTGGTGTCAGAAATGAGAGAACCAGACTGCAAAATGGTCTGAATAGCAAAGAATTATAATGTAAGAAAAAAACTGCTGTCCTTAGAGCAAGAACATATACAGCTACAATAATGTAAATGAAAATTGGTGTGGAACATGCATGTTTTATTGAAAAACAGAAATCAAAACTCTCAAAACAATGAGTAGCCTCTTCAAGCTTTATGAAAATCAATGTAACTTCTATGAGTAAAACGGCAAGAAAGTCTTCAGCAAAAGTCAACATTCTACAGGCCAATTTGTGTTTTTATGCTTCCTCCCTAATGCATTCTCACTGAACAGTTAAGAATTAGAGTGTCAATCATCCTCTCATCAAGAGGATTTGAAGGTGAAAGGGAAACAGGATAAATGGCTAGTGATTCAGTGATTTACAGAAAGGAACAAAGAGCTATTACTTCTATGTAGCCAAACTCAAATGTACAGATATGGATGTGAGGGGAACTTGTGATAACATATAACCCAAAATTGTGCCCATACCCACTTCTATGGGATCGTCAAAGCAGCTCTCATATAGAAAGGAATGATAAATCATTTATTCTGGAGCTAAATAAGAGTGACTATGGCCTCAGAACACAGATTTAAAGTACTCAAAATTCTGTGAACTTCTAAATTATAACAGAACAAAAAATGCCATGAATCTAAATACATTTACAATGCATTCTGGAAACATTAAGCAGACAATGGCAGCAAGGCAGTGAAATCTCAGGTATAGACTTTGGATGTTATTTGAAAGCACTTTCTTAGTTCTTTGATTGCTAGAAAATCAGAGCTTTGTTAATTTAATTTATTCCACAAGATTTTTACTTGTTAGAACTTTTGGTACATCTTTAATTGTTGATGACAAAGAAATGACTATTTACTAGTTTAAAGATAGCCCAAGATAAATTGTAATTAGGCTGTGGGCTGCAACATCCCATCATCTCCACATCATTGAAGTTCTAATCAATTACACTTTGCAACTAGAACTTCTTTTCTGGATTTTTTTTCATGTAACTGACTAGACAAATCACTAGGCAAATTGAATCTATTTCTCCAGCCTTGGGCCAGATCTATGTATTTTGTAGCATAGTAGTATATAGGCCCTGTTCACTTCACTTTATCCAGTCATAGTCAATATTTGCCTTTCAGAATAAATATTATTTGTTAAGATTCCTGTTTTGATATTTACTCTCTAAAGTCCTGGAAAGATACTCTCTGTATTTACTGCCATAGGTGCTTATATGTCTTCATTATAGACTTTAATTAAATGTAGCATAAGTTGCTTTCTACCTACCAAGAAATAAAATATTTGACAGTGATATCTCAAGAACTAGGAATAGATAAATTATAGTACAATATCACTGGATTCTTCAACTATATATGAGATGGAATTATATCACTTCAAAGTAGTAGTTCAAGGTAGTTTATATTAAAGAAAAAAGTGATGATGAAGAATGTAAAGTGTCATCTAGGAGACAGAAACAGATGAATAGAGTATCACTCTTAACAGTACAACAAAAGAAGGTAGAGAATTAACCACTGAATAAAAATAAGTTATATTAATTAATCACGATCTCTTCCAGAATATTCAATAGGAGGGAAGACTTCCCAGCTTCCTGCAAGAGACCTTAAGTGCTCTAATGTCAAGGTAAAGCAGTCAAATGAACTACAAGAAAGAAGAAAAGAACAATGTGTTCAAGCCCACAATTCTCTGTCTCTGTCTCTGTCTGTCTCTGTCTTTTTCTGTTTCTGTCCCTGTGCATGCATGCATGCACACATGAGTGCATGAGTAAATGTGTGTGTGAGACACACACACACAGAGAGAGAGAGAGAGAGAGAGAGAGAGAGAGAGAGAGAGAGAGAGAGAGCACAGAGGGAGGGAGGGAAGGAGGGAGGGAGGGAGGGAGGAAGAGAAACAGAGACAGAGAGAGAAAGAGAAAGACAGACACACAGACAGACAGACAGACAGAGACAGAGAGAAATGAACATGTAAAAATCCAGTATAAAGTGCAATTTATCCAAGGAAGGAAAGATTGAGTTAATATCTGTAATCTAATAAAACTGCACCATGATAAACTAAAAGAAAAAAATGATCATGTGATTAGATAAAAGAAAAACATGTAACAATTGCTAATGTTTGCTTTATGTGGTTCTTTTGAATATGATACATATTTGTTCCTCTACATAAACTATGTCAATATTATCACCCTGAGTTTTACTATGTAGTACCGATTAGAGGGAAACTCAATGGAAGCAATGTGAATGTGAAACCTACACTATAATTAATAAAACTTGATTGTGGTGGCTGCCTCCACAGATCAGCTTCGTGGAGTCCAAAACGTAGGGAATTACTGCCATTCCCATGCAGTAGACATAACAATCCCAGTACCCGGTAGAAATGAGATTATTAATGCCTAGAGATTATCCAATGGACTTACATATCAACAAGTGCTCAATATACAAGATGCCCACACAAATAGAATGGTTATCCCAATATCTAACCTTTTGATATAATTATTCGAGAGTACTAGAGACACATATGGCTGCCTTCATCTTCCTTTTCTCCTCCTCTCCTTTCTCTTTCCTTTCTCTTTCCAACTCCCAGCTCTACCTACCTCTTCTACTGCCCAATCACTGAGCTCCACTACAAATACAATGGACAGAAAAAATTCCTGCCACAGATTACATATACATTTTATACTGTTATCACCTTTTAAAATTAATATGATGTCATGCTAATTTTAGTTGTCAACTGGACCCAGCTAGGTAGAGAAAACTTCAGTTGAGGGACTGTCTCAATAGCTTTTGCCCGGAGTCATGCTTTGGCTCATTTTTCTTGGTTGCTAGTTAATAAAGGAGGGCCCAACCAACTGTGAATGGAAGCAACACTAGGTAGGTAGTCCTGGGATATATGTAATCTTGGAAGCAAGCTAGAAAGCAGTCTGCATCTATTGCTTCTAATTCAGTTCCTGCCTCCAGGTTTGTACCTTCAGTTCCATTGGTGACTGCCAACAATGAACTGTAGCAGATAATCCAAATAAACCCTGTTCTCCCTAAGATGAGAAAAAGCATGCAGCATTTGCCTTTCTAGCTCTGGGTTACCTCACTTACTGTAATAATATCTAGTTCTACCCACTTATTTGCACTGCTGATAATTTCATTTATGTTACAGGTAAATATTATTCCACAGTATAAACGAACCAACATTTTTGTTGTGCATTTGTAGATTTAAGGACCTTTAAGTTGTTTCCATTTCTTATTTGTTGTGAATAGAGTGTCAATGAATGTTGTTAAGTGAGTGTCTGTGTAATAAGATGTTTAGTGCTTTGAAAATGTTCCAAGGATTAATATATGTGGGTCATATGATGGATTTATTTTTAGCTTTTTAAAAGTTCTCCACACTGATTCCCAGAGTGGCTCTACAACTTTGCAATCCCAGTGCAATAAGTGATACTCTACTTTCCTCATATCATTGCTAGTATTTGTTTTTGTTGCTGATTATTTCTTGATCTTAGCCATTTTAACTGTGATAAGGGGAACTCTCATAGTTTTATTTTTTTTTGATTTGTATGTTCCCAATTGTTAAGAATCATGAATGTTTTAGCTATTTCTTTTATAATGATCCATATATAATATTCTGAGCTTTGGGTTGTGTCCCAGGAATAGAGAGTAATTATTGACGTGGTTATGTTCTATCCCTAATTCCATAAAATGTAATTTTCTTTTAAATGGAGATACATATGATCATTTAAAAAATAGTATATGTGTATTACAAATAAATTCATTTTGTATAAATTTTATTCAACTTATAGCTGCTTCCAAGTACATAGGATCAATGATTCTCAGTCTTTATTAAGGCTCAATGAAAAAATTAGAAAAATTTAGCTAGTGATAATCTGTCATTGTAAGATGTGTGCACATATAATAAATGCTATATCCTTTATATTTCTAGATTAGTTTACAAGCATTCCTTAAAATACATCATTCCTTATTCCATACAGATAATATCTACTGCTAGGTAGTATATAATCCTAACTATTGAAAAGTATTTGGATAGCCACAATAAATAGATACTTGTACTCAAACTTATGAAACTTATACTTCATAAGGATTCTAGAGGACTTAAGAATAACATTCATCCGGCTGCATAGTAGAATATAAATTTAAAATGAGTTGATGAACATGGGTAAAGAACATTGTCAGGGTTTAATTATTCTCCATTATTTTATAATGAGATTGAATTTTACTTGGATTAGGAATCTCCTATATTCTTTTCCAGTATTGGCTATCTTGACCACTCTTGCTGCTGCTAGCAGATGCTGAGACTCTCAGAGCACAATATGAAGGGATTCTTTACATCCACCCTCATTGTGGACTCTGTTGTCTTCCTTTTGCTGCCAGGACCCTCAATGGCCAATGATAAGAAGGGACCTAAAGTCATAGCCAAGGTATACTTTGATTTCCAAATTGGAGATGAACCTGTAAGACACATGATCTTTGACTCTTTGGAAAGACAGTTCCAAAAACAGTGGATGATTTTGTAGCCTTAACTACAGGAGAGAAAGGATTTGGCAAAAAAAAAAAAAAAAAGCAAGTTCCATCGTGTCATCAAGGACTTCATGATCCAAAGCGGAAACTTCAGTTGGGGAGATGGCACAGGAGGAAAGAACATCTATAGTGAGAGTTTCCCAGATGAGAACTTCAAGATGAAGCACCATGGGCTTGGATGAGTGAGCACAGCCAGTGCAGGCAAAGACAACAATGGCTTCTAGTTCTTCATAACTACAGTCAAGGGCTCCTGGCTAGACGGCAAGCATGTGGTTTTTGGCAAAATTCTAGAGGGCATGGATGTGGTAGGAAGGTGGTGAGCACCAAGACAGACAGCTGGAACAAGCCCCTGAAGGAAAGGATCATTGCAGACTGTGGCAAGATTGAAGTGGAGAAACTTGGCCATTGTCAAGGAAGAGAGAGAGCTTCAGGAACCTCATTCCTCTAAGCAGCTGTCTGGGTTGGCCCTGTGGACACCATCACAGGGATGAAGGTAGTCAGTCACAAGGTTCTGTGCCACTCTGGCCCCAGTGCTTCCATCTGATTGGGTGACCGCACCCCTCACATTTCGCAGGCCTGATTTTTATATAAAACTCCTACCAATGCTGATCAATAAAAAGTGGATATATAAATAAAGTATACCTTATCCATACATGGGTCTAGAAATATGGCTTAGCAGGTCAAAGCATGAACTCCTCTTGTACAGAACATAAAATAAGTTCCCAGCACCCATATGGCAGCTCACAGCAGTCTGTAGCTTACTTCTAGAGAATCTGGCGTTATCTTCTGCTCTCCATAAACACTAGGCTTTCAAAGAGTGCATATTCATACATCCAAAGATACACTCATACACACACACACACACACACACATACATAAAAATACATTTTGTAAAAAAATTACACCGTGCCCAATTTTCTCAAATCTTACAATAAATTTCTATTTTTCCTTTTTTATATTAGAAAAATGTTACTTAAAATATTATCTAAGTATTACTTAAAATATTATCTAAATATTAAACGTATTTTTGTATTTTGAAATAACTACAAAATAAGACATAAGGATTTCATGTTACCAGAAAGAGAAGTAAATGTGAATTTTGTAAAGGTTATTAAGCTTTTATTATGATAACAATGGTTCAGAAAGGGATGAGAGTAAAAAACGGCTTTTAAAGAAATGATATTTTGTGTAGTATATTGTAAGACTATAAGACTGTGAAAGGCAACTTTGTTTCTGGTCAAGCACAGGCTAGAAATTATGGAGACCCTAGGCAATCCTAAGGAATTCCAGGTGACCCTGAGGGATGCCTCCAGACACTAGGCTTCTGACACAAAGCCCCAGATCTCCATAGATTTGTGTCCTTCAGTCACTTAAGGGCAATGCCCCTAGACCCTCCACAGGTAGAGGATATCACATAGCCTCAAGATCGATCTTCATATTAACGAGGTATCTAAAGGCCAGAAGGGCTTAACCAATTATGCTTTCCTTCCCAGACATTCCTCCCTGCAAAAGGTCCCAGACACTCCTCCCTGCAAAACCTCAGGCCCACCTTGAGAAACAGGGGTACAGTTTCTCATCTACCTTCTGCCATGACAATAAACATCTTAAAAGCATGGACTGCTTCTTTCCATCTAGATCTGCCATGGAAAACAATGCAACAAGCCTTCACCAACAGAGCCACTTTCTAATCTCTTGCAGAAGACCTCTCTGCACTCCCAGCCACGATGGACATCAACCCAAGCCAGACTCCCATGACCAAGCAAAGCCAAACAAACCACAGAGACAAACCAAGGATTCTCTCTGTGGGACGCAGCCAGAGCTTCTCTCCCTGTCTCCCCTTTGGCCATGTGCCAGTACAGCCTGTGGGCCTCCACTTTGTTCTCACCTCTTCCACAGCTTCCAGCGGTACCTGGGTGCCCAAGATCCTGAGAACCCTGCAGGTCCTACAGGCCTAGAGCCCCCAGAGTCTACTCTAGCTCTCCTAGGACCCACGGAGCAGAGTTTCTGCAGCAGCTTCTCACAGCCCAAAACTGTCCAGGCGCTAGCATCGGGTGAAAGAGCATTCAAAATTCTTGGGTCCTGTGTCCTGCCTCCCCAGCAGTGGCCCTAGCCCCATGGCAGGGCAGACACAGGACCCCCACTTTAACCCAACATAAGACATTCAGTTCAGAAGACAAGAGAGACACCTTAAAGTAAGTCAATGAAGACCTCAGTAATTAGATTCATATGTAATAATAATCATAATATAATGTGGTAATTAAAATTATTTTAACAATAATTTTCTGAATAATTAAAAAACATTAAGAACCAAACACTTATTGGTCAAGGATAGGTTATTATCCTTAAGGCATTAATAAGCTTTAAAATGATAAAGTAGATAAAATATCAGGGAAGTTTTTTTGTTGTCATCTGGCTATGTGAAGCCTTTTTAAGGGAGTTACTGTTTGCTTGTATATATACAATCATTTTCTTAATAAGAAAGGTTTTTGGAAAGAAACAGCTAAGAATGAGACATCAGGGGTTCAAAGCAGCACTCTTCCATTTAATTTTTTCTTTTATTGGATATTCTCTTTATTTACACTTCAAATGTTATCCCCTTTTCAGGTCTCCTGTCCAGAAATCCCCTATCCCATGCCCTCTGCCTCTATGAGGGTCCTCTCCCATCACCTACCCACTCCCACCTTCCCACCGTGGAATTCCCTCACACTGGGTCATGGAATAAAGGCTGCTCCTCCCACTGATGTCCAACAAGGCCATCTTCTGCCACATACATGGCCAGAGTCATGGGTCTCTCCATGTGTACACTATGGTTGGTGGTCCAGGCCCCAAGAGCTCTGGGTGGTCTGGCCAGTTGACACTGTTGCTCCCCCCATGGGGCTGCAAAACCCCTCAGCTCCTTCAGTCCTTTCTCTAACTCTTCCACTGAGGACTTCACGCTCAGTCAGATGGTTGGTTGCAAATTTCCACCTCTATATTTGTCAGGCTATGGTAGATATGGCTCAGGAGAGAGCCATATCAGGCTCCTGTCAGCAAGTACTTCCCAGCATCTGCTATAGCTTCTTGGATTGGCGACTGTATATTGGATGGATCCCCAGGTGGGGCAATCTCTGGATGGCCTTTCTTTCAGTCTCTCCTTCACACTTTGTCTCCATATTCCCTCCTGTGAGTACTTTGTTCCCCCTTTTAAGAAGCACTGAAGCATCCACACTTTGGTCTTCCTTCTTCTTGAGCTTCGTACGGTCTGTCAATTGTATCTTGGTATTCCAAGCTTTTGGGCTAATATTCACTTATCAGTGAATGGATACCATGTGTCTTCTTTTGTGAGTGGGTTATTTCACTCAGGGTGATATTTTCAAGTTCCATCCATTTGCCAAAGAATTTCATGAATTCATTGTTTTTAATAGCTGAGTAGTATTTCATTGTGTAAATATACCACATTTTCTGTATCCATTCCTCTGTTGAAGGACATCTGGGTTCTTTCTAGCTTTTGGCTATTATAAGTAAGGCTTCTATGAACATAGTAGAGCATGTAGCCTTGTTATATGTTGGAGCATCTTCTGGGTATATGCCCAGGAGTATTATAGCTGGGTCCTCAGGTAATGCTATGTCCAATTTTCTGAGGAGCTGCCAGACTGATTTCCACAGTGATTGTACCAGCTTGCAATCCCAACAGCAATGGAGGAGTGTTCCTCTTTCTCCCCATCCTGTCCAGCATCTGCTCTTACCTGAGTTTTTTATCTTAACCATTCTGGCCAGTGTGAGGTGGAATTGCAAGAGTCTTTTTGATTTGTATTTCCCTGATGACTAAGGATGTTGAACATTTCTTTAAGTACTTTTTAGCCATTCAGGTTTCCTCAGTTGAGAATTCTCTGTTTAGTTCCATACCCCTTTTTAATAGGGTTATTTGATTCTTTGAAGTCTAAATTCTTTGGTTCTATGTATATATTGGATATTACCTCTCTATAGGATGTAGGGTTGGTAAAGATTTTTTTTCCCAATCTGTTGGTTGCCGTTTTGTCTCATTGACAGTCTCCTTTGCCTTACAGAGGTTTTGCAATTTTATGAGGTCCCATTTGTCGATTCTTGATCTTTAGAGCATAAGCCATTGGTCTTCTGTTCTGAAAAATTTCCCCTGTGCCCATATGTTCAAGGCTTTTCCAATTTTAATGATTTGTAAGTCATAGGGACATTGCCCATTCCCACACCCATTCAGATATTTTCTACATACTTAGTTATTACAGTAGTAGCAATAGCTCTCCATGCACAACATTTCTGTTAAGTGCTTAAAAAGCATAGAATCTGACTTTGAAATGGTTTTAAATATTAAAGTTTAGCAAGAAGAATACAACTTATATGAACAAATAAAATCATCTCTAACTCAGTAACTTTTATATGTATTTGGGACCTAAAGAAAAAGTAACTCCAACATTTATGTGATTTACCTATAGTCTCCTGGGCTGACAAAAACAAACAATATGTGATTTTTTTATTCTGCTTACTGCTGTCATCAGTGTCAAAAACTCTGTTATTGACAAAGTTTGGTGACTCATGCCTTTAATCCCATAACTCAGGAGGCAGATACAAATTGATCTCTTTGATTTTGAGGCTATATAGTGAGACACTGATATCAAGGAAAAACTGTTGTTACTGTCTCTCTAGGGGTCAATAATAGTAGGCTCTGCAGAAGCTAATACCTGAGCTTTCCTCAACTGACAATTGTTGCATTTGTTCACAGGCTATCTACTTCACAAGTTAGATTTTTCTTGTCTTTTTAAGTTAGTGCTTAAAACTAAAAAGAGAATGCAGTTCAAATATATCAACTAGATAAGCTACATAAAGAAACTGGTGAAATGTCTAGACAAATAAAAATAACCCTTATCACTTAAAGGAATTAAGAAGCAAAAGAGTTTCTGACTCAGGGAAAGAGAGTATATGGAAACAGGAATCCAGATTATTATGTACTCACTGTGGGTAACAACATTTACCTCACCTATTCCACTGCCTATGACTTCTGTTATGATAATTAATTTTTTTCCTAGTGAAATATAGCAATTCTGATCTCAATACCTCTCTTAACATCCAGAAAATTTTGTCATAATGATTTTGCCAAAGAATTATATACCTGTAAACATTGTCTGATTCTTGCTGTAAAGGAGGTTTCTAAGAATGTTTTGATAACATGACACTTTGCTTACTTCTAGCCAATGGACTTCTTTCATCTGAAAATTATCATGCAAATAAAAACTGTACACTGAAATCCCAGATAGGTGCTGATTAAGAAACATGCATCTCAAGGAATAGAAGGAAGATTTTCAGTTACTACCTGCTTATTTTTGTAGATTACTAATTCTATGTTATTACTAGTAGGGAGTCTCCTGGAAGAAAATGCATATACATTTCTCTGGGTGATTAAAAGGACAATTTGATTAAAGAAATAAGTCAGTATAATTGAAAAAAATACCAACTGAAATACTAGCATAAATGTAAGGAGCAAATAGACTTACAATAGGCAAAATGTAGTTTTGGATGATTGTGTCTTATATGAATTATGCTTCTATGATATATAGGAGTATTTTCCTTCAATTAAAAAATCCTTCAGAATATTCTTTGCTTTATCTATTACTCAATGTAAGTATTATTTTTATTATTAACTTTATTAGTAGTATATTTTTCTTAACAGAAAACAGGATATATCCAAAGCAATTTTCTGAATGATGATGTAAATACAGAACAGTTTATTTCTCAATTTCATCAAAGCAGGTATATGACAAAGTATCAATAAAAAATGTAACAGACACACTTGTGACACTGACAGCAATAACAGAGAGACCAAAAGTCCCTTATCAGAAATCTATTCATTTGTAACTTAACTATTTCCTAATCATGTCTATCATTCTTATATCAGTCAATTTGTTTTGATTTGAAATGGGTAAAATTCAAATTCACAATAGAAACAAAGATTTTCTCCTGTCCTTAAAAGGTCATCCTGTAATTCTTTTTGGAACATCGTCACATCCTTAAACTCAACCAATCACAAATGACAATTTTTGGTATGGAACACTAGATGTATATTCAGGTAGTAGACAATATATACCCAATAATTATCAGAGTTACTTTAAATATGAGCTTTCAAAACCAATTAAGATCAATTTAACCTGTTTTTTTTCACAAGTCAAATATTCTTCATTACTGATATCCATTTTGACCTAAGAACATTTGCTGTTCTTCGGAGTAAACAGATTTGGAAGAGCTTGATGTAAAAAGTTATTTTAATGCTGGGTTTTGATTCTTACAAAAAAGCTCAGATTCTTTGAAATACATATTTTCTTATTTAGTACATTCAATGATAAACATTTGCTGTCAATATTTTTAGATCAGTTTGATACTGGAATTGGGAAAACATATCTATAATTCTAAAAATAAAATAAAGTTTAAATTTCTTTTCAGTTTTGCCAATTCTATTTTACCTCTCTGTGTAAAGTATATTCAAATGTATATCAGTGCTTCTTCATTTACTACAATTGGAAAAAATCAAATTAATAAAGATTTTCCCTCTCCAAATCTGTAGTCTCTGTTACTTAATCTTTCACTCATGGTATAGGTGGGCTTCCATATCAATGTCTTTTCTGAGGACCAGACTTATATCAGTTGGTTTGCTGCGGTGAACAGCAATTTGATACAGCAGAAAAGAAATGACTTTAAGTTAACCAAGAATATCTGATTGCATGACAAAAGACATATATGGTGATGAGCAAAAAGAGATCATCAAAAGTGACTCAGAAATAAATTTATGAACCTAGCAGAAGCACATATTAAACAGAACCTGAACTATGGTATCAACTATGGTTGAATAGTGTTTTTGTTCATTGCTAAGAATACTTTGAGAAGCTCTGTTTGCACAGGAGAAATTCACAAATAATATTAGAATTATTCTTAGTTAATTATCTTTATCAGCATTTTTAAGCCAGTTGTGATGGCACATTTCTATTGTCACTGCTTTTAGACAGGATGAAGTAGGATAACCTTGGAACAAAAGTTAGATAACATAGGAATATCTCAACTCACAAAAAATATAAATGCATAGGTATATAAATAAATATAGATACATAAATACACACAAATATAAATATATGTTAGACTTCGTAATCTTTTGTGGCATAAGATATTTTAATGTAAAACACCACCAGTGAAACGTTATCTCTGTCATGGTGAAACAGCTAAGTTGGTAAGTTTCTTCCTAGAAACCTGAATTTGAACTCTCAAAACCCATGTTAAAGACAGGCCTAGACATAAACATGTATAGTCCCAGAGTAAATGTACCAGGAAATGGGAAGCAAAGACGGGAGACTCTTCAGAACCTCTAGGCTAGTTGGCCTGTAGTATTCAGCAGTACACAATAAAAAAGTTGTCTGAAACAAGGTAAAGATACATAGACTGGTGCATAAGATCTTCTTTTCATCAACACATGTACCTGGTGACCACATCCCTACTCACATCTACACAGAGAAACATCCTCTACACAAGAAAGTCATCAGTTTTCAAAAGTGGTTGTAGATGAACAGATATTAAAATGTGGTACAAATACACTATTAAATAATACTCATCTATAGGAAAAAATTAAATCATGAACTTTATGAGTAAATGGGTAGAACTAGTAACAATCATTTTGAGTGAAATAACCTGAACTCATAAAGAAAAATGGCTCATGTACTCCCCTGTTGGAGGCTCCTAGCTGCAAATTTTCAGGTATGTTTACATAGCCTGGAGTGACAGCAGAAACTAGAAAAGTAAAACAGGATTGACCTTTGCCAGAACAGATAGGTGATTATGGAGCAAAAGACAGGAGAATGGCAGTGCGCAAGCTCTCTGATCAAGGAAATGGAAAGGAGAGGGGTTCTCTATGAAGTGGGGGGAGGTAAACACAGAAGAAAGGAGAACAGTAAAGAGGAATAGTGTAAGTGACCTGAGAGAGGAAATGAGAAAGAGTTTACCAAAACCTTATAGTACACATATTGCTGCACATAAATATACAATATACTTTTACTGAACTACACTTATCTGGGTTGACAGTATTCCTTCTAAGAGCCTAAGACCACATAACAAAAACCACAATACCAGGCTTTGTGAGACTTTCTTTTGAGTTATTGGCCAAGGATGCCCAAGAGATTTCCAAAACACACAGTTTACTTCTCTTGCACTTGGTTCTCCTCTGAGGTGAAAGGTAAGTTCCAATTGATGTGCATACAATGTACTTTAGAAACAGGCGACAAAGAGCTCTGAATTGTCACTATCCTAAATGCACCTAGAAAGTAGCTTCCACAGTGCCAGAAGGCAGGTATCATGCAGGCTTTCATAAGAAGTGGGTTATTGACAGCTATACCCAGATATGACACCTATAAATCACAAAAATAACCATTGTGGTACATGTACAGTAATGATATACATGCTTTGCCAGTCACCAGCATCTAGTTGAACACATGATGCAATCAACAAGAGAAATACTATGACTGGCACTGAAAAGCTAGCCAACTTCCAGGAGCTAATAAAGTTATAGATCTTGAAGGAGAACCCTTTGTTAAACCAGCATAATTCCTAGCTATATTCTAAATCTTTGTCTTTATACCTAGAAATGTGGTAGTCCTAAACCCTCATCAAGTCAGAAGGCTACAGCTAACCAAAGCATAGAGTTGTGAAGTCCAGTCTCAACATATATGGCGCCAAAACACTCACTCACCTATTGCTTAGGAAACATTGCTAACAAACTGGCAGAAAGATTGTAAAAGCCAGAAGATCTGAGAGTTTGTATGAGACTGTGCTTCCTAGAATTTATAAAAGCTGTACCCATAAATCCTCAAAAACACAACTGGCTAAGCATAAATTGAACAAGAACAGCACCAATGGACATGCCAAAGTGGATGAAAAGACGGCCACAAAACTCCAGGCTTATCTAGAGAACTTGGAGCAATCAGAGACTATTGAGAGCAGAACAGGTGGTCTTCCTTGGGAAAAAGCACACCAGTTGTTTATCCAATACCAAGTGATCATGATCATCCCTGAAGAAATGTGTGCAGGTAGCATTGCACACACTGAGTAGGCAGTATTTAGGAATATGGATATGGAAAAAATATATATGCAGTAAACAATTCATCAAAAGTAAGGCATTAATTTGAAACATCAAGTATGGGTATTTTGGAGGAATTCAAAGGAGGAATGGGAACAGAAAATTGTGTAGCTATAATCTCAAAAAAAAAGGAATTATAAAAGAGTGCAATTCTGGACTAGGCACACTGTTCTAAGTGTTTGTGTGCAGTTATTTATTTAATAACAATGGTATGGTATTAAGGTTTTTGTTCTCATCCTCATCTTACAGAAGAAAAAATAAAGGCCTTGGAAAGAGCAATACAGATGATAACAAAAAAATATCTGAGGGTGTATATACCAATGATCATATTACACCACTTTATAGTATGCAAATTCATGAAGAGATGAAAAGAAAGTTTTTCTAATACATTTTCATAAAGCTACAGATTAACATAAAAGTGAAAGAACATTAATTTAGCATTTGTGTATTGCCAGAACCTGAAAATTTTCTATAAGTTGTCTGTCCCATTTAATCATTATCAAATATTTATGAAATATCATTGTCAGAATTCTAGCATGTGAATAGTATGTGTATATTGGAAGAATGACATAATTATTCTGAACCTTACAAGTTCCACAAGTTTTAATGTTCCTACCACCTCCTAGAATAACCATAGGGAGCATCAAATATCCAAATCTATGAATGCTGAAGGCATATATTCAAGCCATATCCAAATCAGAGCAGGAATTGACATATTTAAAATCATGCCTCAAATTAAAATATATATATATATATGAAAATTGTAATTGTCAGATAATTGTAGAATTGCAAAGACTATTTAATTTGCTACCAGACAACAAACTTAGGCTTTATAGATTTAAAAAAAAAATGAGAACAAAAGAAATAAGAGTTCTAGATGAACTGCAGTTATCCTGTTCTCACCCTGCAATATTGTATCACCTAGGCAATGTTAAAACACAAACTGTTAGGCTCCATGTAAATGTGCTAAATGAGAGATTCTGGGGTTGACAGAAAAGAATCCATGTATTAAAAAATCCACCACATAATTCTATATCATTATCTAATTCTATATCTAATTAGATATAATTCTATATCTAATATTTCTAAAAATAATGAACTAGAAATTAGACATCAAACAAAGTTAAGAAAATATTTCCTTATTCCTGTCAAATAGTCAGTTAAGGTTGGATGGATAATGTCACATTTTCTTTTTTCTTTCTTTCTTTCTTTTTTTTTTTTTTTTTTTTTTTTTGGTTTTTTGAGACAGGGTTTCTCTGTGTAGTCCTGGCTGTCCTGGAACTCACTTTGTAGACCAGGCTGGCCTGGAACTCAGAAATCCACCTGCCTCTGCCTCCCAAGTGCTGGGATTAAAGGCGTGCCCCACCACCATCCAGCTAATGTCACATTTTCAATGACAGAATAATATTAGATTTAGCCAGAATAGAAGAAAATTATTCAAGCAGTCTATTTAAACTTCAATATCAAATCAACAAATAAGTATGTCCCAAATAATAAGTATTCCATGGAACATCTATTACTTGTTAGTTTCTTTAAATTCAAAATGAACCAAATTCCAGCATACTACCAACAAAGGCAAAACTAAAACTTCAGCAATAAACTAAAAAGAAATGTAAAAAATGTCATACTAAGAAACTTAAAAACATCAACATTGTTAAAAATACTATAATTTTTCAGCCCATAACTATCCTATATGTAATTCAAGTATCTAAATATGTTTTTGATATTTTAAATTTATTTTGATACTTGAGAATTTCATTGAAGCACAATGCACTTTATCAAATTTGTTTACTCTCCTGCAATTTCTACCATATCTCTACCATTTACTACCATAACTTCATGTTTTAGTTTTCTTTAGTCCACTGAGCACTCTTTATATGTACAAGAGTATGGAGTCATCTACTAAAAGCATGGGCAGCCTCTCATCAGGACAGCATCCATTAAAAAAACTGAATTCTCCGATCCCAACAGCAATCAATTGCTAAGGATGAGAATTCAAAAGCACTTTGCCATCTATCCTGGGTTTTAGGTTGCCAGATTTACTGTAAATTTAGTGCATGGAGTCATGGCCATATAACCCTGCCATGTGTACCAAATACGGGTTTTGTTGACAACATCTAATATCTCTGCTTCTTAAAAGCAGTCCACCCCTCTTTTGTGAGGATTTCTGAGGCCTTGAAGAGGAGGTGTGATACAGTTGCATATTTAAAGCCCAGTACTCTACAATCTCTTATGGTCTGCACATTGACCAGTTGTAGATCTCTGTGATAATTTGCCATCTATTATAAAAAAGAAGTTTCTATGATGAGGCTTGAGAGATGCAATCTGGGTACAAAGGTACAAACTTCAGATTTGGTATTCAAAAGAGGTATAGTAAGTCATTTATGCCTCTGTAAAGAAAACTAAGAAATAGTTATAACTTTATAGGTAATATAATATATTCATGGAGAATGTAAACATATCAGTGTGCCTTGTTTCATTACCTATACAGTTCTTATTTTTACCTGAAATATCATAATCATAATTTTTACTCTCTACAATTTTAACAGAACCACTTATTAAGATATGCTTAGCACAGGCTGACTCTTGCTCATTCCTTTCAACTTTGCATAAGTTCTCCTATAAGCCAATTTGAATGACTTTTTTATATTATTTCAGTTACTGACTCAATAACATAGCCCCTTTCAACTTTGTTTTAGTTAATTTTCTATGACTGTAATAAAATACCTGAGGTGAATTTTTAAAAAAGAAAGTTTTACTTTTGGCTGAGTTTGGAGTTTTTCTTCAAATAGCAATTTGCTTTGTTGCTTGGGGCTGAGACTACCAGAGTACAAGATGGCAGGGCCTCATGAAAAGGAAGGAATGCCTCATTGACAGCTTTAAAGACAGAAAAGGGACCAAGTCTTACTAATCACTTCAAGTGCCCTTCTACAGTGACCTAAATTCCTACCATGAGATGTCCTTCATATGATTTCACAGCCTCCGTGTCACATCATGTCTTGGAGATCAAACCTTTAATAATATATGGAACTTTGAGAAACACTTGTCCAGTGTAAATCAACAGGAAGAACATGGGAGTTTCATCTGTGAAGTGGAGCCAACCAAAAAACTCCAAGTACAAACTCTCACTGGGATCCAGCTTGGAATCATTTTGGAAACCTTTTGCACGTATAATTGCTTGAATCCACAAAAACATAGGACATTAGGAGTTCTCCACTGACCTTACCTCAAAATAGAAAATTCTTTGTAATCTCTGACTAAGGGATATTTGTCAAATTGGTTGGCATACTCTCTTCCAATGTGTTCAGTTGTACCACATCTCCATGTTTAATGGGATTTCTTTTTTCCAGTGTTGTTTCATCACTTTCCTTTAGAAATATACTTCAAAATACAGCAAATTGTTTAATAATTTGATTCTTTTTCTTGGAGTAGACTAGTATTGGCATCTCTTTTTTCTTATCATTTTAAACATCATTATAGGAATAATAATTTTCAGTGGATGGATTTCTCTACTTAAATATATTACTACATCCAAACTATCAAGAACTACATTATATTTTGGTTAGCATCTACTAAATAAACATACTATTGTGAAAAGCATTTTATAGACATGTTCTCATTTAAAATTTCCATCAATCTGAGATTATTGCTATAATTAGACATAAGTAAACAAATGATTAAAATAAACAAAATCATAAAATATTTGAGGTCTTTGTATAGTCAGGATATTAGTTATCTGTTGACCTTGTAACTGGCAAACATTCTCTTCTACTTTGTGGGCTTGGTCTTCATTTGACTGCTTTCTTTTCAGACCACAGATATATTTTAGTTTAGTGAGGTCTCATTTTTCAATTGTTGGCCTCAATTTTTAAGCAAATGGCATTCTATACAGAAAATTCTCTTAAGCACCTCTATCTTGTGGGATGTTGTCTATGATTTCTTCTAGCAATTTCAATATCATAGTGAGTTTTTCACTTAAACATTTTTGTTGTTCTTGTTATCTGTGTGAAGAGTTGTAGATAAAGGTCTAATTTCATTCTTCTATTGTGGGCCTTTGTTTTTCTGAGAACCATATGCTATAGATTTAATATTTCATCCAGTGTATACATTTACATCTTTGTATGAATGTATAATATTCTACTTCTATCCATTTACCTGAAATTTTCATGATTTCATTTTTTTGTAGGTGAAAAGAATTCCATTGTGCATTGTACAACATTTTCCATTATTTATTTATCAGTTTATGGACATATAGGCTGATTCCTGTTATTGTGTTATAATCTCAAATACATGGATTTTAAAAAGAATATATAAAAACTTGTTCCTTCATGTATGAATAGGAGGCCTATTAAATGAAAGCAGTGTTATAATTATATTCTTCAATAAAGACTAATGCAATAACAGCTGAGTTTTGGACAGACACATTACAAAACAGCTAAAATCAGACATCTTTTAAAAAAATTTTTATGTTGGACTAAGTTTATGTTCAAAAAAGTTGTGCACTACCTTAGAGAAATGAATGAGAGTCAATGTATTCAATAAACAGTCATGGAAAAACACATGTTGAAAAGAGGGGTCAATGCATTGCTAGGAGATCTTTATGTAGAAGACAGGGAAACACTTAAGTTCACTCTCTCACAACTAAACATAGTTGATATTTGTCTAAGTTTTTGATGACAGGCTTGGAACTTTGCATGCCCAAAAGAGCAAGCATGGCTAGCAAATCCATATATCTCACCTGTAAGTAATCATAGCTTACAAACAAACTAGAGATTTTTTGGAACAGTTTTCTTTTAGGCTTTGTCTTTGGTCAGAGAATTACAGCAATTTAAAGGTAAGTAGGTCAGTATGGGTTTTCCAGTCCCCATGCATTATTTTTGCCACAGATGATTTGAGACTTGACTGAGTATTTTAGAGCAGTTGAGAATATAATCACAGGACCTCCATGCAAAACTCAATTCCAAGTTTATAAGTTATGCAAGCCTGAGACACTAACTCACAGCCCCTGACCTTTATGTCTTAGGTGAATTCAATGGTCTAACTTGTGTGATCCAGGACCAAATAGGTACAGGATGTGGGCAACTGGTAACAATGTTGCTTTTGCCCATCTTTATGTCTTAGCTATTATTGCATTCTGGAGTTACTTAACATTGATTTCTTCTTGGTTTCCTAATCTTTAGTAACCATAAAATTTCCTAACTTGTTTCCTATGGAGATATTGAAAATTCATCTTTATACTGCAATGAGTAAGTGAACATGGAAAAGACCTACAAGGCCACTGCATGAGAGAATAAACATACCCATGAATTTTAGGGAGGGACTTGACTTTGTAATCACCTAGAGGCATGAATGTGAATGAGTGATAAAAGAAAATACTGTTTCCTTGAGATGAGCCAAAGGCAAAATCGATATCCTTTTAAAAATGCAGCGCAACTCTGGTAAGTGAGAAGTAACTGTACCAGGTAAAATTATAGCTGGAGTCAAATATTTGTTAACTAGTTATGTTTTATTGTCACCATTGCTAGTTATGGGTGGATATTGACTGTGATTAAGAGTGATTGTCTTAAATTACAGTTTGACTGGATTGGTATTTAACCTAAACACCTTACAGTTATCAGTTGTGACTGATAACCAGTTGTGACTATCCAATAAGCAAATGTAATGTTATTTGTGTGTGTGTGTGTGTGTGTGTGTGTTTCAGGCATGGTTTGCCTGTTTAGTTGTTGCTGTCATTGAGACTCCAGAATACTGGGATTGCAGGCACATTTTACCATATCCTACTATGACCAAATAGGTTTCTTTGGTTTGTTTATTTGTTTTGAGACAGGGGGTCACTAAGCAGCTCAGGCTGCCCTTAAGCTTCCATTTAGTTCATTCTTTCCAATGAACGCTAATATTACAGGTTATACTAACCTTAGTGGTATACTGGAACAAAGAGCTTCAATTTCTCTAGTGGAATGCAGAAGAAACAGAATGTACAAAGGCTCTTAGGCAGGAATAAAAAGGTTATATTGAAGCTATTTCATGATAGAGAGAAAATATAAAGTATTAGAGTTTCCTCACAGAGAGAACATGCAATAGATTTTTATGAGAGTTGAAAAATCGAGAATTTTCACACATGGTGGCAAGTGTGATGTAAATGTTAGTGATGTTTAATTTGGAATGGAGAGACGGAGGGAGGAGAATGACAAAAAAAGAAGGTAGAATAAAAGTAAGAAGAATGAAAGAGGAGTGAAGGAAAAGAAGAAAAGGAAAGACAAGGAGGTAAATGAAAACAATGAGAACGAGGGACCATAAGTAACCTAGAGTCATTAAGTGAAGGCATCCTAGATAATGCATCCATGCTGCTTGTATCTCAGGGCACCTATGAATATGGCCCAACACATTCACAGACTACAATATTACATCACAACATTAAAAGGTTGGAAAACATTTACACAGCAGTTTCTTCCAAATTGAAATATTTCTTCTAGAAAGGAGGAGGAGACTGAGAATGTTAAGGTGATAAACACGTGTCAGGTCTCTGGGAAAGTTCAAACCCACATGATTCACCAGAACCCCCTCTTCGGGTTTATAGAAACAGTCAACAATTGCTGAGGCATGAGTCTCTGACTAAATGAGCAGCGTTTAGGTACTTCTTAGATATTGCTTGAGGATTGTGTGGAGAGCTCCAGAGTTATGGATTTTGGAAGCCACCTCACCATGTTGGGGTAGGCTGCATTTGTGTCTCCACTGTTCATGTAAACAACTCCTATCTGTGCTTCAAGTCACAAAACATTGCTTCGACAAGATGACCTTTGATTCAGTAATTAATTTTATCTGTTTGGGGCATCCTTTTTGGAAAAAGAGAGCCATGGAAAGGTTCACACACAACACCATCCCTGAAAACTAAGAACTAAAACAGACATATTTGAGGTAGAGTCTTATTAGGGAGAATCTTGAAATCCCCAAATGGTTATTGAGTTTGTCAAGATTGAAAATAGGAGGCATTATTTTTTTAAGAGGCAAATGTGAGGAACAATTTTTAGATCATGGTGTGTTCCTCTTTTATCTTAAATTTAATGTAGTCTATTATAGATTGATCACTGGTTTGAGATCTAAATGTATCCCGAAGAAAATCCCCAAAGGTATCACTACATAATTTCTATTCATTTGATCTGTACTGACACGTGCTTATTTATTGTTTTCTTTAAAGTTAAAACTTTGTAAAGTATCATAGTTTGTAATTTTTGAAATTATAGAGCTGTTGTTGAAATACACAAAAGTATTTTCATAATGCACACAGAAACATGAACCACAAGCAAAATAAAGCATGAAGTACCAAATGTGAACCTTAGAACAAAGGGCTCAAACACTGGCCATATGTCTTTCTGTGCCAACTTCTGTCATCAATTTTAAATAACTAAGTTCAGAGCTGCCAGTGTTCAAAGTTTAAATATCAGCAATAATGAAGGTCAAGCTGGTATTAGCATGTAATATATGGTTATGCAAATTTAGTCTATTTTCAAATATCACTTTCTTTCAAAGCAACAAGCAAAGTGTCAGTTCTTTGCATTCATAGATCAGATACAAGAACATGTGTGGAGTGACCAGCAAGGAACCAAGGTTCTACAGGTTAAGTGAACTTAGTCACTGAGTCAAACAATCTGATAATGGATTATAAAGTTTACCTCCAGTCCTCAACATAGTGTAATAGAGGTCAAAATATTTTTCAGTTCACAAAATAACAATAACAGTGACTAGCAATACTTGACAAGACACATAGTACACTTTATATTCTTGATATTTTTTATAACACAACTTACATCACACAAGGAACTCAGGAAGTAATTTTAGACTATTGTTTCTGTAGCAAATTGTCATGAAAAAATTGCCATAAAATAAAAAGTAACAATTTCTTATCTTACAAGATTGAAATCTATGATATAGGGTTAAAAGAACACCATCAAGGAAGCTGTACTCCTTTCTAAAGGCTTTAAGGAACTATCCATTCTTTGCCCTTTCCAGATGCTAAAGACCTCCTACAATTCTAGCTTGTGGACCTCCTTCTTCATTTTCAATGCCAGCAATAGTGAGCTGATTTTTTTCTCAGTAAGGACATAGATTTAATTTTCTATATGACCAGAATCAGAAAGGCTACCTTGCCTTCAATGAACTGTGACACCTAACTAGATATTTCAGTCTCATCTTCTTGCTTCTTAAGTTCCTTTACTAAATCATACTTTCAATATCCTTTCTGTCATATAAAATGTTATATTCATAGACCTTGGTGATTAAAGAGTTGATATATGGGAAACTATTAGTTCAACAGATGAAAATTTGTGTTTGAAATTGTTATAGTATCTTATCTAAACTTAAATATCTAGGCCAGTGCTTTAATCTGCTATGGCTCCTACACATAGCATGATATTAAGCAGATAGTAATAGTAGAGATATAATTAAGAATCATAAACTTGGATGTTCACTCTCATTCTTTAGTGGCTCTCAATTCTCTTTGATACTAGTAAACTTTTTAGATGAATTTCCAGTAGAATTATTTCTGCCTCACCATGATACCTCAATGTGAATCCAATTCTAACCTTACCTTGAGGATATAGGTAAATTCACAATTATTCCTTGAAGATGCTTTGAATTCCACAAAAACCTGTCTAAGATATTCAAAATTTGATTGAAGCTCCACAAATAGCTAAAACACACACACTCACACGAGTCAGCTCTAGTTCTGAGATTCCAAATGTACTTAGACAACCTTTTGTGCTTTTCGAACTTCAACATTATTTTAAGCTCTTTGTTAGAAAATTGAAACCGAAAACAAAATTCTGGAAAGCACTTGCCTAATGCAATATATATATATATATATATATATATATATATATATATATATATATATTCTTCACATGTATCTTTCTATTTATTATTCATTGGGGTCCCTTTGCTAAACCAAATGTAAACTCTTGGGTGTCTTCTTCATAAAAGCTGCAATTATAATATTTATGTATTTTAGAGCAATAAAGGAATAACTGAACATCCATAACTGAAAAGCACAATATTTGCATAATGAAGACTTGTCTTTCAGTCCCTGAGCAGCTTTCTTTGCATCTTGACAGTTGCATTCCCTGGGGTCAGTCATCATTATAAATTTAAAGTGACTTTTACAGGAACTCAATTAAGACCAAATTCAGAAAAAGTTAGTGCACATGTAATTCATGCATTTACTTGGCTACATGAGGAGCATAACAATGACTAGTGATGTGTAACTTCAAAAGAATCAGCACTACATACTTGTTAGCTGTTCAAGTAGCTGAACAAATGTAAGCAGAAATTAATCATGAACTATTTATCTGAAGAATGCACTCTGAGACTCCTTTATTACTTTAGGGTAGGAATTAATTGTACAGATTCATAGGTGCAAAAAATATTTTAATCATACATATAACTGAGTGCAAATACATAGATGCAGTAAATGTCTACTTGACTCTGAGAACTGGGAAGGAAAATATAAAACTGAATGTATTTGGTGTGGACTATCTGCATTAAGAAAATGCAGATATCAGGGAGGAAAAATGGGATTAGGAACTGTGGGAAAGTGTAGCAGGACGGGGCGAACTACTGGGCTGTAAAAAAATAAAAGTAAATAAATAAATGAATAAATAAATAAAGTTAAAATTCAAAAAATAAAGAAAATGCAATGTCAAAGTAAGCATATTAAACACCACATTTTTTCATTGGTTCTTGTTATAGTTTCAGTAAATTACTTATTCAGAAAAGAACTAATAAATTCTGGTGTTGTTCTTGAATCATTTTCATTGTCAAAGAAGTCAAGATCTAAATTTTCGTTACCTTTCTTGGGCATGTTTTGGAATTGGAAATACTGCATTTAGAAGCCCCTCCTTTAGTTTACCCTCCCCCCTTAAAACTTCTCGAAGGAAACATAAAATTATGGAAATTAATCAGTGTTGATATCTTTATTAATACTAGTAGAAGAGATTTAAACAATTAATTGACTAAGTGATTGACTAAAATCAGGTGTGTAAACTTTAGCTAACCACGGTTTTGATTTAACTCCACCCTAAAACCCTTTTGAATAATCTAAAAGTCCCTATATCTTTAAACTACCCTCTTATAAAACAATAACTCTTAAATAATTTTTGATGTGCATCTCATTACACATTTTAATTTAATTAGCTACATAAAAGAAGAAGAACTGTGTGGAAGATAGCTGTTGTACAAAATTTTCTTTTGAACATAAAAGCAGGAATATCAAGAAGGTTTTCCCAACATTAATAGCATATTGCTTCTGTTTTTTATCTTACTGTGCCGATGGAATAAATTGAAGCTAGAGAGGTTAAGATAAAAGTGTCTGAATCTTGGAAAACCTAACTCATAAATGGCCCATTGCAGTGTCACCAGTGCTGCTGTGTAGTACTTTGCGTCCTAAAGTCTGACAAAGGGAAATGCAGTGGACAAAAATGTGCCCTGCATAAATATGTGAATGCTGGTTGTTCTGGAGTGATTTTCTCAGACATACTGTAGTAAAATGAAAATCTTTCTTATGATTTATGAACTACATTCATGAAGATTTCAAAATCACAATTAGCATGTGAAGTAATTTGCTTACAAAAATGACCACAGCGTTTTAACATTCACACTTCAATTTGCTTTTTAAGAAAATTTATTGGTTATTTGTTTGTTTACATTTCAAATGTTATTCCTCTTCCTAGTTTCCTCTCTGAAAACTCCCCATCCCACCCTCCCTCCCCCCTGATTCCACTGTTTTTAACCCAATGAAACAGTCCATTTGAAAAAATCGTTTGCTTTTTTCTTCTTAATTTACCAGGGAAGACAATGCCTCAACTAGAAATCTTTTTCCATCAAGTGAAACATCTTGTGCCAAGAATGGGTTACATCTTGTTGCGTCATTGGCCAAAAGCATCTTATGAAAACCTCTCAATATCACATACTATTGCCAAGGAGATTGGTTACTCTCTACCAATGATGTTTAGGCCTTACTATTGAAAATATAAAACAGTTCAACATAGCATTGAAGGCAGAAAAAATGATTTGGTACATAACTAGACCCTTTGTACCTACTGATTGGTTGTCACTGTAGTGAAATGTACCTTGCATGTACCAGAGGAGAAAGCTAAAGCACCAACCTTGGTACAAAACCTGTGATCTACAATGATGATCTGTTTACATGATATGCTGTTGCACTGGTGGTACAGATATTATAGCATTAACTAATGACCATTATCTGATAGGATTCAAGGACCACTTTGTGTGATAGAGACCATGCCTGACACTGGCCAGGCAGCCAAGAACTGGAGACTGGATAGGATATGGTACTGGAGGAAAATCAAATACTATTTTTTTCTAAAGAATGTAGCAATAAAAAGGCACCTAGTGACATTCTGCTATATCCATAAATCAGTGCCTTACTCAGCCATTATCAGAGATGCTTGCTCTTATAAGTAGATGGAAAATAACAGAAACTCTCAATGTGCAGAGAATGAGAGATTTTTGGAACCCTCAGTCCTAAATGGGATGTCATTCACCAACACCCTTCCCCTGGGTCTAACAGAACTATTTTGAAGACAAGGCTAAAAGATTGTAAGAGCCAGAGGTCATGGGGATGAAACCAAGGAAATGGCATCTTCCAGACACAACAGGTATGAGGCACATATGAACTCACAGACAGTGCAGCAAGCACCAGGCCGGTCCAGGTTCAAAGAAATGGGGTCCCAATACTGGCAGAGGGAAGTGGATACAGGGTACCATCCCTAACCAAGACATTATCTTCAACCCACATGCAATTGCAAAGGCAAAGTTGGTTTTCTCCAATAGAGTCTCACTGGTTATGCTAACTATACTTAATAGACACCATGCCCAGCAGTAGATGGCCAACAAACATGGACTAAATGGAATTTTTATAGGCTTTCTATCTCATGTTGCATTATTACAGAACATTTTGTTGTCTTACTGACCATTCATTTGTATATCATGGTTTCTGATTCTCTATTTGTATGGTATGTGCATGTACATGTGTGTATGTGTGAGCATGTGTGTGTGTTGTGCTTATAATTTCCTTGTTTGTTTGATTGCCTGCTTGCTTGTGTGTGTGTGTGTGTGTGTGTGTGAGAGAGAGAGAGAGAGAGAGAGAGAGAGAGAGAGAGAGAGAGAGAGAGAGAGAGGAGATAGAACCTTGGAGTATTAGTAGTACAGTGGTACAGTGGAAGAGTGTACTTCATCTTGCTTTGGACTGCACAGGAGGTTGTTTGTAAGTAAATTGAAATAAACAAGCTTGTTTAGTGTCTTATAAATGTGACATATTCATTGAAAATTTCTAGTTACATATAACCTTCCTTTAGGAAATAGTTAAAAGAATTTCACCACACACTATAGACACACACACACATACACACACACACACACACACACACACACACACACAAACACACACTGGTAAATCATCCTATCAATAAATTAGCCAAAGAAGTAATACTGTTATCAAAAGACAAATAAATAATAAATATTTTTAAGTAATAAATATTGTTAATTTTTTTACTGTCAACAAAATGGGAATTAAAGGTAAGTTTCAATGCCATCTCACTCCAGTTAGAATTGTTACCATCAAGTAAAGAAATGACAATAATAGTAATGAAAATGTGAAGAAACAGAAATCCTTACCACTGCTGCTTCAGAATGTCAGCTGCTGTGGTAGCTATGAAAATCCATACAGAAGTTCATTAAAATAAGGAGCAGGACAAAAAGTAGAATACAATCTAGCTATTTCATAGTTGCATATATTTCTAAAGAATGCCAAATCAACATACCAAAGGGATATGTTTACATTCATGTTGATTGTTCCATGCTTATTCACAGTAAGTAATTAGTGGAAGAAACCCTACATATCTATTAACAAATAAATGAAAATGTACTGCAAATATATATTGGAATTTTATTCCTTCATAAAGAAAAGAAAGTAGAATTGCAGATTTAGCATTTTATATCTCATATTAGGAGTCTAGATATAAATGTATACACATGAATATGTATGTATGTAGCTACATTACATACAATAAGACTGAGTGGGAATGGACAAATATTAAGGTAAGAAGAAAGAAGGGAAATGAGAATACAATGAGTCATATTACCATTGTAGTTTACCTCCAAATGTAAAAAGCTTCAAAACAGTGTTCACATATATACATTGATATGCTTCTTGTATGCATATTTTTGTACTAATGATTCCACCATAATTAATTATAATCAACATGATTTCATTAGTAATTAATGTGTTATTATCAATGCACTTACTAATAAATTGATCCATGTGACATCCTAGCTAGAATTCATAAAGTAACTTGCATTTCTCTAGTTTTTCTTTTATCTTTATAAGACTTTCCTTTGACTCATGCATTAAGAGGCTCCTAATTTACTAAACAAAAACTTGTCAGAATTTCCTGGTTAATTTTTTTCCTAAAGGCTCAAAATTACAGTAATTGAGAAATCATTATTCTCTTTGCTTTAAATGTTTTACTCTAAATGTATATGATTTCAGATTTATACATTTAATTCTCCTTTATATCCATTGCCTTACAAATTTGTCATGTTTGATGTGTCTTCAGAACTCCATAAGTCACTGCTCATTTAACATTTCTTTTTTGACTGAAACTGAATTATCATTTTCTCCCATAACTGGTTCTTCATGTGAGCAAATGTTAAGTCCCCAGATGTTCATGACAAATATATCACTAGCCTTCATTACTCTCTTTGTCCTCATATTCTATACATTAGCAAACCTAATTGGATACAGTATAAAAATACATATGAAAGTATGTACTGTTACCCAAATTAGAAGGTAATCCAAAGTTTTTTCAGCCTCATAAGTAGTTCTACTTATACCTGTCATTGCAGTGACAACTATCTTTCCCTAAAATTTTGAAATATTGTAAAGCAGAAACTGTCACTCTTAGTTCACCTTTACAAGCAAACAATTAAAGGGTTGTCAGCTTTAAGGGTAGTACTTTTATATAATTTTATCTTTAGGATGTTCTGATCATGCATTTCCTCTACCCTAGCTCCTTCCAGATTCTTTCTACCACCCAAGCCACATTTGCAATGAATTCCCATGAGGCAATAAAATCCAAGGCAATCTAAAATGGGGATACAAAGAGATAAATAAAGGCCTTTAGAAAATTTGAGACTAAGTGTGTGGCCATAAGACAATAAAAGGTTCATGTGTTTAACTGTGAAAGAACTAAATGAGTAATGAAGAAACACTAAGTTCCATGCACATAGACATTGTAACTCCCCTCGATTCAGTTTCTTCTTTCTCATAACCTTCATGACCATTTCTCACTATGTGAATTTTCTGTAGTGTTTCAGATTTAGGTTTTCCTAATGGCCCATTCTCTCCCTATTTACCTATTTTATTTTCTAATAATAGTAAGTATATTGGAGATGCTTTCCTCTGTTTTGAAAGTCATTTTTCTTTATGTGGTAAGCCGTACCATAGTTTACCCATCATTCATCATGATATCTTTGTTATGATTATTGTGCAACAGGATGCACAAGAAAGGACAGATGACAGATAAAGACACCTTGGCTACCTTGGATGGTACATTAATTAAAAGTAGAACTGAAGTAGCTTCAGGGCAAGGAACTTATTGAGTGGTTTAGTAAAATAGCAGGAAGGAGGGGAATAGTCTACTCAAGTCATCAAAAACTTCCTAGTCTAGATAGACGACCATATTCATTAAACAAAATTACCTTTAAATGGCACATGTATAAGCAAAAATATTTTATTTGTAAATCTATTACTTGATAAGGCTAAAATATATTGAATAAACTTAAACATAACAGTAGGTAGTTTTTGATGCATCCCCTGGGGATTAAAATGTGTCTTGTTTCCTTCCTCCACTAATTCAGCAAATATTTATAAATTTTTTCATCTGTGGTAAACAAGTTATTGTAAAATTAATTAGTCTGCCCTTCAGACCAAGGAGTCATTTCCTTTCTTTACTTCAAACAACCATAACTACCTCTTGATTCATTAAAAAGACTCTTCAATATTATAGTATTTTCTTATGTTATTTCACTTATACATAGTGTAAAGGACATCACACTTCACAGAAAATTAAAAAGATTAATTAAATCAAGAGACATTGCTTTGTAGATGAAAGTGGTTTTTAAATGCTAAAGTACTAGATAAATATTCTACAATTTTAGAAATTATGCTCTGTGTAATATTGTTCCAGAAACAGAAGTTAGTAAAAATATAAAAGGCCCTCTCTGATCACTGAAGTGACACAGTGAACAGCTTGGTAACCCAAGAAAATATTAGTCTAGGACCAAGCATATGGTATCTAACAGGAAAACTTAAAAAAATAGTAACAAGTACTAAAACAAGATTTAAGTTGACAGATGGGATATAGCAATGAACCCTATCTTCATGTAAACCCCAATGTTCTTAATATGAATGATGCTATAATTCTGTACTATACTGCTTGGTCTTCAATTATAGTTCTAAAACCTTTAAAGGAATTTGGAGGTACAGCAAACAAGAGAGATCTGAGGAACTGAGTAATATGAAGGTGGAAAGGCTATGAAAAAAAAATTTCTTCATGGCTATGATTTGGAAAAGACTACAGAAAATAGATTATAGAATAAGCGAAGACTGTGGGATATTCATTTATTTATTGTTTATTATTTCTTTATTTCACTAAATTTAATGGGTTGACTTTTGAATACTCTCAGTATGCTTGAATACATTCAAGTCCTGCACCATAATATCTACAAGTGCTCCTTATTTGAAAAGAAGTATTTTTATAAATCAGCTAATTAAAATGATATTGATATTGATAATGATAAATCATATTAATCTAATATGCCAAATATTCTTACTTAAACAGAAATTTTCTAATGTGACACAGAGAGTCACACAATGTAATCAAATAATATGAATATGAAGGTAAAGATAAAGTTGATGTTTCTGGAAACTTAATAATGTCAATGATTGCTAGGAAACTAATAAAAGCTAAGATAGAAGTATATAACACATTCTCCTTCATAGTTCTTTGAAACAACCAAATCTACCAAGATCTTGATTTCAGAATTCTAGACTAGAAATTTGAAACAATACCTTGTATCTTGTTTTAAGTCACCCAATAATAGTATTATATGATGGCTTCCTTAAAGAAGCATATGCAAAGTATAAGGAAATTTCCAATTAAATTCATATGCACACATTATTTTTTCACAAACTGGCTCTATGGGATGTGAGCAAACATTCTGTATAAGGTAAAACTTTATAGCCTTTATAGTTATAAATCATTTAAACTTAATCATGACTACACAGGTCTGTTTGTCATTCTAGGTGAAAAATAACATATAAAAATTAATTTATTAGAATAATCAAATTCCAATAAAATTATTTATGACTATTGGGTCTTTAATTATTTTATTTTATTTATTATTGTTATTTATTTACAGTCCAGTCATTACCCACTCTTATTCCAATCTTCCCACAATTCCTCATCTCATTTTTTCTCAGCCTTTGTCTCCAAGAGGACACCTCACACCCACCCCCTCACTCCCCCACACTTTCCCAGGCTTCTCCACTCCCTCAGACCTTAAGTCTCTCAGGGTTAGGCTCATCTTCTCCCACTGAGGCCAGATCAGGCAGTACTATGCTGTATATTTGTCAGAGACCTCAGATGAGTTAATGTATGCTGCCTGGTTGGTGGCTCAGGGTCTGAGAGATCTCAAGAGTCTGGATTAGTTGAGACTGCCTTTCTTCCTATGTGGCTGCTCTCTTCCTCAGTTTCTTCCAGCCTTTTCTTGATTCAAACTCATGGGTCCCCAACTTTAGCCCATTGGTTAGGTATGGGTATCTGCATCTGTCTGAGTAAGCTGTTTATTAGGCCTCTCAGAAGATAGCCATGCTAGGGTTCTGTCTGCAAGCATACCATGGCACCAGTAACAGTGCCAGGTCTTGGGGCCTCTCTTTGAGCTAGATCCTAATTTGAGCCTGTCACTGGACCACCTTTTCCTCAGACTCTTCTCCATTTTTGTCCCTGAAGTTCTTTCAAACAGGAACAATTCTGGGTCAGAGTTCCTTGACTGTGGGATGGCAACACCATCCCTCCACTTGATGCCCTGTCTTTCTACTGGAGGTGGACTCTACAAGTTCCCTCTCTGCACTGTAGAGTATTTCATCTATGGTCCATCCCTTTGAGTTCTGAGAGTCTCTTACCTCCCAGGTCTCTAGTACATTCTAGAGTGTCTGTGGTCCTACCTCCTACCTCCCAAGGTTGCCTGTTTCCATTCTTTCTGCTGGCCCTCAAGGGCTTCACTCCTGTCCCTTCCAATACCTGATCATGTTCCTCTTTTCCCTTCATCCTCCCCTCTCCTACCCAGATTACACTCTCCCTATGCTTCCCAAGTGGAATTGAAGCATTCTCACTTGGGCTTTTTGGCTTGTTAACCTTGAGTTATGTGGGTTGTATCCTGGGTATTCTGTACTTTTTTGGCTAATATTCATCTATTCGTGAGTACGCACCATGCATGTCCTTTTGGGTCTGAGCTACTTCACTAAACCCTCATCTGATAGAGGGATAATATCCAAAATACATAAAGAACTCAAGAATCTAACCCCCACAAAACATAAAAACCCAATCAAAAATGGGGTATAAAGCTAAACAGAGAATTCACAACAGAGGAATCTTGAATGGCTGAGAAGCACTTAAAGAAATGTTCAAAGCCTTTAGTGAACAGGGAAATGCAAATCAAAACAACCCTGAGATTCGACCTTATACCAGTCAAAATAGCTAAGATCAAAAACTCAGGTGACAACACATGTTGGTGAGGATGTGGAGAAAGAGGAACACTCCTCCATTGCTGGTAGGATTGCAAACTGGTACAACTACTCTAGAAATCAATCTGGAGCTTCCTCAGAAAATTGGAAATAGTTCTACTTGAAGACCCAGCTATACCACCCTTGGGTATATACCTAGAAGATTCCCCACCATACAATAGGGCATATGCTCTACTATATTCATAGCAACCTGATCTGTGATAGTCAGAAGCTAGAAACAATCCAGATGTATTACAATGGAAGAATGGGTACAGAAAATGTGATTCATTTACTTAATAGAATAGTACTTATCTATTAAGAATGAGAACATCATGAGTTTTACAGGCAAATGGATAAAATTAGAAAATTAATTTTATTTTTTAAACTGTCCAAAGTGTATTTTAATTTTTTTGTAAATTCTTTAATCTTTTTTACAGTCATGTCTTTATCCCCCTCCTGGTCAGCCCTCTGTTCCACATCCCATACCTACTCCCCCTTCTTCTGTCTCTAATAAGATGTCCCCAGCCCCCAAATCCCCACCCATACCCCACCAGACCTCCACACTTTCTGGGGCCTCAAGTCTCTTGAGGGTTAGGTGCATCTTCTCTGACTGAGTCATGACCAGGCAGTCCTCTGCTGTATATATGTCAGGGGCCTCATATCAGTATGGTATATGCTGCCTTGTTGGTGGCTCAGTGTCTGATCAATCTTGGGTGTCAGGTTAGTTGAGACTTATGGTCTTCTTATAGGGTTACCCTTGTCTTCAGCTTCTTCCAGCTTTTCCCTAACTAAACAACAGGGTTCCACCAGCTTCTGTCCATTGGTTGGGTACAAATATCTGCATCTGATTCAGATGCTTTTGGGCCTTTCGGAGGGCAGTCGTGCTAAGTTCCTGTTTGTAAGCATACTGTAGTATCAGTAATAGTGTCAGTCCTTGGGGCCTTCCCCTGAACTGGATCCCAATTTTGGCCTGTCACTAGACTTCCTTTCTTTCAGTCTCTTCTTTGTTTTTGTCCCCACAGTCCTTTTAGACAGGAACAATTCTGGGTCAGAGTTTTTGACTGTGGAATGGCAACCCCATCCCTCCACTTGGTTTCAGTCCTTGTAAAATAGATATATCTGTTACTTCTTTGTAGAACATTAATAAAAATAGCATGTAACAAGTCCACATTTTGTTTAAATGGTCTGTGCCCTCACATATAACTCTGTACTTAGGAATCCTAGAATTTATGGTCATTACCTTGAAGTAATTGGATTTGAATAGGCCTCATATTTTATATTCCCTAGACTCTAAAGTTTTTAATATAACTCTGAGCCCCATGACTGTCTAGGCATTGAAAAAGAATAGGTGGTATTCATGACTATGTGTTATAGTTTGTGTTAAATGTAAAGTGATAATAACAATAACAAAAAACCCTAATTCCTCTCTTTGGTTTAAAAGAAATCCTGGTTTCACTAGCAAATTTAAGTATATACTGTCATGGAATAAAATCTGTCCCTACTTGAAAGCCAAACAGATCAAGAAATGACACAAAATATAAGAACATTGTGTTTTAACTCTATCTTGTACAAATTAATGGATAAAATTTTAAAGTACTCCAGTGATAGCAAGTTGGTGAGAAGGATCTAGTCATGAGCTTACAGGTATGTACCATATAATACCCTTACATAAGACTTGGAGTTGCAGGTTTTGTGTAAGAAAATATTAAACAAATCTTGGCAATTGGGTCTTGCAGAGGTCTTTATTTCGAGCAGTGACATCAGAGTACTTGTACATAGGAATACAAAAGGAGGCACATAGCAGTACCTACTGAGCAATGTATATCATACAGTGGCACTAAAATCTGTGACTCCAAAAAACTCTTGCCAACACAGCAAAATATATAACATACAATGAGTTTTTTTTTCACACTGTCCATGACTGAATTAGACAACTCAGAGCTCCAAATTAAATGGTCTTCAACTTTTTATTTCACATTTAAGAGCTGGTAGTTAGGTAAGTTCATGGCTACTAAAGAATCAATGAAGCTTTTCCTTCACATGTGGGAAATCACACTGGTAAAAATAAAAGAAAAATTCTTTTGCAAAATTTTCGGTATTTGAAAGGTGTATTCCAAATTGCAAGTCAAATATTCTGCCTGGAGGCTACCCTGATGGCTTAGCAAAATAAAGATGTTTGTTGTCCAACCTGCTGAACTAAGTTTGAATCTTCAACCTACATAGTAGAAGGAAGGGATCAGTTCTTGAGGCTGTTATCTGGCCTCTAAACATAAAATATAACAAGTGTATGCCACCAGACTTCAACGTGACTACTAGAAGTAGATGGCCTATAGAAAGTGAACTCCATAGCATCTTTGGAAGATTCTCATCTCATAATGTTATATCATGGCTTTCCCTTTTTATCTTATTTTTTATTTATAATATATATATATATATATACATATATCATATATACATATATATTAACTATATATTTAAAAATTAAATATATATGTGTTTAATTACACACACATATATGTGTGTGTATGTGTATTTAATTTTTTCCTTTCCTTTTTTTACCATACAGGTTCTTTAAATATTATGACTTCCAATTTCATTTTTATGGGGTTCCTGCATTTCCTGTGTCTTTTCTTGGGCTCTTTTCTGTCTGTTTTATTCTAATCCAGTGTTTTCACTTTTGTTTTATCTGATTTAATTTACTTCATTTCATTTATTTTTATTGTGTTATTATCCTGTAGATGCCTGTCTACTTTCTAATAAAACAGAAAGCGGGTAGATCTGAGTGGAAGTTCAGGCAATAAGGAAAGGGGAGCAGTAAGGGAGGGGAATCCACAATTAGGACACATTATATGTGGAAAAATGTATTTTCAATACAAAGCATGGATATTAACTGTATCCCTAATTGTGGTAAGTTAAAAAAATTAAATAACATTGGACCAAAATATTTAAAACAGGTTCTTTGTTGCAGAGATGTTAACAGATAAAATTCAGAGTAAATTATTTTTGGTTGAGAAGATGTTTGGAAGAGGTAGCATTGAAAGAAAAGAAAACTCAAAGTAATGACTTGGACAATCCTGCAGCCTTGGGAACACAATTTAATGTGTCTGAACTTGGTTGTTTCTCATCTGCATAATGAAAATTACCACACTTATCTTCTAGTGTCATTCTTGCATTTGTCCCCTGAAATATTACTGGTAGAAGTTCTTTCATGTTGTCTTGTTATAGTGGCACAACTTTTGTTTTAATCCTAAATCAACCCTTTTGAGTCTCATAGAAAATTTCTATGGAATATTATTTGCACCATATGTGTATACAAAGGAATGGAGGTTTAGGTGTTGCAGGATATTTGATCACATTGTGAACCCTAGAGATTGTGCACTGTAAGAATCTGTTTCTAATATGGTATGGCTCAGCCTTTGATTCTAGAGCTTTTTGTTTACTGAAAACGAGTAGCCATGGTGTGGCTCAGCCCTGCCACACACCCTTAATGCAAGAGCTAAATAAAATCAACCTTATGTCAAGAGGCAGAGCAAGCAACCAACTGAATGGGAGTGAACAGAAGTAAAAATAAAGAGGGGGGGGGCACTGAGTTGAAGGTTATTTAAGACAGCATGGAGAAGGAGAAGGTTTTTATTTTCTTCTGGGATGTTGGTGGAGCTTTTTCCTTCAGGGCCATTCGTGGAGTAGGAAGGTCAGCTGGGTGCTTTTTCTTCTTCTCTGAACTAGCAGGTTTTCTCTACAACTTCTGGCTCTTGAGAATTCTTTGGTAAAATTGAACATTAGGAATTTAGTTTTCTAGACCAGCACTAAGTTTTGATAGTAAAGTTTGAAGTACTAAAGTAAATAAACAGCAGAGGTAAAACAAGCTACAAATCGATTTGCTTCAGTACTGAGTTATGTTTTCTTAAAGTGTTATCACATGGATAGTGAAGTGAGTCCTGGAGACAGACATCTATTTTAAGGACTTGCATTGCTTTAACTAAGTACACAAAGAGTGGGTACAGGGGAGATGATTTGGTTAAGTACTTGCTCATCTTACTGAAGACCTGAGTTTGATTCCCAGCACCCATTTGAAAATGAGTTCACAACTAAGTACAATTTTAACACCAGGGGAATTTGACATCTTCCTTTGGCCTGTACTAACACATGTACTCACACATACCTATACACAGACACAAATATAAACACATAAGTTAAAATAAAATATATTTTTTCAAAAATCACTAATGAGATTTAAGGTAGAAATGGTGGTGCATGCCTATAACCCAAGCAGTATGGAGAATGAGATATAATTATTGCCATGAATTTGAGAGCAACATGGGCTAAGTAGTGAATTTGAGGCCAGCTTGCACTACATAGTGAGACATAAACTCCAACAAAATAATAAGTAGAGATTGCCAAAGTTCATACAAAGTAACAACCCCATATTTTCCCTTCTAATTCCTTGGTGATCTTTCCAGTAAACAGAGGGCATGGAGAAAGCATTTTTAGGCTTCTTCCAGAGTAACTCTTTACTTGTCAACATGTTAGTTTACTCTGAATTGAAGTTTATGCTGAATGCTGTTAAACAGTTGCATGCCAAAAATGGCTTAAATTGAAAAGACAGAATTTACAAAATGAGCTAAAACAAAGAAACTTATGGGTAGTCACATTTGCACTGTCAGAAAAGTGTTTTTTAAAAGGTAAGAACAGCAAATATAAGCAGAATCAAAAGTATGTGTAAATTGGGATTAAATCCTTTTTCAAGACAGACTTTTTTCTATGTATAAACTTTTACAGAGATTTAAAAATAAATCAAATTGGCTTAATGAAATAGCATACTCCTATAATCCTACCATTGAAGAGGAAAACAAAACTGTGAGTTCAAAAAAATTACAGACAGACAGAAAGAATGCAAGAGAGGGGAAGAAAGAAAAAGAGAGAGAGAGGGAGAGAGAGAAAAGAAGAGAGAGAAAAAGTGAAAATTGTTGACAATGTTCAATAAACTAAATGATCTTCACTTACAGAAAATACATGGATTTTAGTATTTTGTTTTATCACCCATTCTTCCACAACAGTTCTCTGAACTAGCTCATAAGACCTTTTTATGTTATTTATTCCTTTACCAATCAATTATATCTTGTAAAAAGTAAATAGGACCACTGCTAATTTCCATCAAATTGGATGCTACATAAAATATGAACTGTACATGCTACCACGTGACCTTATCCTCCTTAAACTTGAGACCAGTATTTGAACTATCCAAGAAAGAATGATCTTTCTTGTCTTTTACCATCATCTTCTAGTGACTGAGACTTCCCTGGATAATACGTGCCTTTGTGTCACATGCTCATTTCTTCCACATAGTTGTCTATATTCTATAATTACAATCTGTTTTGGTGTGAAGTATGATGCAAAACACAGGCAGGAATGCTTTGTAGGATGTTAATGGTCAAGTGTATAGATCATTGGTCCCAGGTTTCAGCTTTTGAAGTATTCATTAGTAAAAGTCTATATGAGTTGTCTCATTCAGTGGCTTGAATAAGCTTTCAAAAATGAAAGACAAGCAAAATGAGGGGATGATTTTTCCTTAGAGTGACAGCCTAAAAACTCCAGCCTTACTGGAGATATTAAATTTGCTAGAAAATTTGTTACAGGTAGCAATTTGTGCCCTTTTGGTATCCTTTTGGAGCAATAAACTTGGCAAAATGAAGACAAGTGATCATTTTAGGGTAGAAACACATCACAACTGAAGATTTAACAAGATTGCCTAGTTATTGCAGTGAACTTAAAAGTCTATTTAGCAGCAATTTGTAGTCCTGTTAAAGAGACATCCGTGTTTAAATTAAATCAGTCTTCGGGGCTTGAATTTTAACCAGTAAAGTATAAACTTTCATATTTTACATCAAAATTCTCAGTTAATGCAAAAAATGTTATTATACAAGAAAGTTCCAAAATACATGTACAATATAGCCAATTATTTATTTTGATTACTACTATGAATTTAAATTTCTTAGCACATGTTTACTGCTATAGTGGCTATCTTATTTTAAGGTGGAATTCTGAATGATTTCAGAGTTCTGTTTTGTTTTGTTTCAATTTGTGGTTTTGTTTTTGTTTTGTAAAGACAGTGGAATTTTTATTTTTGCCTTGGCTTTGTCATAGAGATTTCTAGCTCTTCAAGAGTAGCAGTAAACAGCATGTAGGAGCTCCAAGAGTTGTGGCTTCTTTTTCTCTTAACCTCATTTTGGCTATTTTGGAGTCTGAGATTTTAGTGCTTTCAACAAAAAGATGAATAAATTGACTCTCATAATGATAAATCTAGTGCTCTTTTTTTGTGTCTAAAGCATTCTAAATAGTTGACTGTTTTAGTCTTTCTTGATTAGATATAGTAAACATAGTTGAATTACTCAATAGTATATAATTCTTGGAAGTAGGATGGGGAAACACTGGTTGTGGTGTAAGACATTATGAGTAGTGAAGAACACATGTTCACCGAGTAAGCAGCTAAGGTAAAAGAAATCCAAATTATCATTTATACAGTGAACAAATTCCTTGTTTTCAAGAGTACAGCTTTGAGACATCATTTTAATTTCATAATCAATTTACTCACACAAAGTAAATGGAGACAATCAAGAATATCTAAATAATTTTCATCAGTTGTTTCACAATTTGTATAATACACTTTGACCATATTTGTGGTGGATTGAATATGCTTGGCCCAGGAAGTAGCACTATTAGGAGGTGTGTCCTTGTTGAAGTAGGTGTGGTCTTGCTGAAGGAAGTGTTGAAGGAAGGGGTGGGCTTTGAGACCCTCCTCCAAGCTGCCAGAGAGATTTAGTCTTCTGTTGGTCTTTGGATCAAGACATAGAGCTTTCAGCTTCTCCAGTCCCCTCTGTACTTGGATGCTGCCATTCTTCCTGCCATGATGATAATGAACTGAATTTCTGAACCTGTAGGTTGTCCCCAAGGAGATGCTTTCCTATATAAAGAGTTGCCTTGGATATGGTGTCTCTTCATAGCAATAAAACACTTTAAGACAATATTTCTTCCCATTTACTCTCCTATTCCATACCTCATTTTTTATCTGCCCAAAGTATATAGCATCTTTTTTTAAAAAAAATTTCATCAGTTCCAATTTGTATGCCATATACTCTGGAATGTGGTCAACCTACCAGGTGTTACACAATAACAGATATCAGTTGCTCCTTTGCCAGGGCCACCTTCCATCTCCTTGCTCAGAAATTTGTTGCAAGATTATTTGATCACACTGTGAATCCCAAGATTGTATTGTTTACTGAAAAAATAAACTTGTTTCTAGTTGTGGTGTGGGTTAGCCCTTAGCATACACCTTTAATCCCTCTGACTGGAAAACACACACATCCTTAATACACACCAGTAATCCTAAACAATGAATGTAAAGTTAGTTTGTAGAAGGAAGCACCCATGTTTGAATGTATTGTCTAATTGGATGGTAGTTGAAGTTGTAAGGGGAGATTCTGTAGCTAAGGTCTTGTTCCCCAATTGGTTCTTGACTTGTCAATAAAGAAAGCCAGGGGATGGAGGGCAATTGCTGGATGGAAGGTACAGATGGGACTTCTGGTCCCAAGAGGAAAAATAAATGCAGGTAAAGGGAGAGGGGCTTTTCTGTCATGCTTTGGAGGAAAGAGGATGCTGTAATCATGTAAGGCCTTAGGCAGCTAGGGGCTGTAGCCTTCACTATGGGCAGATGGCCAAGATGGTTGGCAGGGGACAGCTGATACAAGCTACTAAGTTTAAAGCAGGAGGAGAAATGGACACAATAATTGAAAAAGGCCTGCCTTTCCAGGAAGGAGAATTCTGTGCCCAGCAATTGTGCCTAGCCATCAGGTTCTAAACCAATAAAGCTGTCTGTGTATCCTTTATCCACAGATTTTAAGGTCTCTGGGAGTGAGCTGGTAAAGTGACTCCTACAGGAGCAAAGGCAGGTAGAAAAGGAAGCCCGGTTGGATCTGGTGGCAAATAATCCTAGAACTAAGCTGGGTGGGACAAAAAGGAGCCGGAAGATGCCACAGTGTGGGCAGCAGCTCATGGGCAAAAGTGGCAGCATGTTTTTAAAACTACATGCAACACAAAGTAACAAATCAGAAAGATTTGACAGAATAGGATATGCCTAACTCTCAAGAGAGAGAGAGGGAAAGGGAAGCTACTTAGGTGTCAGTGCAGAGAATGGGAAGGAGGTGGTAGGCAGTTTACTGAGACAGTTGTAGAGAGACAGGTTGAAGAGAGAACAAGCTAGACACAGGTAAAGACAAAATGAGCCAGAGAATGAGAAGATTTGGAATAGATTGCCTAAGTTCATATGAGGACAACCAAAGTGATTCAGATGAGGCTAAGAGCGAGAAGACAGATTGAATCAGTCGGTTTGGAGAGGAGTTTGAGCTAGACCAGCTGATTTGAATCAACCAGCCAAAAAACAGAAAGCTACAAGAAAGGGTAAGCTTTTTTAGTAGTCTCAGAAGCTGAAAACATTCTAGGCCTGTTTAAATTGTATGGAGGCTAAAAACTTACAAGACTAAGTCTAGGTTAGCAGACTGAGGCAGTAAATCTAAGAGATGACAATTACCATAACGAATGAAAGTTACTTTTATACAGAATTAGTCTACCTTGAGTTTGTACATGTCTGTGTATGCTGTCATAGCCATATGTGTAGCTGCCCTACTGTGTCCAGAAAACTGGCTTTCACATGCTTTCTGACATCTCTTCTGTAATGATTCATGTGCTTTGAGACATGGAGTTTTCTATAGATGTCCCATTTAGGATTGAGTCTTCAAGTCTCTTATTCCTTACATTTTGGCCAGTTGTCATTTAGGGTTGAGTATTCCAGTCTCTTATTCTTTACATTTTGGCCAGTTGTGGGTTCTCTGTGTTAATATTATTTATTATTACAAATACATGCTTCTTATTGAGTGTTGAGTGATGTATTTATCTGTGAGTATAATCTGTGAGTACAATTCATCAGGAGTCAATGCAATACTATGTACATTTAGAAAATAATAGTAGTAGGTTCTTCTCTAGGTAGCCACAGATTATTAGTCTGAAAGTGGTTCCAAGAATGGGTTTTATTCTATAGAGTAGGACTTAAACCAGTCAGAAAGTGGTTAGTTTCCCCCTTGATGCTCATGTCACTATTGCACCAGTGAGCATATTTTTAAAATTTTTCACCAGGTTTTAGAACACATTTTAGATATATCATTTCTATATTCGAGACCATGCATTCCACATAATGCAAAAATATAATGGCTGAAAAATCATAAAGTAAGACATAATTGTCTCATTTACAGTCTTTTTTGCTGAATAAAAGTAAAATATTGAAAAAAATAACTCACAATCATTTCTAATTCATTGGGCAACTATTATTAGAAGAAGTGCTCCACTTCTGCTACTCTTTTGTCCTTTATTATTTCTAGAAGTCCTGTAAGACCACTGAGCTGATTTAAAATGGTATTTCCAAAAGCAAAGCACCCAAATAATAAATTGATACATACATTTTAATTTAACAGTGTCCAAAATACAAATAAAGTAGTAGTATTGAAAAATTATTTATATCTGTAAACTAAAACTCAATGATATCATGTGAGACTACTGCAGTTAATGCATAGTTTTACTGGTGGACAAAGAAAGTCTAAACACTACTTAGTAAAACAATTCAGTAATACATCTAGAATTGTACAAAGACTAATTTGATCAATAAATGCTGATTCAGAAAATTTGGCTCAAATAAATAGGTGAACTGAAAGAACATATGTATTTTAAGGCAGTGATGTTTAGCTAGCAAAAATTTGCTCCCCAGGAGATATTTGACAATATATGGGAATGTTTTTCTGTTTGTCAGAAAAATGAGAGTGCTATTGGAAGAAGCAAGAGATATTGTTAAATACCCTCCAATGCACAGTTCAACTAGTAACAGAAAATATTTCTAACAATGAGAATCATGCAAATTTAGGTGAATAGGACTTATTAAGAAATCATGTATAATTAACAACTTAAATGTCCATCATCCCATGAAGAAATGGATGACTATCTATACATTTATCTATTCAATGTACTGTTGTGTTCATATTTACAATGCCAGGATGCTTGAAATATAAAACTGAAAATGTAAACTAGCAATTAGTGAGGTATATGGATGTGTTGAAATGGGGAAAACAATGAGTCAGAATCAGAAACTGCTGTCATATTATAATATGATTTGCTGAGAAAAATTTATAGACTTGTCCAAAGAAGAAACATGCATCATGCACACTCAGAACAAATGCATAAGGGACATCTTCTTGACTCTCTTCCCTCCTTATAATATGTCTGGTCAGGAAAAAAACTGATCAAAATGAAGAGACAATTTGTCAAATTGAGGCAAACACCATAAAAATCTTTATGGATTTTGCTGACATAAAATTTATTCCCTTGGTTTGCAAATTCAAAGAAGCTCACATCATTCAGTCTGTTCAAAAAACCAATTAGCAATAACTCATCTTCAGCAGAATTTAGGGCATTCAATTTCTTGTCATTCAAGACAGCATTTTAGATAATACTAGATCAGAGAATAGGGGAAATGATACATAATCTGGAGTAATATTTGTATAATACTATAAAACATGAGAAAATGAAAAGTGAACTAGTGAGGGTGTTTGTGTGGTCTGTCATGTTTGCATATCAAGTAAAATAACAGTGGTATTCTTTTATTCTTCAAATATCCAAAGACACAAAGAAGAACAAGAATCGTAGAGACCAAAAGTCAAACACAAGTCTAAAGATAATGAGACAAAATCAGGTCTTAAGGATTGTACCTCCTGGAGACTGTAGACATCTGTTCCATTTTCTACCTTTTGTAGGCTGTCCAAGGTTCTTGTACTAATTTGTAAGTTGTTTACTAGAAAAATAATATTGTAAAAGAGTTAACCCTAATACCTGTATGTGTGATATGTTTATTCATGTTTGTGTTATGAATGTAGCAAAATTGTCACCTTGATAGAATCTTAGGATTGCCATAGACATGCACACTGGGCATTCCAGTGAGAGATTACCTTAATTGCATTAATTAAGGAGGGAATATCTACTCATGCTCCTGTTCTCTGGCTTGTATCTGGACTATGCAGGTGGAGAAAGGAGTTGAGCAGCAGCATACAGTCATCATTTTCTGCTTCTTGACCATAGATTGGATGCAACGAGATATTTCAAGTCTCTGCTACTTTGACTTTCCCACAGTGATGGGTTGTACCTTAAAATATGGGCTTGTAGAAACTCTCCCTTAGGTTGCTTTTGCCAGTGTTACTCATCACTTCAGAAGAAAAGGTTTCAAGACACTGATGGAGCATTCAAGCATAGTTTTATCTTATTTGTTTGTTTGTTTTCTTTCAATTATGAAAGACAATACTCTAGAAGTATGTTACCATTGTATTTTTTACCATACCAGTTTATTTGTCCCATAATTAAACTATTTCTTTGGTTTAGTGTATTACTGAGGATTCTCTAGAGTCACAAAACTTATGGAATGAATATCCATATATGTGGATATAAACATATAAACATATGTGTATATATATATATATATATATATATATATATATATATATATGAAATATATTAGATTGATTACAGGCTGCAGTCCAAGTAATCCAACAATGGCCACCTGTGAATAGAAATTCCAAGAATCTAGCAGTTGTTCCATCCCTAAAGGTGTTTCAGCTGATCTACTATATAAAACTGAAACCTGAAGAAGGAGACTTCAATGGATATGCTGGCAAAATGATTACAAACAGGCAAAGACTTAAAAAAAAAAAGTCCTTCTTCCATTGTCCTTATATAGGCCTCCAGCAGAAGTTATGGCCAATATTAAAGGTATGCCACAAGAGCTATATTAAAGGCATTTGTCAATCCAGATCAAAAGTGTATGCCATCCAAACCTCAGTGTCTGAGTCAAAACCGTGTGTCTTCCCACCTCAAGACCCAGATCAAGGCATTTTGTCCCCCTGCCTCAAGATTAAGATCACAGTTGTGCCCTCCATTTCTGGATTACAGTTAATTCCAGATATAGTCAAGTTGACAAACAAGAATAACAATCACATATAGAGAATATAAATTTTGAGCAAGAAAATAAGGGGATATTTTCAAATCTCTTTAAAATATAGAGAGAGGAATTTTAATCACCAACATGGCTGATCTAGAAAGGGTTCATATACAAAGATCTTCTAACTCTGTGTGATCTAGCTGAAGTACAGACATGCCTTTAATATACATCTTTAATCCTTCTGGCTGGAGTATAGAAACAACAATAGTATACACCTTTAATCTCAAACAATGAAAATGAAGTTAGTGTGTAGAAGGAAGCATCCATGTTTGAAAGTAATGTCTAATTGAGGGACAGATAAAGTGATGAATCAGAGAAATATTTGACAAAATAAATCAGAGATAAAATATACCCAACTCCCATGAAAGCAGTACTTCTTAAGAGTAGTGGGAGAGAGAAAGAGGGAGAGAGAGAGAGAGAGAGAGAGAGAGAGAGAGAGAGAGAGAGAGAGAGAGAATGAACAGAGAAAGAACCAAGAATTAAATCCATGCAGTCAGTGCAGTTCATGCAGTGCAGTTGAGTTCAAGTGAGTTTGTTAGTGAGTTCCATTCAGTTTTTGCAGTTGAGTTTGTGCAGAGCTGTTCAGAAAAGGCAGGTGAAGCCAGAGAATAAAGGGCTAGAAGATTAGAACATATTGCAGAAGTCAGTTTGAACCTAAGCAGAAGAAATTCAGTCAGAAATTGAGAGAAGCCAGTTTGAGGTCAGTCAGCTTGAAGAAGAGTTTGAACTAGAACATCTGAGTTGACCCAGAGAGTCAGGGTTCAGAAAGAAGTAGAAAGGTTGAGATTATTCAGCAGTAAGCCTCTGAGGCAACAACTACATCTGGTGAATAAAACCATATTTACAAATATAGTTGTTATGTTCAGTATATATACATATGGTGAATATGGGTGTAAGTTGTGGGAACATTAGTGTATGATCATAAGGCAATTTGTAAGAGACAGTTCTTTCTTTCTACCATGTAGAACTGGAAATTGAACAAAGGTCATAAAGCTTGGTGGCATATTCCTTTACCAACTGAGCCAACTTGCCCAGTCAAAAACCTCTTTATTAAGAGTAAATTCTCCATTTTTTTCTATTTCTATATGTGACTATGAGTTTTAAGCAGAATAACAGATATGTTTGCGTAAAGAATTTTTAGAGTAATACCTAGCATGTGTAAGGCACTCAGTAAACAGCAACTTGGATTCTTGCTGTTGTTACCTACAACATAGACCTTGTAACTGTGCAAACCTATACGTGGACAGGTGAGATTGATTTACTGTTTTCCCTATACTACTCAAGGTTTCCAACATAGTGGAATGACTAAACTTACTGCATAAGAAAGGTAAACATATCAGCTGTGATTAGAATACGAGCATATAAATAAGCGTACTTCAATAGCAAGAGCTTGGGATCAGAATCATGACAATGTGGTTAAACCCCAGTGTTGTGGCCTCAGCCTCAGTTTTAAAGTACCTAAAATAGAAACACTAATGGCAGACAAACCACATCATTAGTATAAGGGTTAAGCAGCTTTAATAAATCAAGACTTAGACGGATAAAGTGTTTAGACTGTAAGTACAAGGACTGTAGGTTCAGATCCTTAAAAATAAATACTTCCCCCTTACCCACCAAAAGAAAAAGAGTAAATTCCCAAGAAGTCAAAGTGAAAGAAATGTTTATCAAAGTACAGAAATTTATAGTGTGCTAATAGAGTTGGATACATTTTTTTTAAAAAATTTATTCTTCTCTCCTTCCCTTTACTCCTTCAACCCCCCATCACAACCCCCATCTCCCCCAGATCCATTATTCTACCTTTTCCCTTCCAAAAAAAAAAAAAAAAAAAAAAAAGAATGATTCTCCCAGGGATATCCACCACCAAACATGACCTAACTAAATACAATAAGACTGGACAAAGTTGTGCAAGTCAAACCAGAAGGAGGGAAAGGGTTCCACAAGTAGGCAAAATAGTCAGAGACATCCCCTAATCTCGTTTTTGGGAGTCCCACAAGAACACCATGTTGCATATACATATGATATATAAATCCAACCTATACAGTGTCAATGTTTCTTGCTTCCATCTCTGTGAGCCCCTACAAGCCCTGCTTAGTTGATTCTGTGGTCCATATTCTTGCTGTGTCATCAACTCCTCTTAAGGGGAAAAAATAAATCCAAAGTAATAATAAATCTATTACTACTTAAGATAAATATTTACCAAAATAACTATTTGCAAAAAATAGCAATTGAATAAGAGAAGTATGATTATATTCTATTTTTCTCCAAGTTATCTTTATATACATCTGAATAGAAAACAGGTGAATGCATATATGTTTGTCGCCCATGCTTTTCTAATAAACCATTTTGGTGAAATACAAGAAAAAACATCTAGATACCAAAAGATCACAGTTAAAAAATAATAAGGTATTTTATTACCCCTTTCAGATATTTTGGCTATTTTTTTCTAAGATAGTATTAGTGCCTAAACTAGGCAAGTTTTTCTTTCAATCATTCCCTCAAAAAAGCAGTGTTTCATGCAAAGAAGAATGTAATTAGACAAACATTTTTCCTCGAGACAACCACTGTGCTTCAGACGTTATTTCTATGCACTTCCTGCTCATCACAGCGCATTAAATGTGTTCAAATGTTAAATGTAAACCATTCATATGCTCAGGGTTTATAATAATAAACTCTGCATTTATGAATTAATGAGGAGTGTAAGTTCCTAATGAATATTGGCTTGAATTTTAACTTTTAGACTCTGAGACATTATGATTAAAAACACAGCTGATTAGTATGTTTGAGTATGCTTTGACACATTGGTACCTGTCTTAGTTTGTGCTACTATGTGGTTTGATTCCCTCATTTTTTTCTTATACAATTAGTATAAATATCAGCAAAGATCAAAAGGCAAAATATCTATGCATGAATTCAAAAAGAATTCCGGCCTTGTGGGTTCAGTGAAATGGCATTACAGATGTAAAGGGACCTGATGACCACACTTTGAAAAATATTTTTCTACTAAATAAGTTGTACCATTGTATGCAGACCACACACAACTTTCCATATGTGATTTCTAACTTTACCTCAAAACATACATCTTATCAATAGAACTCATTGCACTTTCTGTTCCTGTAATTCTTAAAGTACTTAGTCCTAACCAAACTAAATTAATTCATGTATTCTGCTTTCTTATAAATCTCCCAGTCTACTTGATGAACTGTGATATTTAATGTCATTTCTCTTGCTCTTGCAGACATTTTGACACATTCTGCTAATGCCAATTTCTTCACTAAATCTTTACATGTTCCTCTCCTAGAGTGCCCTGTCTGTATAACCCTTAATATTTTCTGAACATCTCTATCATTCACATGTTCAAATCACAACTGTGTCTTTCTACATCATTAGTCTTGTCTACCACACACAAGAATATGGACTTGTTTTGAGGATAAATTATATGTTAGTTTTATGTATGTGGTTGTAAACCCTATACTATTACCTGCATGAATTTTAAATAATTACTGAGTGATGCAGTAATTAATATAAAAATGAGCATCCCAATAAAATATGTTTGGAGGTAAATTTCAACATCAGTACCACAAGCAGATTTTCAACTTAACATAATATTTAACTAAATAAAAAACTTGTACTTTTGTCTCTATTAAATTCTTATTCAATAAACATATGAAACATCTATTTTTTCTTGTTTCTGTATTTCTTGACAATAGAGATGAGATTCATGGTTTATTGCATGATAATTATGTGTTGGCCTGACAAGTAAATGTGTGGGTTTGAAATCAAACTTTTGATCTGATATTTTCTGATTTGATACCTTTGAAACCTTAGCAAAATAATTTTGTTATGAAGAGGCTCAGTAGACACAACATGGAGACAATAGTTCTTGTTTAAAACAGACAATGGGGTGTCATATGTGAGTACATCTCCAAATTTATAATTAGCAAGTTTTCTCTGAGCAAATGAGCTCCCTGAAATCTGTTTTGTAAACTAATGCCATTCACAGTCTTACCAATCCCCTACTCAAATGTTTAAATTTTTAAATTTTTAAACTATTTTTCTTAGTTTTTGGCTCCCCCCCCCTCCATCCACTTTAGCATGTCTATTGTTGTCCTTGTTCAGGTCATGTTTAGTCAGTAATGGGTGTTGGATTTTATGTGTATAGTTTCTGACATTACTAAGATATACCCACATAATCTCTATGTATACTCTAAACATTTGGCCTTAAACACACAGATAAATGTAGTCCTCACTCCTCTGTAAGGAAAGTTCTCTTTACAACTGATAGAGACAATTACAGAAAACTACAACCAATAAAAATACAAAGTGAAGCTTATTTCCAGTGGGTTCATCTACAAAACACTCCTGTACCTAAGGGTCAGAGAAAATGGCAGAAGAATAGGAAGAAATCCTAAGAGCAAGATGGTCATAGAGTTTCCTATAATATTACATGTCCTAGTAATGTTAGAAGTCCTAATTTTTATGCAAACATGTTTAAGGTGAAAATTTAAAGACATAAAAAGATAAGCCTGAAGATAAGCTTGAAGACTTTGGCTTGAAGATAAGGTCCTAGCAAATCTTCTGACAAAAGAACAAGTTTTAAAGCTGACTTCGGTAGTTAGGTTACAGTTTGGCTTTTTAGAAGAATCATAATACTGGTATAATAGACTTGGATTTCAGTGTTTAGTTAGGGATTTCATCTAATGAAATGTTTCTGAATATTTAATTTTAAAAGTGTATTTATCAAGGATTAACTCTAGCTTATAAATGTTCCTCTGAAGTTGGAAAGACCAGCAAAAGAAATGTATTTCACATTTTTTTTAATAAATGAGGTGAAACATTTAAACTCAAGTTATAATCTTTATTATTAAATATTATATAAGATTACATTGAGTTGTTAGACTTTATAATTCATATAACTTATTAAATATAATGAGATTATCTGAATATTAAGTCCATATAAGTACATTTACAACATGAGAATATTTCTGCTTTATAATTTTTTCTACAAAGGTGCTGTTGTTCCTATGTTACAAACTGAAAGCTTCAAGTTGGGAATGGTAAAAGGAAGACACGCTGCCAAATCTTGAATTACCCTCTTCTCAGCACTATAAAACAGTGTTCCTGAATCTCAGTATAATCTTGTCTTGGCTATGATTTCTTTCTGTAGTTATGAACAGAGACATAGTCTATGCCTTATTTATCTCATCTGGAAAACAGTGCTATTACCAGAACCTCTTCCTGTTTGGGGATATTATGTGCAGAGATGTTCCTGAACATAAACAATTTTTGAGATCTTGTTCTTCAATTTCTATAATATGATCTTGATCATGGTTGCTTAAGGGACCTAACGATATGTTGAAAGCCGAGATTATTGTGGATGTAATATCTCTCATTAAATATCTTTATAATTAATTATACGAAATAATGGACTTCATTTTAACTTTTTCATGCACACATTTAACATACTTTTGTAATACTTATGTCCTACTATTATTCTCCTTTGTAAGAAGAAATAGGAGCAGGCTTGCAATATGAACAGGACTTCCTTCCTTTAGTCCTCTTATCTTTTCAAACACTACTCTTTATGTGATTCATTTGGTTTTGTAGTTTTTATTGGAAAAAATATTTTCATACAATATATTCTAATTTCAGTGTTTCTGAGGTGAAACACTGAAAGTGAATGCATAATCATTATAAAAATTTTGGAAAATATATGCTTCCAAAAATGGTTTCCTTTCTTTTCCTGCTGACTACACTTAGATAAACCTGGCCAGAGATTTTCAGTGTGCTTGAATGTCTATTATTAACAAGAAATAACAATAAGTAAAAATACTTTGACACTGAGCCTTGAAAACATCTTAATGCTGTGAGTTACAAAAGCCTAAGATGCTTGCTTAAAGAAAATAAAAAATATGGAGAAAAATATGTCAAACTCACGTGTTAAATCTTTTACTTCATATAGCAACATATAAGCATTCTGGGAACAGGAGTGTAATTTACCACTCAGAGACATGCAGAGCTATCATGTTGGCGTAGTTTATTTGTGTAGATCATTATATTTAACTTTTATATTCTTCCAAATATTAGTTTTGTACCTTTTTGTTTGCAATTAATATGAACCAAATTACTTCCCATGTTACTGTCAATTTATATAGTTATAAATAATTATAAACATATGTTTATACAAACATATACACACATACATATATATGAATATATATAAGAGTTGTATTTATTTTGACTTATTTTTATTCTGATTTTAGTTTTTGAGCTAGTCTCATACCATGTATAGCCCAAGATGTCCTGCTACATGCTATGTATTCAAGGATGACAACAAGCACACAGAAATCCTTCTGCCTCAGTTCTCCGAATTGTGTGATTACATGTCAGAGTCTCTATGCACAACTTGATCTATATTCTTAAAAATTAAAACCATTAATTAAAATTTTGGGCATAATTATGTAGAGTTAATGATATATGAGAATTCTATATATTCTATAATACTTTGACTACATGCTTAACACATTCTCTTTCATTCTCATTCTATAAGAGAAACTGGGCTTCCTATAAATATATGTGGCTAAATGAGATGCAGTTTCAGAACTAGGTAATAAAAGTTTAAAATACTATCCAATCCCACTACATTAGTAAAATATGAAGAATGAATATTTGGAATCCAGATAAATTGGCCTTCTATTTTCCTCTCTTGTGACAAAGTCTGAAGAATGCTAAATTGAAATGGTGCCCCTTGGCAGAGTTAAATATTTGTAAGCAACCAAGAAAGAAGTGATGACAGTACTGATTTTATCTATCTGTACTGGTGTACTTTAGAATCTGAAGTAGAGTCAACTCTCTGTCCCCATCATTGAGAAATTTCACATTTTCATTTTGCACTTGGTTCTATTCAAGAAAGTATTTTTTGACAGAAGAATAACCCAAGTCTAAGAAAGCAAATGACTAGTTCTGATATTTTATAATAATATAGTACTGTTTAATTATTTTTCTATTGTTGTGATAAAGCATCATCACCAAATTAACATAGATAATGAGGGCTTTATATGGAGCTAACACATCCAGGGGGATAGAAATCCATCACCATCATGACAACCAACATGGCAGCAAGCAGCCATGTATGTCACTGAAGTAGCAGCGAATATCTAGATCCAAACAATGGGTGCAAATAGTTTATCATTAATGGTGGTGGCAGAAGTTTGGAAGTGTGAGGTAACTTTAAAAATCTTAAGCCCACTCCAATGACAGGCCACCTCTAACAAGGTCATCTCTCCTAACCTTTCCCAAAAGCCCCAAATGAGGACTAAGTCTTCACATTCCTGAGACTTAGACAGGACATCATATTCAAATGACAACATGTACCTTGTAAGATATAAAATTGAAAACAGTATGAAAAAACAGTTGTTCGTTTAAAAAAAGAATTCTTTTGTCTTTTCATTATACTGCTTTAAATGTGCCAGTCCTGTCATGTATTCTGCAAATAATTTCATAATTTCAGGTAAGCTTGTGTCAAGCATTTTCTACTATCCTACTATTATCCACTGTTTACATTAGTCAATTTTCAGTTATTATAACAAAAATATCTGAGAAAATTAACTTTAAAAAGCAAGAAATTATTTTGCTTGATGTTCTTAGAGATTTCAGCCCATGTCTAGTTATCACCATTAGTTAAGTTGCTATAGCCTTATAGACATTTTGATGGTGGGGAATGTGGTGTAAGGTAAAGCTACTCACCTAATAGCAGCTAGGAATCAAAGAGGTAGATTTGTCTTAAAGTTTTTCCCCCTAATCTAATTAAGTTATGGATTTATGAGGAAACTAATCCATTACTAAGATAATATATAAATTAAAAGCCTGCATGACTGAACAACAATGGAAAAAAGTCCTCCATTTGTACATGTGGCACTGAGTAGAAAGGTTTCAACATAGGCGTTCATGAAGACAGTCTAGGTCCAAACAACACTGTTTCTCATTGTTGCTTGGTCGAGTTCTTTTCTCTCTTTCTTATGCTTGATTTCTAGTAGTGGTCTCTTTAACATTATTAACTTCTATTTGAAGAAATTTTATTTGTAAGTACAGATTGTTGGAAAATATATGCAAATGAAGAAAAATATATCCCTTCATTATTTCCCTATAGCTCTATTATGATAGCTTGTTTGTTGTGCCATTTCAATATATAATTGTTAGCTAAAGTCCTTAATGTTAATTTCCAAGGTAATGCTTTCATTGAGTTTTAACAAATGTATTGGAACTTGGATCCACACTAAAAGCATCATACAGAATAATAATTTTGTTACCTTCAAAGTATATTACCTTCAAAGTATTCCTCTTGTTAACTAGTCCTCCCTGTCTCTCCCAAATGTTCCACACTTGCCTGGATTTGTCAGCCATTGAAACTGGTTATTTGTAGAGCCTTGTATTTTCTAAGATGTCACAAAGTTCTTTCTATCTTTTCAAACTGACCTTTGGAACTTAGCAACATGCTTTTCTTAATGTTCCATGTCTGTTTCTGGATAGCTTATTTCTTTTTAACTCTGAATAATATTCTATTACAAGAATGTGCCATGTATTATTTTTCATTCATTTGCTGAAGAACATCTTGGTTGATTTAGAATTGTGGATGAAGATACTATAAATATCTTTGCACAGGTTTTTGTTCAACCTCCATTTTCATCTTCATAAGAAAATATCAAGATTGTATTGTTGGGAAGAAGGGAGGTAGGGGAAGAAGGGAGGTAGAGCATGGTAGGTTGTAGATCTCAGTCAGTGCTGTCTGGATTTCCTGATATTACAATTGGTCATTTATGGGTTAGTTTTTTTAAATTCAGAGTCTTTCATCTTACTGTCTTCATCTGTAATTGTTTCATCAGCATAGTAAAATAAAAAGCAAGAGCAATGTACTATATATGTTAGGAAAACCTTCTTGATGTTCCTGCTTTTATGTTCAAAAGGAAATTATGTATCTCACCTATCTTCTACATAGTTCTCCTTCTTTATATATTTAGTAATATTAAGTATTACATAATAAAATGCATATAAATATTTTTTGAAGAGCTATTGATTTTACAAAATGGATGTTTTAAAATATGGAAGTGATAGACAATTTGAAAAGGTCCTTTCGGGGGCATTGAAAGTAAAAGCCTACTTAACAAATACCTACACACCTGATTTTAGTTCATTATTTTGCCAACTAATTATTCAAATTTCTTCTCTCACTCATGAGAATAAAGATATTTAGACTGACTAGATTTCATTTTTTAACCTGTATAAATAGCCAAAAATACTCCTGAAAGTTTCAGTTTTATCAGTCAATGAAGTCCTATCTTCACAATTTGGTTTGCTAGCCCTTTAATCCATGAACTTGTACTAATGTATTTAGCAACCAACTGATCAGTAATTATCTGTACGTTCCCATACCTTTTACCAGATAAAGTGTGTTTTATAATTTGGAAAAGTTTTAAGATTTTTTTAAATTTTCTGAGTAACATTGCATCTTTTTTTTTCATTTAAAATATCTATGTAGGAAAGTCATATAATTTTTAATTTTTGTCAATTTTTAATATCTACCTCACAACATGGTTACATTAGATAATCTAGAAAAGATGCACATTTTACCCTCTTATTATTCACAAACCCAGACTTCTGAAAGTATTCTTACTACCAGTGACTGAAACTCTAATACCAATGACAAGTTTCTGACAAATATCTGCTGGAGTTCTTGACACTGTAATTTATCTTTTTCTTGGCATCCTTTTTCCCTTGTCATCTCTAACTTATTCTCACATTTTCTTCTTACCTTTCTGGTGCTCTTTCACAAATTTCCTGCAGAAATGTCTTCTGAAGATGAGAAAACTTAATCTTTAACTTGCCTTATGCTCTAGTGTCTGAGTTGAGAAATGATTATAATCTTAAGATAAAGACTCTGGGATTTGATACAGTGTGAAGCTCTAGAAGAACCTTGTACTTGCACAGCAGGTACAAACATACACAAACATACAAACACACACACACACACACACATACACACAAGCAGAAAGATAGTCTAAATTTACTTGCAGGTTAAAAATCCAACAATTTGAGTAATGGTTATTATACTCGTAACAATGTGGTTAGAAAGTATATTTCCAAATACTAAAGTCATGTGTATTGACTCTTTTCATAATATTAAAATATTTTTGTGTGGTTTTTCTTTGTGTAATCTTGATTGTGCAGGAACTCACTCTATTAACCAGGCTGGCTTCACACTCAGATAACCACCTGCCTCTAAATCCTAAGTTTTTGGATAAAAGCTTGAGCTTCCACTGCCCAGTTTACATCAAAATACTTCTAAAAGTTTATAACATATGTCTAATCATGTTCATGAAACTCACAACTGTTATATAAAACTATAGACATAATTAAAATTACATTGTCCCTCAAAATTCTCCATGGCATTGCTTAACTAAAATCACTTATTGTTTAACCAACAGCTATAACTCTCAAGAGTGTCAAGAGTTAAAATATATGATTGCAAAAATATATATATAACAAGGGAAACTACAAAGCATTTAGTAAATCACATTTTGAGAATCTATTCCAAATTTCTAAGGTACCATGTAATCCTGTGGTAGGCTTCCATTTCACAAGGGTTTTTTTGTTATTTTTGAGTATTTTTAATAAGATATTACCAGCATGAGGATAGTTCTCAACATTTTGATACCATAGATTTCTCTGTCAGAAGGAAATATCTCAAGTCAGGCAAGGTATAATGTAAGCCAAGTTATTAAGCTATTAAAAAGCCATGATCACCCTTCATGATATTTATGATAAAACTGTAGCATTGGATATGATACCACACACCTTATAACCAGATAATTTGAAAGGTTGAACCAGAGATTCTTCCTATAAATATATTGAATATATTAAATGCTTTGAATATTTATGTGGAATTTTGAATAATACCTTCACTTCTGTTTTTAAAATTAATAGAAGGTACAACATTGGACATCTGTGGTATATGCTTAACTTTAGGAAGAAGTATTAAATGCTATTGTTCATAATATCCAAAATAAGTTATATATACATGTTCTTTGTGTTAATAAAATAGGTCCCCATTTGTTTTCAATTTGTTGAGTTTTTGTCTTCTAAGCAGACATGGCTATTTCATTTTTTGAAAAAGAAATTATATAAATTTATTCCTTCATTACATGAATAAAAAAGATTATCCTGATCAACCTTTGTAAATTAAACAACTCTTGTATTTTTTTGTGTGTAAACCTCTATTTCAAATAATGTGATGTGCTTTGTATACTTGGATAAGCAATTTATCAGTAGTTAGGTAAATATTTTTCATACATGTTTTTCCAAAACTAATAATCATTATCATTATGTATATGTATATATGATATTTGTGATAAGAATATTTGTATAAGTAAGGGGATAAATTTAAGTAATCAATTCTCTCCTTGTACTGTGAGCTCCAGCTATTGAAGTCATGTCTTCAGCATTGGTGTCAATTATATTTACTTGTGAGCCAATTTGCAGGCACACATCTATATTCTCAGTCTTTAACTGTATAATTTATTATTGGCATATATCTAGAACTTATGAGTTATATGGTAACTCTGTGTTTAATCTATTCACCATATTGCATGTGGGCTTTGCTTACATTTTACTACTTTTGTGCCTTCAATATTAACAAAATAAAATCTTTGGAGACTAATCTCTATTCTACTTTCTGAATAAGTTTGTATATAATGATTATTAAATTTTCCATAAGTGTTGGAGGAGAGTCACCAATAATGACTTCTTAGAAAGAAGCTTTCCGTGTGGGAAGAGTTTTAATTACAAAGCCCATTGTTTTGTGCATATAACTCAATTGGGGTTTCCTGTTCTTTGTTTTCTTAATTGTAACTTAATACTGAACTAATTTCAGTACATACTCAGTTTTTATAACTTTTCTGACATATAATGTTCATGTCATTAAATACACACAATCATAGCACAGATTTAGTAGTTTCTAGTTGTACAACACTGGACACAATCTAATATGTAGACATTTTTCAATACCCTTCAGAGAAATGCCAAACTTTATTAACCAATATAACTACTATTTATACATTTTGAGCCCTCTAACTCATCATGAATGACAGAAGTCTACTGTTACTCTGTTGCACATTATGGGTCATCTATTAAGAGCAAATTATACCTTGTATTGCTTCTTCCTGTAGCTTTATTCACTTACCATAATTGTATAAAGTTTTAGCAATGCTCTAGAACTTGTCAGATTTTATTCATTTTATTATTTAAAAGATGCCATATTCCAGGTAAATATGCCATTTTATTAATCAATTCATCAATTCTCCGAGAAGGGAATGTTTCTTTATTAAACTATAATGAATGATAGTGCTGTGAAAAAATTTTTAAAAACCAAACAACAAAACAACTTCCACTAAAACAATCAATGAAATAGGTCTTCATCCCTAGGTCATATTTACAGAAGCACGAATAATATAAAAGGCAAAGACAATATATTCCACTAACAAAATCTCAGTAGTCCTATTGAAATGTTTTATTATGAGAATAACCTAGATGAACTCAGGACATATAGCTTAAAATAAGAATCATTAACATGATTTTAAAAACTCAAGGAGTTTAAACATGACACACAAAGCTATCTCAAGGAAATTGAAGAATATAGGTCTAATTGCCTGAAGGAAGTCCTAAGTAATATAAACACAAAACTAATTGAAATTACAGACAATTCAGAGTTTGAAAAGAGAATCCAACAAAGAAGTAGAAATACTGAAGGAAACTGAATTAAAATAAAAGAGAAACTGAATTTTTCAGTAACCTCATTAGGAAACTCAGGGAAAACATTGCCAATAGAATGGATCAAAGAGAAGAAAAACTTTCCTGACATAATAAAGTTGGTGAGTGCACAGCCAACATCATCCTAAATGGAGAAAAACATGAAGCAATCCTATTAAAATAAGGAATGAGATAAAGCTGCTCAGTATCCTCACTCCTTTTTAGTACTGTACTGGAATCCCCAGTTAAAACATTAGGACAAGAGAATGAGACTAAAGGAATACTAACACCAAAAGAAAAAAAATCAAATTATTTCTATTTGTAGATAGCATATTATGCATAAGACATTCCAAAAATGCTACCAGTAAACTTCTATAAATAATTTACATTATAATTCACTAAAGAAGCAAAATTACAGTTATTAAGTTGCAATGAGAATAATTGTAGGGTTGGGGGTTACCACAACATGAAGAATTATATTAAATGGTCAATATTAGGAAGAAACACTAGTGAAAAAAACAGCAGCTGGAACAAATGATGTTGGAATAATTGGGTGTTCACATGTAGAAGTATGAAATTATACACCTATCACTCTGTACAGTAGCCAAGACCAAGTTGATCAAAGACAACAATGTAAAATCTGAAAACCCTCCAAGGAGTAAGAAACCCTGGACCACCCACCGCAGCAAGGACACTGAGATCAAGAGAGAGGTCCTCAGTTGCTAAGGAGTCCCTGTCCCCAACACTGAGCATCTCCCTCACAATTTCTATCCCAGACCCCAATAATAATAGGAGGGACCTAGGAGATCCTGTTAGCCCATAAAACCAATGAGAGCTCAAGACAGCCCCTTGAGAGGATAAAATGTAGATTAGTATTTTCTTGAGGCACATTCTTTTAGAAAGAGTGTGATGGGTTAGTAGATCACACTATAGAACAACCAAAGTTGCAGGACCTTGTCATGAGTTGGTTCAGGGGCTCGAAATCAAACAACCTTAATACAAGAGTGGCAGGAGACACCTCTCCTATGGCAAAATTTCTTATACTTCATGATACAGGGGAGGGGGTCAAGATAGATGTTTAGGTCCTCTTCCTTTCTAGATGACTACAATTTCCCTTGGCCAATGGGTATCTTCCTATCCTACACCAAAGCTACAAAAGCTAGGCCCTGAGCTTTTCACAGGTCCCAAGAGGAGGAAGAGGAAAAAATGAAAGGCAACAGAAAGGACAGTGGGACTTGAAGCAAGAGGTAAAAGAAACTTTTGTTTGCCAGATGTATTTGTTATATTGGAGGCTTATTGGTGAAAATGCTTACTGATTCAAACTGGCTCCCATCATCTTCTCACCTGAATTGTTTTGCTTGACAAAACAGCCTCAGAATTCCATGAACTGAAGTGTACCAAACTGTATTAAATTCAACTCAACTGAACTCCACTGCATTGCCTGAACTCAACTGAATTTCACTCACTAAAGTCCCCTCCACTCCTGACTCAATCTGCACTGCTCTTAAGTAGCTTCTCTTTCCTGCCTTTTCTTGTGAGAGTCAGGAATATCCTCTCTGACTCATTTTGTCAAACCTTTATCTGATTTGTCACTTTGTCTGCCTCTGATTAGACTTAAATTTCAAACATGGCTGCTTCCTTGTACAAACTAACTTTACTTCTATTATTTGGGATTAAAAGTGGATACAACGTGCATGTATGTATTCCAGCCAGAAAGATTAAAGTTACTTCCTTCCAGCTATATTACACAGACCTGGAACATCTTTGGATGTAATCCTTTGCCAGAGAAGCCATGTTTCTGGACTAATATTCCTCCACAGCAAGGTCTTTTATGAGACAATTTTCATGCTGATGCCCTGGAGTCATCTAGGCTGGCTGATGTCAGGAAAGGAAGAAGAGGAAAGTCTTCTTAAGGGGGCTGGCCACTGATGGGGGCAGACACCAATTAGGATGCAAGTATACTAGGACAGAGAAAGGGACAATGGTTAGGGATCCAGTTGCATTGAAGAGTCACAAGCCTCAGCAGTACCCACAGTGACCTCTGCAAGTAAGATCTCTGGAGATAGACATGCCTAGAGGACCTGACATCTATAACACCAACACCTCTAGTATAACCCAATCTAAGTCTTTTTTAGTCCTGGGCACTATGTAATTTCTGACAAATGATTCTGTCTTGATGAAGGAACCACAACTGGAGCCTAGGTGCCAATCTTTGGAAGGCATTCAATATAGAATAAATACTTATTTTTATACCCTAATGTAAGTACAGCTCCAATATCTCATCAACTATGCTTTATTTTGAAGCAGACAGAGGATTCTACAGAGATCCACAATTGGTCAAGATTGAAAGAATAAATGATCATGGGGGTGAAGCAGTGTTGAGCCTCAGATGACATACTTGCAACATAACCTAAATCTCTGGAGGCATTTCAGGAGAAGGGTCAGCAAGATTATAGGAACCAAAGGACCAGAATGAATGTCTTTTAGACATAATATGGGTGCTGCTCCCATGAAATTTGAACAATATAGTTGCCTCCATAATGACCACACAAGTCCACAAGCAGATGAATGAGGAAAATTTTCTTGTTTCCAACCCTTAAAAAAAACCTACAGAGAGTCAATGGCTTCTGGAAGAGAAAGGATTAATTTTCTCCTGGGATGAACACACAAATAAGCTATCCATTTCTCCAGTGGTCATTTCAAAGCTTGTGTGTATATATATAACCAATGCTAAATGAATTTTGCAGGTTATATATGTGTGTACCTTTTATGTTTCATAGTATATTTATAATTAGTGACCATGTTTATATTTTAACAATAATAATTTAAAAAGAAGAGGGCATGGATTCTAGAAGTATCTGGCAAAGGACATAGGATAAATTGGATAGAAGAGAAGAAAATGTAGAAAAAAATGTTCATACTCTATGTTCATGTAAGAAATTCTCCCAAGTGTCATGACAAATATCATTGGAGTAGTGTTACTTTTGAAACTCACAATGATTATCATTATAATTAGAAAAAAGTTTAAAGATACCTGTAGGATATTTGGCATGATCCTGACACCTCTCTGTGTGTGTTAAGTTTGCATAGTGAGATTATAAATTTAAAGAATGCTGCTCTGTCAACCTTTGATGCTATAGATAATGCCAATAAAATTATCCATGGCCTGAGCACAGTATTTCCATTTTGTTAAAACCTTAGGAATGGCATATATAGCTTGATCTGGCTAGCCCTTCTTGTCCAGGGAATACTTTTATTCCTGCCCATCATGTTAAAGCTTATCTTTAACAACATCAACATGTTGGCAGCCAAAGTACATGGCTTGAACCTGAAAATGGACCCCCATAGAGAGTTATTAAATTAGCAGGCTGTCAAGGCAAGGATGGGTAAGATTCTGCACAGAGCCTTACCAACCTAAGACATAAGTGCATTGCTTTTGATAATGCATATTCCTTGATGGGTAAGGAAGGCATTTTTGTCAGAAAGACCTAAGACAGGCTCAGTCTTGTTAAGGAAATAAAAAAGGGAAGAGTTGGCCAAGGACAAGGAAGTAGGCTTCAGGCAGGAATCTGACATTAGACTAGAACAAAGAAGTAATTTCAGATAGGAATCTAAATCTTAGACTACAACAAAGAAGTAATCTCAGGCAGGAATCTAAATATTAGGCCAGACCAAAGAAGCAATTTCAGACAAGAATCTAAATTTTAGGCTAGAACAAAGAAGTAGGCCTCAGACATGTAAATAACCTTGGGCTAGGACAGGGAAGTAGGCTCAGATACTTTGGTCATCCTGATAAGTCTTTAGAAACAGTGATCACCAGAGTGTTCATGCAATTGGGTTTAATGCCTTGCTTTTTCTTGACTATTTGTGTTTATTGTATTGCTTATTCCTTGACTATTTGTATCTATTATATTGCTAGACCCTCAACCTGGAACTGACCTTAATACATGCATGTAATCAAAATGGTATAAAAGTATGTAGGAAGAGGGGGTATAGGGTAGGGGGTTCTAGGAAAGGGAAATGGGAAAAGGGTATGACATCTATACTGTAAATAAATAAAATATCCCATAAAAATAAAAATAAAGAACTTCTCAAAAAAATAAAAAAGCATAATTGAACTTTATCAAAATGTGTAGCACTCTATGAGCAAAACAAATCATCCTTATAAAATGTATAAATTTATTTTGGCAACATGGTTTTAGAAACTAAATTAGACATATATATCAAACAGAATTATTGTGAAAACATCCAATAAAACTTCAATTAAGCATCTAAATTATACAGTTAATCGTAGTTTTAAACTGCACTAAACTAATTAGCATACATTTTCATTTGAAAAATGCTTAATGTGAGATGAATATTGTACTTATGTGCAACCTCAAATCTATTAGTTATTTCTACTGCAAAATGGCAATGGATTAATTTATCAAGTTGATTTGTGCTGCATCTGCAATTTATTGTTAATCTAAGATTTTTTTCTTAAATCTGCAGTGTGCTGAAATTCACGAAGTTCATTACTTTTATGTATAAATGCTACATTTATGCAACTAGCTCTTTCAACTCTAGTGTTCCTAGTTCTGATGTATGATTTGGCTGAGAGTGCTAGTCAAACACTCAAATAATCATCAACGGCTTTAACATTGTCAGTTTGAAAAAAGCCTGTGTGAACTACCAACTCTGGTTTTTCTTTGCCCCTATTAAAGTCAGAGTCCTTAGAATATACTTAATATCCTGAGAATTTGAAATGTAAGTAAAAATGTATTGCTTTGCAACAAAAAATATTAGCCTTAAATTAATTATCTTTCCCTCAAATTAAGTTATAGTATGATGATAATGGACACTGTTATTATTTATGGTGTACATTATTATCTTGTGAATAAAATTAAAGTAATTCTCAGTTAAATATCAACTTTTTATTAAAGTTCTTTTATAAATAGAAATGAGAAGGAAGATTCAGTTATGTGTAAAGACAGATGTCTTTTCCTGACCAAATTCTTTATGCTCTAAGTTTGGTGTCTCCTAAAAGGAACTTGTGATTTTTTTAAAAATAGAATATAGTCACAGAAAAATCAAAACAGAAACAGAAAAGATAGTTTTAGGGCTCATAGGTACTGTTTAAGTTAACACAGTCTACAAAATCCAAGACAGCCCTCAAAATATAATGGTCTTGTTGAATATTAATCTTAGAAAAAGTCTGACATAGAGTCCAATGAGAAACTACTTCTCTTGCCTTCTACATTTTTCTGATTGAAAGGCATGTTTCTAAACTAAGGTCAGCTATAGGCTTTCTTTTAATGTATTTGTTAATTTATGCTTTGAGAGTTCCATAAGCATTTCCAATGGATTAGGTTCATATCCAGCTTTCCATGGCACTCAGTCATCCTTGAAATAATGTTTCCTGTCTTCTTTTTTTCAGTCATGGTAATGGGTTAAATGGATTGATCATTTTTCTTTCTCTTTGTATTTTTTCTTAGAATCAGCTAGGATTAGAGATGAGGACTAGTCAATATCCATTTTATTTCTGTCAACAACCGTTAGCACCTTGAAGTATGCAGGTAATAGTAGGTTTTCCGTGAACACATGCTAATTTAAAAGGTAACTTTCATGTCATAGTGAATTCATGAAATGTGAGTGTTTTGTATGTAAGGATGACTTTAATATTCACTCATTTGCAATTTACCAAATTTCTGGAAGCATAAAATTAGATATGACACTTGTTAATTCAAATATAAAAAAGAATAGCTGGTACACTACAAAATAAAATTTGGCTTTGATAAATGTTGAATTATTTTTATAAATTACCTTTAATATGACTAAAATTTTGTTCTTTGGTTTTATAATTTTTTTGCAGTCACGGGATAGTAAAACATCATCACTACATCTATGAGTTACTTTTCTGTTGCTGTAATGAAACACCATGACCAAGGCAAAAGGTTGATTTTCTTCTGCTTCCACAACTTTAGAGTCCTTGCTGCCAGAGAAGGCAGGTGTAGGAAGCAGGCATGGCAGCTGAAGAGTGAGGAGCTGAAGAAAATTAAAATATACACCTGAGAAAGCAACTGGAACCAGGTGAGAGGTTTTTTTTCTTTTATCGAAAATTGATTCTTTTCTCACCAATATTTCTCTTTTTTATTAATCATTTTATTCATTTACATTTCAAATGATAACCCACTTCCTGGTTTCCCCTCCACAACCTCCCCCCATGCTGTCCCCCTTCTGCTCTCTCCCCTATGCCTTTGTGAGTGTGTTTCTCCAACCATTTACCCACTCCTGCCTCACCTTTCTAGCATCTTCCTACACTGGGGCATCAAACCTCCACAGAACCAAGGGCTTCCCCTCCCATTGATGTCAGATAGGGCCATCCTCTGCTATATATGTGGCTGAAGCCATGGGTCCCTCCATGTATATACTCTTTGGTTGGTGGTTTATTGACTGGGAGCTCTGGGTGGTTTGGTTAGTCAATGTTGTTCTTCCTATGCGGTTACAATCCGCTTCAGCTCCTTCAGTCCCTCACCTCACTCTTTCATTTGGGGTCCCTGTGTTCAGTCAGATTGTTGGCTGTGAATATCTGCATATGTATTAGTCAGGTACTAGCAGAGCCTCTCAGGGGACAGCCATACCAGGCTCATGTCAGCAAGTGCTTCTTGGCATCAGCAAGAGTGTCAGTGTTTGGTGTCTGTAGATGGGATGGATCTCAAGGTGGAGCCATCTCTGGATGGCCTTTTCTTCAGTCTGTATTCCATTTTTTGTCCCTGTCTTTCTTTGGACAGGGACTTTTCTGGGTTAAAAATTTTGAGGTGGGTGGGTGGCTCCATCCCTCAACCTGGGGCCATTCCTATCCACTGGGTATGGTCTCTATAGGTTCTATTTCCACTTTGTTGGGTATTTCAGCTAAAGTCATGCCAATTGGGTCCTGGGAGCCTCTTGCTTACCTGGCATTTGGGACTTTCTAGTGTCTACCCACAGTTTCTCATCCCTCACTGCACATATTTCTAAACAATTTTCTGACCATCTGTATTTCTCTCCTGTTCCTTCCAATACCTGAACCTATTGGGCTCCACTTTGGCCCTGGTTTGGGCCTTGGGGACAAACCCCAGCCTGGAATGAGTTTCTGTGGTCTTGTGGGTGAGCCTAAGCCTGGCTCCAGTTTTGAGACCTATCTCAGTCACTTCCATATCAGAGTAACTCAGCAAGACTTGCTTGGCCCCTGCCTCTGCCCTGCCCTTGCTGATGCAAAGCTTTGCCATTGGCCCTGTTAGTTAAGCCATAACCTCAGTCACCCTTCGACACCTCCTACATCATCTTACCCTACCAAAAAATCCCCCCTCCTTGCTTCAAATTTGTATAAGCAAGAGGCTGATGCAATAAAGTTAAGCTCTTGCTTCAACAAGACTCCTGAATCTGTGTGTTCCTTTTGAACCTTTGACCCATCTCGCTCAGCCCTCGGGAGACTGGACCTATCCCCCTCTCGCCTGGACTTGCCAGCAAGGAGCCAAAAAGAACCTACCTCCCTTTTTTTCCTTCCCCCTCCTCGATCTCTGCCAGGCTCCTCCCTCCCTCTACCTCCCTTGATTGTTTTGTTCAACCTGCTATGTAGGATTGAAGCATCCTCACTTTGGTCTTCCTTCTTCTTAAGCTTCATATGGTTTGTAAGTTGTTTCGTGGGTATTCTGAGGTTTTGAGCTAATATCCACCTATCAGTGAGTTCATACCATGTGTGTTCTTTTGTGTTTGAGTTACCTCGCTCAGGATGATATTTTCTAGTTCCATTCATTTGCCTAAGAATTTCATGAATTCATTGTTTTTAATAGCTGAGTAGTACTGCATTATGTAAATGTACCACATTTTCCGTATCCAGTCTTCTGTTGAAGGACATCTGGGTTCCTTCCAGCTTATGGTTATTATAAATAAAGCTGCTATGAACATAGTGGAGCATGCGTCCTTGTTATATGTTGGAGCATCTTTTGGGTATATTCCTAGGAGTGGTATATCTGGGTCTTCAGCTAGAGCTATTTCCAATTTTCTGAGGAACCACCAGATTTATTTTCCAGCGTGGTTGTACCAGTTTGCAATCCCACCAGCAATGGAGGAGTGTTCCTCTTTCTTCACATCCTCGACAGCATCTCCTTTCACTTGTGTTTTTATCTAAGCCATTCTGATTGGTGTAAGGTGAAATCTCAGTGTCGTTTTGATTTTCATTTCCCTGATATATAAGGATGTTGAACATTTCTTCAGGTGCTTCTCAAACATTCATGATTCCTCAGTTGAGAATTCTTTCTCTATCTCTGTACCCCATTTTTAAGTAGGGTCACTTGGTTCTCTGTAGTCTAACTTCTTTACTTTTTTGTATATGTTGGATATTAGCCCTCTATCAGATGTAGATGGTAAAGACCTTTTTCCCAATTTGTAAGTTGCTGTTTTATCCTATTGACAGTGTCCTTTGCCTTACAAAAGCTTTTTAATTTTATGAGGTACCGTTTTTTGATTATTGATCTTAGATCCTGAGCCACATTGGTGTTCTGTTCAGGAAAATTTCCCCCATTCCAATGTGTTCAAGTCTCTTTCCCAGTTTCTCTTCTACTAGATTCAGTATATCTAGTTTTATGCGGTGGTCCTTGATCCACTAGTACTTGACCTTTGTGCAGGGAGATAAGAATAGATCGATTTGCATTCTTCTATATGCAGACTGCCAATTTAACCAGCATCATTTGTTGAAAATGCTTTTATTCACTAAATGATTTTGGCTTCTTTGTCAAAGATCAAGTGATCATAAGTGTGTGGGTTTATTTCTGGGTCTTTAATTCTATTCCATTGATCTACCTGTCTGTCTCTGTGCCAATACTTCTTGATTAGAGTTTCCTCTTCCACTACTCCTTCAAGTTCCACCCTATCTTCTCTCCTCTCCCCTCCATATCTGATCTCTCTCTGTCATTCATTAGGAAAGAACAGGCTCTTAGAAACAAAAACCAAACATGACAAGCTTATCAGATGAAACCAATATTATTTTATCAAAACTGACCATGGAAAACCAACAGAAGGAAAAGAGTCCTAATAGCAGGCACAAGAACCAGAGAGCCCCCCCATTTGCACAGTCAGGAGCCCCATAAAAGTACTAAGTTACTAGATATATCATATCCACAGAGGGTCTTGCACTGATCTATGTAGCTCCTGTGCTTGCTGTCTCAGTCTCTGCGAGCCCATATGAACTTAACTTACTTGATTCAGAGGCCCTTCGGGCTCTTACATTCTTTCTGCCTCTTCTTCCACTGGATTCCCTGAGGTCTGATGGTAGGAATTTGATGAAGACCTCTGTTTTTAGTCTGGCTGTGGGTTTCTGGATCTTTTTCAATCTACCATTAGAAGAAGCCTTTCTGATGATGACTGGATAAGGTATTGATTTGTGAATATAGTAGAATGTCTTTAAGAATAATTTTATTGATATTTTAAACCAGTAGGTAAGAGTTTTTAATTTTAGAGCTTGACCTTGTGATCTAATTTCTTTGGCAAGGATACACAACCCACACCTCTTAAAACAGTGTCATTAAGTGTTCAAGTGTCAAAGACTATGTTTGGTTGATATTTCCTATTCAAATAATACATAATTCCAGAAATTCCAACATAATAGTTTTATTGATTATTTGGAAATTTTACATCATGAATTCAGATCACACTCACTTCCCAGTTATCTCAGGTCTACCACACCCACCCGTGTGACTTCCCTCAAAAAACAAAGAATAAAATGAAGAAAAGGAAGGAAGAAAGAAGAATAAAAACAGAAGAAGAAGAAGAAGAAGAAGAAGAAGAAGAAGAAGAAGAAGAAGAAGAAGAAGAAGAAGAAGAAGAAGAAGAAGAAGAAGAAGAAAGAGGAGGAGGAGCAGGAGGAGGAGCATAATCAAACTCCTACTTGGAAGTCTTGTAAAGAAAACTGAATCTTTTCCCACCAGTATACTACCAGAAGCCATCAACTGTGGAGAGCTACATCTTAAAACTTATGTTTCTACATACAACTGATCCTTTTTGATGTGTAATAGTCTATTTTCTCTATCAAGTTCCCTTTTTCTATATATTTATATTTATTTAAAAGTTCTATGAGTCCTCTCTATCAGGTTTCTCTCATATAGCTTATTATCTTCACGGTCAATCCATGAAGTAGCATGCTACAGAATTCCTTGTTATGACTAATTAAGCCATATTTGTATGTCTAGTTTTTAGTTTATGGATATTTTGGGTTGGGGGGGCTTAGAAATCATGAATACTGTAATGAATATTGTGACCACATTTCTGTGGTTGGTTGGTTGCTGTTGGTTCGTTGATTCGTTTGTTTGTTTGTCAGTCCTGTCAGAATGTTTGAGTCTTACTTTAGGTCTCTAAGTCATCTAACTTCTTGTTTCTGGCCATCCAAGTATTGTCATGGATTGGGCCTTAGGTTAGACTAGTCATTGGTTGACTGCTCTTCCAAGCTCTGAGTCACAATTGCCTCAGTACATATTGAGGACAGGACAGTTTTGAGTGGAAAGCTTTGTGTCTGGGTAGTTGTTCCATCCCACTACTGGGAGCCTTGCCAGATTATTGAAGAAAACTAATTGAACCTCTGCATCCTTCCTTTCCAGGAATCTTCACTAAGGTCACCCTTATAGGCTTTAGGAAGTTTCCATGGCATTAGGTTTCCACATCTCCTCCAAAATGCCCCTCCTAGTCCAGTCATCTCTCCAAATAGTGTCCCCTTCCCAACCTGATCCCTCCTATTCCAATCTCCATCCACCCTCAGTTCACAAAAAAAAGGTGTGATATGTCTACACAATGGAGTGTTACTCAGATGTTAGGGAAAAAATGTACATCATGAAATTTGCAGACAAATAGACGGAAGCAGAAAAGAAATCACTCTCAGGTAAGTAGCCCAGGCCCAGAAAATCAACCTTATATGTGGCTATTAACAGTTTAAATAAAGGACTGTACTAAAGTCTACAGACTCAGAGAGATTAATAAACAAGAAGGGCTCCAGTGGAGATGAACAGATCTCCCTGAGAAAGAGAAATTTAATAGGTATTGAGATTATTTTTCACTTGAATACAGGTGCCTATGGAGACCAGAAGAGGGTGTTGTATACCCTGGAGCTTGAGTTTTAAGGGGTTGTGAGATGACTGATCTGTGTTTTTATAACATAGCTCAGGCCTTCTGAATTTAGACCCTTTTCCAAAACTGTGTACTTACCCACTGAGGTGTCATCTTTACAACCATCTCACCCTGAACCAGGGTTCCAGGTCTCTAAGTGGTCTGGAATTCAAACAGTAATCTAGGCTGACTGGTTAACGAGCCTCAAATAGTTGTTTGTTTGTTTGTTTGTTTGTTTGTTTGTTTTTCTAGAGCTGTATTACAAAGTAACACCAGCATGACTGACTTCTGTATGTGAGTTCTGTGGCTCTAACTCAGGTCTTCAAGCTTGTATAGCAACCAATTTATCTATAGAGGTATTGTACCAGCCCCCACATTTTGTTATGAAATACATATAACTTTGCTCTTACATGTAGATCTTTGATACACTTTCACTGAATTTTGTACACTATAAAATATGGGTACAGTTACATCCATTGTTTTTAGCACTATTGAATGAACTTGGCATCCTAATTAAAAATGAGACTGACCACAAATAAGGGTTATTTCTTTAGTCACAATCATATCTAGCTCAGATTATTGGTGATTTTAGTTTCTTTAAATATTAATTGAGTATCTAACATTTCTTATGCATCAAAATTATCTTTTCAATTAAAAGACAAATCCATGTTAAAATAAATACTAGGATTACCTTTCCAGATTCTGAAAAAGTCCAACTATTACTAGAGATTGCATTGGATTTATAAACCAATTTGCAAGTATGAATTACCTTTTAAACAATGTTGATTATTCTGTCTCATATACTTCAATATTTATGACATCTTACCACCAAATTAAATATAGTAAACAATTTTGTAGGTTCTCATTAACAATTTATGAGTATATTATATAAAACTGAATCCTGAGTTTTGCATTAATTAATTTTAACTATTGTTTTATCAATGAAATTATATTCTTAATTTTGTCATTAGCTCCTAGTTTGTAGATCACAATTTAATTGCTGAATTTTCATTCCATACTGTTTACTCTTTCATCTATATTTCTAATTTACCTGTCCATTTTGCTGATGTTTTGTGTTGCACTGGTGACTTTCCTCTTCAAGTTCAGCATTGGATTTATATTTGTAATATTTTTGAAGTTAGTGCTCATTTGTACTAGCGAACTTTTAAAATCTTCCACATTTTTAATATTTTTTAACTTTTTATTGGTTCTCTGTGAATTTCCCATCGTGTATACCAATCCCACTCATCTCCACATCCTGCCCTCCACCCTTGCAATCTCCTCTTTCAAAACTAAAAAGAAAACAAAGTATGAAAAAAGTTGTGGAAGCTGTAGTTTGTCCGTGTGTCCTACAGCATACTCTTTTGACCACACTTCTTTGCTTGCAAATATTCATTGCAATGAGTCATAGGTCTGATTCAAGGTCTCTGGCTTTTGCTACAGTATCAGTGCTGGATCCTCCTTGGGAATCCTCTTGGATATCCTGTTGTCCTGTGTCATGGGAATCCTACAGCTTGTAGGACCAGTCCCTCTATATGCTCCAGCAATTCTAAATGTTGGGGTGGGCCAACTAAAAGCCCTGGAGTTTGACATGGATGGTAGCTGAGCTGGTTGTCCTGCCAGCTATCCTGCACCCATAACACCAGGGCCAGCTCTCCAGATCTGCCTCAGCTAGCTCATTCAATGCTGCAGCAACCAAGAGGTAGAGCTATCTCTCCTACACTCACTCATGCCCTTGCAGCTGGGTCACCCATACCTATCCAGTAGAGCCAGCTCTATTTTGCTGCCCAGGAGAGGTGCATGCCTTGTTCTTCCTAGTGTTGCAGCAGGCAAGGGGCTGGGCCAGCCCCCTTATTCTCATGAACCCCTGGGCTAGCTCTTGTGCCTGCTGCTGGTGGAGAGAAGCCAGAGGAGTACTTTTTTTTTAATATTTCACCTCGACTCAGTAGGTGAGTTGTTTTTATTATTTTTGTTTTGTTTGTGGAGTTTTCAGGTGTTGCCTATTGTTTTTAACACATGTTGCATTTCTTTGATGCATGGAAAAACACAGGGTACATAAACCAAAAAGAACAATAAAGAAAATAAAGGAATAAAAGTTTACTGAACAATGATTAAAGGTATGAATAAAATTAAATTTGTTCCTTATTCTCCTCAATAATGCTAGTAAAAGTAATAAAATGTAAAAATGTTGCTAAGTCAGTAAGGATCCCTGGGGTTTATTTGGGCAATTAAATCTATATAGGTGGAAAGTCTGTCTTTGTAATTCCATGATCTGATACTGTATGTGTGGATTGAGTATGATTCAAAAGCTTCAGAGTTTTCAGACTCAATAGCAGTGACTGGCTAGTAGGATGATCACATGCTCAATGCCATCAAACTTCACTATTAGTCTCGGTGGAAACCTGCTTCCAACAACCAAGAACGTGGTTCCTTTCCTTAATCACACTACTTCTGGACAGAGTCTACTGTGTCATTTTACAGGCTTGCTAGTGTCTGTTCTCACAGCTGCCTCGTTGGGCTGTCTCTCAGCCTAGGGCTGTGGCAGATTAGACGGAGTCTTACTGGCTGTCTCTGTCTGTATATGCTACTCCTGGGGGCTGCAGGGTAGGTCAGTTTCCAAGGATGAGTCATCTCTCAAGATAGCAGCTGTCCCTTATCTCTGAGTTACAGTGGAATTTCTCTCCACTTCTGGCCAACCTGTAGACTATTACTTTCTCACCAAATCCTGCAGCTGTTTTTGAATCTTGTAAAGACTATGGGTTGGGTTAGAAAGTAGGAGTGAGTGCAAGATCCTTACCCCCAGGACTGCCTGGCATAAGTCTTGGAGGAGTTTTTAATTGTAAAGCCAAGAATCAAGAGCTATGTTCTGTTTAGTTTTTTATCTTCATTAGTCACCATCGTTTTTCTACACAAGTTTCAAATATCCTGAAGAGGCTTGTCCTCTCTGTCTTTATAATATATTCTGTGGTTTTTTTTGTTTTGTTTTCATATCCTGACTCTTCTATTTTACTAAGTCACATGGAGGCAGATTGTAGTCAATAACTTTTCCAAATGAACTATATAACTATTTTACATTAGTTTATATGAAGTTAATACGCTATTTTGTGATACAAAAATAATTCTTAGAATATTTTTGTCTTATAGTGGATCATCCATTATTTGTGCTGGTGGCTAGAGTTTGATAGTATTTTATTGAGAACTTTTTGTTTGTATTTGAGGGATTAGTTGGTGGCATGTACAAGCTATCACCAATGCTCTGAATTTTCTCCAATTCTCCTGAATTGTCTATTTTTTTTTTTTTTGTCTCATCCCATATGTTTCTTCAGTTAAATACTTAGTTATAATCCTGTGCTATTTTTTGGTGTTTTTTCCACATTGGTTTTACTAGTCTTTAATCAGAAAATGGATGGATGAATGGATGCATGAAATTGTAGAATGCAAGATATGCTGAATCAAAAAAAGGGAAGTCAGGGCTGTACCTGGGCCTTAGTCTCCATGGCAGAAAATTAAATGCTACCAATGATCTATTTCTACCGCATTTCCATGGGCATCAAGAGCGTGGTGTTATTTTGCATGCTTTCTCCTCACACCTAAACATTGTCTCAATATAGGCATATTTTCAAAAGGGTGATCCATGGAACTTCATGTCTTCCAAGCCATGTATTTCTGTCACTATAACAAGGAGATGTTCCAGCTGTACATTTTCACTCTATGTGGAAGACGTCTATACCATATGCCAATGCCCCAAATGATATCTGGTGTCAACATAGAACAACAATGACAACCTTAGAATAATTACCTTTTAAGGTGACAAAGCATATTTCTTTATTTACTTTTCTTCTTTATTTATTCTTTAATCTTTTTTTAAAGTCCAGATTTTATGCCCCTCCTGGTCTACCCTCCAACTGTTCCATATCCCATACCTCCTCCCCCACCCACACACCCCCATCTCCAAGAGGACGCCCCTACCCCAACCTTAACCCCATACCACCAGATCTCCTCACTCCCTGGGGCCCAAAGTCTCTTGAGGATTAGGGTCATCTTCTCTCACTGAGTCCAGACCCAGCAGTCCTCTATTGTATAAATGTTAGAGGCCTCATATCAGCTGGTGTACACTGCCTGGTTGGTGATTCAGTGACTGAGAGATCCTGGGGACCAGGTTTGTTGAAACTGTTGGTCTTTCTATAGTATTGCCCTCCTCCTCAGCTTCCAGACAAAGCATGAAATTTAAAGTGCTATGTTTAAATAGTAGATGTCATAGAAATGTAGAAATGCCATTCCCAGACATGTTTCCTTCAAAATGTCATTCTTATGCATTCCATTTTCAATTTTTCATCTTTAAGCTGAACACCGAACCGTACTCCAGGCTATACTAAACTCTAGATTGGGGCCTGAGTGACAGCCATAATTGAGCTCTGGATTGGTTTTGCATTTGGCCTTAAGGACTTTAATGATTTTTCTCCCATGGATACTTGTGTCTCCTCTCAGATTGTGACTGCATACCCACACTGACTCTATATTTTCTGAAAGAGTCCATACTTCCCCTGTTTGGCACAAAGCTTCTGTTGGTGTACTGGATTCTCAACTCTCATGTATGAGAAAAACTGACATTTGATGACAGCTGCAGTTTACTTCCAAGGACACAGCTAGCTGAGAAATCTTCTAGTTATAAGGGCAAGATAACCCTCGTAGTAACATCAAAAGAATCACAATATTTTATCACCCATTATGCTTTGAATATTTGGACAGTGTCAACTGAGACATTTTGAAATGGCAAGAAATGTGTAAGAAGCCAAAGGCCTACTTCAGGCTGGGAGGTAGGAAACAATGTATGCTATAGATAAACTCGTGTCCAATCCTGGTATGTGCCAGTCTTGCGATCTGTGAATAATTCAAAAGAAGCAGGTTTGAGGAAAGTGGCAGCACAGGGAGAATGCATTGACCAGAGAACACCTGGCATCATGCCTAAGTGTTGTCATTAACCAGAGTATGTCAGAAAATGCAATCCAATGAGGGAAAAAATAGAAAATCAGAAAAATACGCTTTTCAATTACACTCATTTCCTTAGATAGACAATATATTATCTGGGTAGTATTTCATGCTTACCTGATAAAATTAGAACTAGCTCTTTTGTTTTTTTCCCTCTTGCTATCCATTCTGTGTGTATATACTTTGTACAGTAAATTTACAGCCATCAGATCCTTAATCTTGTTTGAATTTTGTACAAAAGAAATGAAGAATACCCACCTTCATATAAGAGACAGACTATGGACTTCCCCAAGCTAGAGAATGATGGAATGATAATTTGTACCTAGACTGAAATGATTCATATCTTTCTTCCTAAAAAAATCCCTGGATCTTTGAGTGCACAACACTTAGGGTTTTGTTACTGTTGTTCATTTGTTTTTGTTTTGTTTTACATTTTTTAACTGAGCCTGTGACTTGTAATACCTTTCATGGCTTAATGTAAATTATACTCCAAAACATTTAATTACCCAAAGTGCAAAAATTCTGCCATTCTGCCTCTAAATGGTTGCACGTAACTTCTGATAACTGGAATCTCACCTCCTCAATTGTTCCTTCTTTCAACTTGTTCTTTCTGTCTTGACACATATTTAACCATTTTCCTTGTATGATAACTAGTCCCAGACTCTGTGATTCCTTCTGCAAGGAAATGCCTGCTTTTCTATGTACCTGACCCCAATATGTTTTCCAAACAGAAAAGATTTGGTGAATGAATGAGTGAGCAGTCTTTATTAAGATTTGTTATTATATCTTATTTTCTTACAAGAGTCTGGAAAAGAAATGCATAGTACATTTTAATTTTACAGAATAGACTAAAAGGATTAAAGCAACAAAATTTGACATTATATAATGTTTCCACTATTTTTTGAAGAAACAGTAAAAATTGTGTTATTAGTTTCAGTCATAGAGTTTAGAGGTAATACACTTTCTCTTAACATTAACATTTCTCTTTAACATTAACCCCAAATGAAATAGTTAAGGAAACCTCAATTAGCAGAGTGACACTGTACTACTAAGCCTAAGTTTGATTTTCCATGACTGCTTTATTCAAAATTAAAGGGAATCCATGGCAAAAGGGATCCCTCACAATGGGTATGAAAAACCAGTGATCAGCGCTCTAAAAACCACGCATTTGGGCTTCCATTTTCCGAGTCATTTAAGGCCAAGGCCCTTTCTTCCTCATCTCTCAGAGCCTCTTCATACCAGATTGAGAAATCAGTTGGGTCACACCCATTCATCTTTGCCAAGAATTCCAAAACTTTCATCTTGGTAGTTTCAGCATAGGCCCTTGGACCCCACAGGAACTCAAAGCATGGAGGTTGGCTATTAGGCACCTCCCGATACTCCAGGTAATTTTGCTGCACTAGATGTATGGTGAGGAACTCCCTGGGATCCCCACAAATAAAGTGCTCTTCCCCATCATACACTCCCACTAGTTTCAAAAACTCCCAGATTCTTTCTTCAGAAGCACAGTTCCCTTCTATGAATATTACACCCAGAATAACTATCAGAAAAGCATTTCTAGGCAGCCTATCACTGTCACTCGGCATATCCTCATAGGTGAGGTTCAGTGAGTTGACAAAGACATAAGCACTGCTTACAAGATCACTTTCCTTTATATCAATCCCAAAGGTCATCTCCAAGCATTTAGATGCTTCAATGAAAATGACAGGAAAATGGTTCTCATACTCTTTAGTGACAACCTCATTGATTTCAGTTAATGTGATGGGTTCCTTCATTCTATATTTGCAAATGAAAAGAAACACCAAATCAGTAGCCTTTTCTTGTATTACAGCATTGAGCAAGGAGTCAGGGTCTTCTGGAGACAGGATGACACCTGAACTCGCTTCCTGGTGGCCAACTGCTTCATCCAAATTTCCCCCTAAAGTAGGTGAGGGGAAGAAGCTCTGAGCATTCTGAAAAATGCCTAGCATCCCAAGAGCAAAGCCCTCATTCTCCACCAGGTTGCTCTGAAATAGAGAAAAGAAGGAAGACGAGGAGGAAGACGAGGAGGAAGAAGGAGAAGGAGGGGAGAAAGCAGGTGAAGAGACATTAGAAGATGACAAAATGATGGAAGTTATGTCTTCTTCCTCTCCGGTCTCATCTTCCTCATTCACTTCATCATCAGACTCTTCCTTTTCCTCTTCTTCCTCCTTTTCTTCATCTTCTTCCTTCTCACTGTTATCTTCCTCCTCCTGCTTGTTGCTATCTTCTTCTTCCTTTTGGACCTCCTCCTCTCCCTCTCTCTCCTCTGTCTCAGGTGTGGGAACTACTGGGAACACCACTTCATCTGTTTCAGTTGGATTCTGGAAGTTTACACCTTCTTCCAGGCTGAGGCGTGGTTGTTTTCCGTAGCGAGACATTATTTCACTTTCTGGAGACAGAAAACAAAACTATAAAACAGGACTGACAGTGATGAGATTCCACAGGTGAAAGGAGGAAGAAAACAACAGAGTGAGCATCCTCAAAGGCCAATATATGCTCTGAAGTCTCAGACAAAATGCAACTTACCGGTTTTCACCAGGTGATATGGAATATCCTCAGAGTTCTGCAGCCTTCTACCTGGCTTGTCCTTTAGAAACCTATAGAAAAACATGACAAATGTTCTTAGGGTTTAGCCAGATGGTTGAGTCTGACTTCAGGAAGTCAGGCTTGGAGTCCCTGTGTTCTACAGCATAATGTTTGTGTATATTCATGTATGTACCACACTTAGGACTCCTTTAGGGTGAAAGCTCCATTCTGTGTTCACGTTTATCCTAAGAAGGGATGGATTATATCTATCTGACAGACTGAGGTCACATTTGCAGGACAGATCTAAACATTTCTGAAACAATGAAGCAAATGTGATGGAGCACAATTTCCAACAATATCAGGCTAAACTGAATGGCAGGAAGTGCTAGCCTAAATACAGGGATCACTGAGCTCCTAGGCTAGAGACACCTTTTTTATATTAATTCATTCATTCATTCATTTCCTTTAGATCCTGATCACAACCCCCTCCTCCACCTGGTCCCCTTCCTCACACAGTACCTCCCCTTACACCCATCTCCCCCTTTCCTCTTTATAATCATAATTTTTATATTTCTCCCTCTGTTTTTTGTTTTCTGGTCCACTCCCTCAGGTTTATCACTCAACTCTTTGATCAAAAAGATAGGGCAAGAAGCACATTTGACCATGTACACAGTTCCTCCAAGAGATGAAAGCAAGCCATAGTTGAGCTTAGCATGCCTTCTGTCCTGCAAAAAAGAATGGGGACTGTGTCCTCATTCCTGATTCAGGATTCTTACCTGATGAACTCCGGGCAGATTTTCCCCTCTGGTGATCTGCTATTCCTTTTTCCCCAGACAGCTTTCTCTTCTGATGAAGATGTTTACTTCCTGAGAATACAGACGACAGTGAGGAGGTAAGATATTGGTTAAGCTTTGCCCTAAGAACTACAAGTCTTCTCTACTATAACAGAATTGAAGTAAGGCATTCCTAACTCTCCAGACAGTTGCCCTGGGATGTCCCAGGTAATTTGGAACTGTTACATATTCTTGAGGTAATGAGACTCTTAAGAGGGTGCTAGACTACACTGTGTAAAGGAGGAATTCCAGCTTTAGAGAATGAATATAATCATGCCCTGAGAAAGGACTGACAGCATTAGTTAGGATCATTTTCATCCTCCATAAACGTAATGAAACTGATCTTCCTTTCTGCCTAACTGCCTGTGTGCTCCAGACAGAGAGAGGTCCATGTGACTTCAATGATTTCAATTTGGGCGAACTTCTGTGAAGAGACTAGAGTGTGATTCGAAGCAGAAGAGTGCCAAGTTTACAAAGTATCTATGAGAGGACTCTATGTCAGAATGTTCCTAGTTATCTATCACTGGGGCAGTCTCTTAGATATTTTCTAAGGCAGAGAATCCCTCCCACAGTTTTAAAATACAGCCTTCTTCTAATAGAGCAGAGCTCTCTTGAAGTCTCAGCATGAAATTATGTTTTACATGTGTTGCTGCTCGATGCCTGGTCTCAGTGTAATTGGTAAGGCTGCCTGATAAAGCAGGACCAGCACTACTAATTTCTGAAGGGTAAAAGTAGAGTCTCACACTTCCCAAAGCATCCTCCTCCTCTTCTTTTAGAGTCTTCATAAGCCTCATTTGGGTTTTTTCCTTTAATGATCTATATCAATTACCTTAGCAAACAAAGCTATTCCCCTACTATTTTTATAAGAGAAGGAAAAACTCTCTTTCCTGAGTCATGTCCCCCAACACTGGAACTCCTACATATACTGCCAGGTGGCCAGTACTGTTGAAAAGATCCAACTTTCTTAGCTTCTCAGCACAGAAAAACAGAAGTGTTCTATTGCTCAGCCTGCCTGAAGTCACACAGTGCTAAGGAAGATAGTGGCAGACTCTTCAGTGTTCCTCAGTCCTCTCAGTCCTCCCTAGAGACTGACCCTGATTTTCTCCATGCATGAATTAAAATGAAAAAAAAAACAATGTCAATATCCTATGTCAAGTACTTACCTCTCTTATTCTCTGACCTTTACTCCATGGTAGCAAAATGCCTTGTACTGCAACACGGCCTAGAGCCTACTTAAGAAATTGCCTGGATAAGCAGCACTGAGGATTCATCCCAATTTCTATAGGGAGAGGGTGACAAACTGCTCTCTCAAGGTCCTATTTTCGCTATTTTTGAAAGCTCACATTCTTATAGATGATAGTAAGAGTCCAGCCCTTCCACAAAAGCCTCACCCTCCTAAACTTACAAAACACTAGAAAAAGTAGAATCCTTGGAATGACTGAAGCTTCCCTGGAATGAATGCTGTTTGAGAAAGTAGGACAGCCTCTCTCTAACTGTGAGAAAGGGGTAGGCCCCAAATCCTCACATTGCTACCTTCATGTTTCCTATAATTAAAACTGCTCCCCTGGCACCAGAGTCCAGCCACCTCCCCTGAAGCCTCATCTTGAATGAACTCGGCATGAAAGGTAGAAACAAAGAACATGAACCCATTTGCCCTGGATGTTCCTAGAGCTTCCACATCAGCAACTAAGACTGCATATGCCTTTCTGAGGGACGAAAAGGCTCCCATTATACTTTAGCATCTTTCCACTCAAGGCTGGGACTATTCCTATAATGAGCTGAGTTTAGCTCCCCACCTAAAAGCCTTTCAACAATAGAAGGATTCATATACCCCTATTATGTCTGCTGGAAAACAAGTCTCCCAATTCTCCACCAGTGTCCTTCCAAGGCCCTTATCTTTTATATTTGCTCAGACTTGAACTTATGCCTGCCTAACCTAGTTCAGCCCACTCTCAATGCCTTAATGCTTTCAGTATCCCACATGAAAGCTGGAAAGTACATACAACTTACCTTTCTGGATCGAACCTTAGATAAATATTGTACAGACCCCTATATGCAAGAGTCCAGTCCTCCCTTAACTTATTTCACCCTCACAGCTCTCTCTTCAATAGTTCCTGAGGTTGAAACTTATACTCCGCTAATCCCAATGCTATCTCACAAAAGGCCTTACCTTTCTTAGACTTCGGACAGAGAGCTCCAGGTAGCAGCCACCAAGCTGGAACAGACTGGAAGCCTCTGGGGCAAAAGTCTGAGCAAGCGAGTTTGGCCACACCTCTTTTTGTAGGGAAAGGCAAAGCCCTGCTGTTCTTTGAGGCTCCTCCCATTCAAGGCCGAGCCTGGTCCTGAACCAGTTTTTTAGGCTCTTCTAAAAAACCTCAAGTCCCATAGTCCTGATACTGAAGTTGTGGAAACAATGTTTAGACTTGCAACCTTGCCTAGATATTCCCAGAGCCACAATCTAGTCAAAGAGGACTAAAGCCTATTATTTCTGTAAGGGTGGGCAGGCTCCCATCTGCCCTTCAAGGTCTCCCCACCCAGATTAGGACTTTCCTGAGTTCTCCCCGTCCCCAAAGCCTCAGATCCCACAAACTCCTGACATTGAATTTATAGAAACAATGTTTAGAGCTGCAACCTTGTCTAGTAATTCCCAGGAAACAACGGAGTTAAGGATCACAGTCATCGGTTTCTGTACTGGTTGGGGAATTTCCTTCCAGGACCCTAACCCTTAAGGCTAGGACTCTCCCAAAATGAATGGGGCTCACTACCTCTGCCAAACAATTCTCCACCCTCAGTTTACCCACTCTGGATGCTTCCTGGTATAAATTCTGGGAAAGGCAAGGCCCAAACTGCTATACACATGGAGGAGTAGGAGGTTTCCAAGGCTCCATCACAATCCTCAATTCATTTTTTAGGAGGTCTCTCCTCAATATGTACCAGTGCTGGGACAGCTTCCTTTGCTGACCTAAAAATGTTCATCTTCCTTGGATTCCCCACATGGAATTCAGAGAAACAATTTCTTACATGCAAAAGTTGATATTGAACCTCTAGAAAAGAGGGAAACTCCTTGGAAATATAGGAATAAAGGCCCTAATACTTATGGAGACAGGGAAAACTGCTAATCCACCATTTATTTTGCCTTAATGTTTATAAAATTGGAACTATACAATCCAAAAGCCAATTACCACAGACTATCAATATGGAATCTAAGAAATAGCATACTGTTTAACCAGCCTATACTGTACCAGAGATGAGTGCCAGAGTAGACAGGGTTAGCTCCATTCTTTTTGAAGAAGGATGTCCCTCAGTCTTCTCTTGGTGCCCTGATAATCCTACCTCACTTGAATATTTGTCTTATCTGGGACTCCTTTCCAGCCGTCCTAAGTCCAACCTATCCCCATATCCTCATCTTGTGTGGACTCTGGTCATGATACTCCTGGAAAGAAGCATTCTGAACCATGATCTAAAAAAAGAGCATCTTAAGGTAATCTCTTAGACAGCAGAATCAGGATTCCCACTATTTTTTTTTGGGGGGGGGGAGAAGTCTGCACTTCAAACTCAGTAGTTTACACAGAAAGATATGCATCATCAGAGAGTGGAGTGTCTTCTACCAAAAAGCCCTACCTCTCCTTGTACTCCAGAAATGAAACATGGGGAAAATATTTAGAACTGTGATGTAGCCTGAAGCCCCCACCTTCAGGAAGTGTATGAGACATATACACAGTCCAGAGATATGCAAGCAGGCAAAGACACATTTGCTGTAATGTCTGTGGATGAGAGGAATGTTCGTATTTCTCATTCAAGTTTTACCTCTTCGGGAACAAATTCTAGCTGCCTCCTCTAAAGTCTCAATTCCCTTGGCCTATCAGGACAGAAAACAGGATATCATACATTGTTTCACCTTCTTTCAGCCTGGTGGGGATGGCTTCCTGGGAGGGCGCAGGCAGTACAATTCTATCTCTAGGGGCAAAGAACACAGAAAATTCTCCCAAGCCTCCTTCAAGGCCTTCTAGACAATGCTGGGAAGAAAAGGACTTAGGCAGGAATTAACTGCAGAAAGCTGCAGCAGGACGCTGATCATTGTGTCTCCTGAAGGAATGCACTGTTGTGGTTAAACATTTTTTGAAGTGGAGTTTGTATGCTGCTTCTTTCTCCAATAGGAAAGTACAAGAATATTTCCACACACTTGTGAAGTAACATCTTTAGAATGCTCTGTCACTTTTCTTATGCTTTTAACCCTGTCTCCATTTTCTAGATGCTTTCTAGCAGACTGGAAACTCCCTAAAAGGAGAGGCCCTGTCAATCATCCTAGGGACAAGCCACATACCCAATGAACACAGATGAAATTTTTGAAAACGTCCTTCCATACACTTGGTAGAATAGCTCAGACTTTTAGGGCAGCCACTCCCTTCTCTCTTTCAAGTGTTTGCTTTGTTTACCTTTGCTAAACAAACTTCTATCTGAATGATCTATACTTATTTTTTTCACTGAATTCATTCCTTCAAGAAAATGAGAACCAGGATTTATCTAGAAAATCCACAAGATCTCCCAATCCTTTTCCCTTAGCAACCTGAGTCTCGAACCCTCTCCAGAGAAGTTATACTTCCATCATCTCCAGACATGAAAATTTGGGAAATAAAATAGTGTGAGTCATGGTTAGGAACAGAGATTCCTTCAGAAACTAACTCTGCTTGTGGGACCAAGACCCTTATCTTACTGTGGGGAAACTCCTCAACCATGGAGAGTGCTAGAACTCCACATTTGCCAACAGGTGTCCAGCTCCACATCTAAAACACCCATGTCCCTCCAGCTTCCAACACAGAGCTGTAAAAAGAATTACATTTCATCTTTTCTGTCAAATACTTGACAACAAACCTAGAACTCTCCTCCTTGCCCATTGAACACACAAACTAGACTTCCATTTTTCATTCCCAAATACATGCCCTTCTATGAGAAGTCTCATCATTCTGGGCCTACTTGCCTTCATGCCCCAGGAATATTTGGCTAGGCAGTAAAAACAGCTTTCCATCTTTGTTAAAAAGAGATGTTGTGCTGGAGAAATAGCTCAGCAATTTAGAGCACAGGCTGCTCTTCCAGAGGACCCAGACTGAATTTGCAGCACCCCCAGGGCAGTTCACAAGTGTCTGTAACTCGAGTCCCAGGAGATATGAATCTCTCTTTTGTCCTCCATGGGTATGAGACACATACACAGGCCATAGATATTCATGAAGGCAAAGCACCCCTCCCTACTCATTAAAATAAACCATAAGGAGAAAACCAACCAAACAAAAGCAGAATGCTTTTCCAGCCAGCAACCCTCCACCTTCTCTCCTTTCCTTTTCGTGCTGCTTTTCAAAGGGACCAAAGCAAGAATAGACTGTGAGGTTGGATTTCATCAAATGAGGAACAGCCAAATCCCCCCATTAGGGATAGAAGGCGTGCGCCTTATCTGCTGGATGTTCATGTTCCACTGTTTCTGGGAGAATTCATCATCCTTCTGATCAGAAGTAAAGTTGTCACTAGACTCAGGTTGTGGATTTTGTTCTTTGGGACTCTAAGACAACTTGTAATAGAATTTATCGAAATACATTCTTGGATGAAGAACCTGACCTAAAGGCTCCCAGACCAACTCCTCGGGAAGGCAGATCTTCTCACTCAGTATTCCTATGAGTGAGAGAAGAGGCTCTAGCTTCTCCCTTCAGGCCCTCACAGACCCCGCCGAGAAAGAGAAAATCTTACCTTAGATTTCAGGCATGGAGAACAGAGCTAAAATGGCTAAAGCACAGGGAACCGCCTGAACAGGCGGAACTGGTTTACCCCTATAAGTACATCTGTGGTCCCTCCCAGCTCTCTCTTAAAGACCTCCCTCTCAGTGGCTATCTAGGCAGGGTAACCTCTGACCCAAATCAGGTTCAAAACAGCCTAACATCTTTCACATTCCCCACAGAAAATGAGGCAGAGAAACGGCTTCATCTTAAGCCTAAACTAGAGCCAATCTAGTTCAGTCACTACCTAGAACGTCTCATTTTCCTCCAACTCCAGACATAGAACTGGGAAGCTGAGTTTATACCAAAAATTTGCCTGGAGATTTGTGTAGTGCTACTTTAGCAAATAGTACTGCAGTCACCAGTCACGGTATTTCTGTGAGGCAATTTCAAACTCCTGATCCTTTCAGTCTCCTCCCACTCCTCTGAGAACTAGAGTCTTTCTCCATGTAGAAAAGCTTCCCTTCCCTCAACCTCCCAAAACAAAACCCTGGAAACAATATCTTACTCGGTCTGTCTGAAGACTTTCTTAAAAACAGGACTTGAGACCCTCTGTAACCTCAGAGGAGGTCAAAGCCTCTAATCATTTTGCAGAGTCCTCTCAGTCTCATAGAGCCCTCTTCTTGATATTTCCAAGGCTACTATTCATCTCCCTGCTGGCAAAGTATCATCCAAGTTCCCTCAAAATTGCTTCTTCTCCCTTAGGCTTTCTATGTACTTATAGAAGCTCGAAGGGGTTAACTCTCTTAAGACAGAAGGACTAGTGGCCCTGATTTTCCAGGAAATGTTGGGGGTGGGGGGGTGCTCAGTCCTCACACAATGTCCTTCCTTTAATATTTCACAAACCTAGGACAATTTTACTGCTGAGCAGACCAGAGTCCAATGGGGTCACAAAGCCTCACATCCCCTGGACTACAGACACTGAACTCAGGAAAGATTACAATCCTTATCAGGTTTGGTGGCTCCAGGGATGACTGCACTGACCCAGGGAACTTGGTACTCTACATTGGTGTTGAAAGAGGCATCTAGTCCAAAAGTGTAGCATTCCGTTCATGATTGGCCAAGTCTAGATAACCTCCTTCACCTGCTGTGAGCTATAAACCTCAGAGTCTCTGAAAGGAATTCAGAAAACAGTGTAGGTTTCAACCTGGAGCCTACTTGATGGCAGCCAGAGCACAGAGGGACTGTCACATTCTGTCTGAAAAGAGGATCCTCTCTCTTTTGTGTTCCTTTCTTGATGCTTAGCTAGTCTAAGACTTCACCCTCAGCTGAGCTGAGTTTGACTTTATGGGATAAAAATCTCCCTTAAAGTCCCATAATAGAAGTCAGAATACACCAGATCTACTAACCCTGTCTTCTACCTTCAAAAGAGGACTGTGGATGAATTGCTGGGAATTGTGGATTTGCTAGGAATTGCTATGGATATGTGGAGTGGAAAAGCTCAGTCCTCACTTAGAGTTTTCTCCTTGTTTGAGGCACTGACTGAAATCTCTGGGTCTGAGTTATTTGGACCCAGAAAACCCTCCCTATCCTGAGGAGAATAAGTTAAATGTGAGAACATAGACTTTGATCCCTCTATTTCCAGGAGCTTACCGCTAGTGGCAACTAGCTGAGATTGCAGGCATGGAATCAATTCTCTTCAGGATAGTGATGATTTTTATATATAAACCTCACAAGATTTAGACCCCCTTCGTTTCATTTCACTTTGTATTTCTTTTTCTTTATTTCTTTTTCTTTCCTGTGATTATTCTCTCCCCCAGACAAAGAATCTCTTTGATTTGAAGACTAGAATCTACATTCCTCTCTTAATGCCTCACATCTTTTGCATTATCTGCATGTCTCATAAGGAAATATCCTGTAGGGCTTCCCGGAGTAGCTGTCTGGAAAAGCAAAGCTGCTAATCCCATTTTGAGTAGTGAAAAGCATATACTTCTGTGACAGGGTTCTCACTCAAGCATGGAATGTCTCCTCTAGATGACCACAACCCAAGCCCCTGCCCCAGTCCCTTACTTTCTTCAGCCATCCATGAATAAATCCAGGACCGACATACTACTCAAATTGCCCAGAGCCTACCAGAGATTACATTCTAGGGTTCATGGTCAAGCCCTGTCTCTAAGTACAGATAAGAGGGACAGAATGATTCTTCTCTCAGAGTCCTCCTAGTGGTAAGCTCAGACTCCTGAGCCTAAGAAACACCAGGTCCTTATGCCTCCCATGATACAGCTTTGGAAACAGCATACCAGTCAGCCAGACTGGTAGGGACATATTTCTAAAACAAGGAAGGGAAAGAAAGCCTTCTAAATTTTCCTTGTTATCCTTACTAGGATCCCTCAAGGTATTTGCTAAGGTTGGACATCAGCCAGAGGTACCTGAAATCTAAGCCATAATTTAAAAATGCTTCACTCTCCTTGAATTCTAGATAGGAACTCATAAAAACAGATGTTTTAAAACAGGGCCTGACCAAGAGGCTCCTGGGGCAACTTTCTGAGCAAGTAAGACTAACCCCTCCCCTAAGCATTCCTATGTAGGAAAAGGCTATCCCCATTCCTTCCACAATGACCTCTGTCTTGGGTGTAGGACTTTACCCCTGATGGCTTGAGTCTACTCTTCTAAGAAAAAAATCCAACAGAGAAAGAAAGAACAAACAAAATCCCTCACCTCCCTCAGGCTACCAGACTGAATCCAGGAAACTCCACGGGGCTGACTCAGCCTTCTCCTAGGAAGAGAGCTAGGAAAGGTGGGAGTAGCAACTTCTTACATCTGTTGAAAGATTTCCAATTATTAGCTAGTCTCCTCTCATTTTTCATTTAGAACACACAAACACACCACTGCTGCCTTTGATATTTCCCAAAGCTATAAGATCTTCCCTCAATGGCCTGAGGCTTCATACCTAATGAAAACCTCTTCATCCTCAGACTGCCACAATAGCGCTGAAAAGCCTGGAGTCTTGAAAGTCACTTCCCACCTACCGGTTCAACTACCTAGGAAGCTTGGCCTCTAGCAACCCCTATTTCTATGATGGAATGGAAAGCTCTTCTTCCTCAAGGTCCCCAATCACCCTGCCTCCATTCACATGGAAAAGACAAACATTTCAGAACTTACTTGCTGACTAGTGTCTTCCCCCACTCACAAAACCCCTCACCATTCCTGAGATAGCAGAGTGCGTCCAGTCCAGTAGGAGTCAAGACAGTCACTGACTGCTCTACCCACTCTCTAACCCTGCTTTAACGTTAACGGTTCAGGCAGCCCTCTAGCACTGGCTTCTTCCTCAGGATCCCCCCAGCAGCCTCTCTCAGAACTGATGTCGACTTTCACTCACAAAAAAACCTCAGTACTATTACGTTAGAACATGGAAACTTGCACCAACGGCAAACGTCACTTGAGGCGCTCCATGCTGCCTTTTAAGCCGTTGGGTTGATTGCCCCCTATTCCTGTGGTAGAATAAAAATCTCTCTTTCCTCAATTAGGCCGCACCGCTGAACAGTTCAAAGCCACACCCCCTGCCTCCGAAACTGGGTCATAGCCCCTTCATTAAAAACAAACCAAACCAACCAACCAACCAACCAACCAAACAAACAAACAAAAAAACCTGCCTACCTGAAGAAGACAGACACGGAACTGAAGAAGAACTGAAACCTATTAACAGCCTCAGGAGCTCCTCCAGACCAGAGCGTTGACAAATGCCAAGCTCTAGAGCCCCGTATTTGTGTTCACGAAGGTCCACGCCTTCCACTAATATGGATCCGCACACCCCCTTCCGCTATGCGCAGGCAACTGAGTCCCCAGAAGGAATTCTGGAACAAGTACTATCCAGGAGCCCTCTAACTTCCAAAGGTGTGACAGGAAGGGCTCCAAGTCACTAGTATTCCCTTTATTTGAACAGAAACCAACTCCTTGTTCCTGACTCTACTCTCTGAACAAGGTCCAGGACTCCATCAATACATTTTGATCATATTCTTTCTCCTCGGCCTACATCATCAAGATCGCCCCCCCCCCCCATCTCCCTAACTGGACACTTCAGGTACTGTCCCAGAAACAACAAAAGAAAAAATAAGTAAACAAACAGCCAATATGACAAAAAATTACAGACACACAGACAGACAGACACACACACACAAACACACACACACCAAACATGGAGTTTGTTTTGTGTTGGCCAACTGATAAATCCAGTGACACCCAGTTGGTAAAAACAGAGTTTTCCATTCTCAGTATTTATCAATTGCAAACACATTCTTTGTTAGTGGTGGACATTTGTGCCCATCTTCTGACCAATACGTTGTTGTTTGGTTTGAACCTGTGCAGGTCTTCTGTATAAACTCCATGACTTCACATTTGTATCAACCTTGTTGTATCTGAAAGATGCTGTTTCCTTGGAGGTGAACATCACCTCTAGCTTTTAAAATCTTTCTCCCTCCACTTCTGCATAGATCTCTGGGACTTTGGGGGAAGAATTTGATAAAGACATTTCATTTAGAACTGAGTGCTCTAAAAATTCTCTCCACATTGTCCTGCTGTGTGTCTCCATAATGCTATATCATTAGGAGTAATTTTATTTCTCTTTTCCTTTAGGAGAACAATAGTGATTGGTTTTCCCTTAGTGGCCATTATAGTAGTATGGTAGTATGGGTCCAATTTCATAGAGTCATTATACACACACACACACACACACACACACACACACACACACACACATATATATATATATATATATATATATATATATATATATATATATATATATATACATATGGGTCTAATTTCATGGAGTCAGCATGAAATCCAAGTTTTAAAATGTGATTGATTTCTTCCATAATATTGGTGCCACGATCGCACCAGTATAGCTTAGAGACAAGCAGATCAGTGTTTTAAGTTTGGAGCTGAGTGACAAACATGATGACTTTTTTCCTCCAGTAGGATTCAAAGGATTCTCAATTGCTATGAATGATACTCAGAAGAAAAACTTCTAGTTAGGCACTGGATAGATTTCTTCATTTTTAATGCCATGATTATTGGAGTGTTTACCGAAAGGGCCTTACACTCAGGTTGTAGTCAGTAATCAATAGCCTTGGAAATCGCCTTTGGCATTTGGAGGGGCCCATAGCATAGGATTTCTTTGGCAAATGACTCAACAAAATGAAACCCATTACTGTCACTGGAGGTTTGAGTTGGTGATATAAAATCTCAACTTAGGGCACTTTATCTTCAATTGGTACATAAAATCTTACTTGTTCATATATCATCTTAGAGTTAACCACTTCGTATTGGATAACCAGTTTGGGTATTGGGGATCTTTCTTGAGAAAGATCTTTTCTTCCATTCTCAGAATTCCATAATTACCCATAGTTCTTTGTCTAAGGTTCAGACCCTTCAAGTATTCATCCTTCAAGGTACATGAGTGTCATCTTTGCTCAGGTCTTCATGAGTATAACCTCTCTAACATTTACAGGTGACACAAACTCACAGAAAACTTCCTCTTCCTCTGGCTCTGATAATCTTTATACCATATTCTGCAATGACTCCTGTGCTATGGGGACAGGAATTAAGTTGTAGGTATATCCAATGAGACTGGAAACCACACTACCTGATGCTCTCTGAATTTTATGGTTGTGGTTTTCTATAATGGTCTGTGCTGCAGTGAGAAATTTCTTTGATGTGGGATGAGAAATATACTTATTTGTGTGTGTGTGTGTGTGTGTGTGTGTGTGTGTGTGCCAGTCCTTTTTAACAAAACCAAAAGGTCAGAGTAGTAGAGTCCTTCCTCATGGTCTGATTGTAGGACAAATGATATAAAAGATTTTTCCTACTTATTCTGTCATTTATTTATTTTTCACACTCCAGATTTTATTCCCTACCCCCTGACTGTTTCATATCCCATACATCCTCCCCACACCCTATCTCCACAAGAATATTCCCACACCCAACCCCAAAAACCCAGACTTCTAAACTCCCTGAGGCCTCCAGTCTCTTGAGGGTTAGGGGCATCTTCTCTGACTGAACAGAGACCTTAATGTCCTCTGCATTATATGTGTTGGGGGCCTCATGTCAGCTGGTGTGTGCTGCCTGGTTGGTGGTCCAGTGTTTGAGATGTCAGGGGTCCAAGTTAATTGAGACTGCTGGTCTTCCTACAGGGTCACCCTCCTCCTCAGCTTCTTCCAGCTTTTCCCTAATTCAACCACAGGGGTCAGCAGCTTCTATCCATTGGTTGGGTGTAAATATCTGCATCTGACTCAGGTACTTGTTGGGTCTTTTGGAGGGCAGTAATACTAGGTCCCCTTTTTTGAGCCCTCCATAACTTCAGTAATAGTGTCAGGTCTTGGGGACTTCCCTTGAGCTGGATCCCAATTTGGGGCTCTCATTGGACCTCTTTTTCCTCAAGATCTTTTCCATTTTTGTCTCTGCAGTTCTTTTAGACAGGGACAATTCTGGGTCAGAGTTTTTGACTATGGGATGGCAACCCATCCCTCCACTTGATGCCCTGTCTTTCTGCTGGAGGTGGGCTCTACAAGTTCCCTCTCCCCACTGTAGGGCATTTCATCTAAGGTCCCTCCCTTTGATTCCTGAGGGTCTCTCACCTTCCATGTCTCTGGTATATTATAGAGGGTTCCCCCCACCTCCTACCTCTGAAGGTTTACTGTTTCCATTCTTTCTGCTGGCCCTCAGGGCTTCAGTCATTTTCCTACACCCAGTACAAGATCAGGTTCCCCTCTTCCACCCCCCTCCCTCCCTCCTCATTTGTGATTGCTTTCTTCTCCCTCCCAAGTAGGACTGAGGCATCCTCACTTGGGCCCTTCAGCTTGCTGACCTTTTTGAGTTCTATGGACTGTGTCTTGGGTATTCTCTACTTTTTTGGCTAATATTCACTTATTAGTGAGTACATACCATGCATGTCCTTTTGGGTCTGAGTTAACTCACTCAGCATATTTTCTAGTTTCATCTATTTGCCTACAAAACTTAGGATGTCCTTGTTCTTAATAGCTGAATAGTATTAAGCTCACCTTCTTGAGGTTGCCTGTTTCCATTCTTTCCATTGTGTACATGAATCTCATTTTCTGTATCCATTCTGTTTTTGTGGGACATCTGGGCTATTTCCAGCTTCTGGCTATCACAAATTCATAAGGCCACTATGAACATAGTGAAACACATACCCCTGTGCCATGGAGGGGATCATCTTTGGAGTATATGTCCAAGAGTGGTATAGCTGGGTCTTTACATAGATCTGTTTCCGATTTTCTGAAGAACCTCCAGATTAATTTCCAGAGTGGTTGTACAAGTTTCTAATCCCACCAGCAGTGGAGGAGTGTTCCTCATTCTCCACATCTTCACCAACAAGTGTTGTCACTTGAGTTTTTGTTCTTAGCCATTTTGATTGGTGTAAGGTAGAATCTCAGGGTGGTTTTGAAAAACTGTCAGATGTGCATTTTCTTGATGACTAAGAACTTTGAACATTTCTTTAAGTTCCTCTCAACCATTCAAGATTCTGGATGGTACTAGAAAATACCATCCTAAGTGAGCTATCCCACACCCTAAAGGAGATGCCTAGTACTTACTCACTAATAAGTATATAAATTATCAAAAAAGTACAGAATACCCAAGATACAATCCACAGGACTCAAGAACATTAACAAGGGTCCACATAAGGTTGCCTCAATCCCACTTGGCAGAGGGACGGAGGGACCTGGGTGGAAACGGTGACAGGGAGGGGAAGAGGGGAATATGATCAGGTATTGGAAGGGGCACAGGACTGAAGTCCTGAAGGCCAGCAGAAAGAATGGAAACAGGCAGCCTTGAGAAGTAGGTGTGGAAACCCTCTAGAAGGTACTGGAGACCTGGGAGGTAAGAGACCCTCAGCACAAAGGGAGGAACCTTAGATGAAATGCTCTACAGTGCTCTACATGGAAGAGGGAACTTGTAGAGTCCATCTCTAGAAGAAAGACAGGGCATCAAGTGGAAGAATGAGTTTGCTATCCCACAGTCTAATACTCTGACCCAGAATTGTTCCTGTCTGAAGAAAATACATGGTCAAAAATGGAGAAGAGCTTGAGGGAAAAGAGGTCCAGTTACAGTCCCAAATTGGAAGCTAGTTCAAGGGGAAGCCCCAGGGCCTGACACTGTTACTAAGGCTATGATGTGCTCACACAAAAGGGCCTATCATTACCGCCCTCCCAGAGACCCAACAAGCAGCTAAAAGAATAGGATACAAATTCTTACCGATAGATAGAAGGTGGGCACTCCTGTGTTTGAATTAGGGAAAAGCTGGAAGAAGCTGAAGAGGAGGGCAACCCCATAAGAAGACTAGCAGTCTCATCTAATCTTTACCCTTGAAATCTCTCACTGAGTTACCAACAAGGCAGCATACTCAAGCTGGTCTAAGGCCCCTGACACACATACAGCAGAGGCCTGGTCTGACCTCAGTGGGAGAAAATACACTTAACCTTTGAGAGACTTGAGGCCCCAGGGATTGGGTAGGTCTAGTGAGGTAGGAGGTTGAGGGTGGGAACATCCTCTTGGAGACAGGGAAGGAGGGATATGATGAAGAATAGTCAGAAGGCCTACTGGGAGGGGGTTAAAGACTGGACTTTAAATAAAACAAAATGAAAGAAAGAAAGAATAAAAGAAGGAAAGAAAGAGAAGAGAATAGATAAGATAATAAAACAGTAAAACACAAAATATAGAGGAATAATAATGTAAATATTTTTGGAGACAGCTGTTTACCCATGAGGTCCCAACACCCAAGTTGATAAAAACTGCTCTGGATGATTTCATTTCTGCTTTTGTGATTTTTATCGAGTTGACAAACCAGGGAAAGGTAACATCAACTGAGTAATTGCCTCAGTCCTATCAACCAATAAGCACATTTGTGGAAAGTATTTTCTTGACTACTAATTGATGGAGGTGTGCTTAGTCCACTTTGAGAGATATCATCTCTAGGAATGTTGCCACAGGTCTGTAGAAAAAGCGTAAGTCAAGGAGCTGGAGAAATGGCTCAGTAGTTAAGAGCACTGACTGCTCTTCCAGAGGTCCTGAGTTCTATTCCCAGCAACCACAGCCATTTGTAATGGGATCTGATGCCCTCTTCTGGTATGTCTGAAGACAGCTACAGTGTACTCATATACATAAAATAAATCTTTTTTAAAAAAGCCTAAGTGAAATTCATATATAAAGATAGATGATGAATAGATACATACATAGATAGATAGATAGATAGATAGATAGATAGATAGATAGATGAGAGATGATTGAGAGAGAGAGAGACAGACAGACAGACAGACAGACAGACAAAACCAAACTCTAGTTATACTAGGTAATAGAAAGTATTACTACAGGGATAGCTATTTGAGAAACAACAAATGCAGTCAAACATGGAGACAATTGTTTCAATTTTTGATAAATATAAAAAGACTCCATATTCCTTATATATTTGAGAATACATAGATTTTTTTCCACATATATAATTTTATATGTATATATATGTACACATGTTTTGGTCTGATTCCTATTGCTGTGATAAAGACTATAACCCATACAACTTGGCTTGAACGAGTTTTCTTCAGTTTACATATGCTGATCACAGTTCACTGAGAGAAATTAGGGCAGAAACAGAAGACAGGAACTTGATGGGATGCAGGAACAAAAGCAGAAACCATGAACAAAAATGGTTTATGGGTTTTCTCTTCAGGCTTTGCTCAGACTACTTTCATATAAGACCTAAAGCTACCTGCCCATGACTGGCATCATCCACATTAAGTTGGACTCTTGAATGCCAATCATTATTTTGGAGCATATCCAACTTGCCTACTGGCCACACCCATTTTCTCAGTTGAAGTTTTCTTTTCTCAAGTGACCCTAGTTTGTGGCAAGTTAACAAAAAACTAACTAATAAAATTGAAATGTGAAACATACTTTTAACAAACTTGAGTGATGTACTTATTTGGACTGGACTTGTATTTCATAATGATCCTCTCACACACAAACACATTTGATAGTGTAAGTTACCAGGGAGAGAAAGGCTGAGTTGGGGAAATTGGAAACCAACTAACAAAATAAAGAAGATGATAAGGCTGAACACAGGACAATTGAATATGACCAAAGATAATGACAGTATGTATAGTTTAAATTATTTTAATAAAGACTCATAAAATATAAAACATTATCTAGAATAAAGGTGATTTCTACCAGTGTCATTTTATGATGAGGCCACCCACAGAAAATAGTCTCCTCATTAATATTAGAAATGAAGCAAAATATACTTTCCTGTGATTTTTATTTATAATTCTATTTACACTGCAGTAAGCACTTAGTCTCTGAATTGGTATAAACTAAGATTTTTTTAACCTGAGATAATCCTGAGTCTGCATTTGGTGTACAAAATTAGTCATTTTTCAGCAATAGTCTTTACTTCCATTGTTAATATTTTCACTTTTATTCAACTATCCAGACTAATGCTTTAACCCCAAGGCTAAAATAGTTGACTGGACAAAGTATAACTATCACTCTAAATACGTAGTTAGTTCAATAGTTAGAATCAATTGATCTATATTAAGAGTGCTCTTGTGATATTAACCAATGTGCCTGACTCCATTATTCAATCATTTATTTTTGAAATGTGTACATTTCAAACCAATATCCTTAGCAAAAACTAATGACAACCCCTAAATACCCTTTTAAGTTGTGTATTACAAAAAACAAGTGCAACATTTATCTAGTCAGCAATGTATTAAAATGAAAACCATGAAAATTAAATAGTGTAAATATCTATCTGCCTCTGACTTAATCAGCTTCTTGTTGGACCTCTTGGAGGGCTGGTATGCAGAAATAGTGGAGAAGGCATCTTCTTGAAGAGAGGGTAGAGGAGAAATGGGATGAGGAACTATGGGAGGACAGACCAGGATGGGGACAATGACTGTACTGTAAAAAAATAAATGTGATTTTAAAAGGTTAGATGAGTTGGAACAGGAACTTGAAGAATAGTATAGGCTAGAGGAAGGAGATCCAAGTGGAAAACAGAAAGCACAAAACTCTAAGATAGAAAGAGTTTCATATATTAAAAGCCTTGTAGGAAGTATCTGTGGCTATAACTGGAGTGAGGAGATGAGGGCCTAATTTTCAGGCTTTAATTTGTGAAAGGCAAGCAAGGACTCTCAGAGTAGACCCAGATGAGACTGTACTTGACAGATGAAAGAAAGTTACCAGAATGCTAGATGACACTTCTGATAATCTATCCCTGGATTCCAAGTGTCTAGTGAACACTTTCACCTCTAATGTCACTATTTCCATGTCCAGTGCCAACCTTACAACACGACATTCCTCCTCTCTACTCCTAATTAAAAGCACAGCAGACATTTGTGCACAACTGATCTTCAGCTTAGAAGAATATATTTGTGCTGGTTAGGTCTTTGTAAACTTGTACAAACTGGGAAGGATGAACCTCAGTTGAGAACATGCCCCCATGAGATTGGCATGAGACAAATCTTGGGGCATTTTCTTAATAAATAATTATGTGAGAGAGCCTAGGCTATTATGGGTTGTGCTTGGTAGTCTTAAGCATATAAAAATGCAAACTGATAAATCATTGAGAGCAAGTCAGGAAGCATTGTTCCTTCTTGACCTGTGCTGCAATTCCTGTTTCCAGGTTCCTTACTCAAGTACTTGACTTGACTTCCCCAAATAATAGACTAAGATATAGATGTATGAGCAAAGTAAACCCTTTCATCTCCAAGTTATTTTTGGACAAGGCCTTTATAAAGGTCATAGGAAACAAACTAAAACAGTATCCTATCTCACCATCAACCTTCAGAACTCAGAGTGTATCTGTACCCCCATACCATTTCATAAAACTTGTCGAAAATTTTCAGGAACCTTTTCTCCTCTTTGTCATTTCATATATTACCTAAATTAAATGTCTCATGATTTAGCTCTGCTTTGCTTATTTACTATATTCATTATATCACTTGTCCAGGAAATATTTGATAGAGAAAGAAGTAAAGAAATGTATGAATCATTAAATCAATACAGTGGATAATCTTATTCATGGATTTGAAATGCAGAATATGTCCTTTGCTGGCTATCTATCTACTTGTAAGGATTCTAATGTATTCAGTTGTTCATGTAACTTCAGAATTCTCATGGGAGAACACTGTGTCTAACTTTAACATAGACATCTTCTCTTTAGATACAAACACCATTTTTCAAGATGATAGTGTTCTCAGCAGCATGATGTATCCTGCTTCAATACTGAATACATCATTCCTCATTTGTTCCACATGTATGTATGCCATTCTCTCATTCTTGCAAAAGTTTGCATCCTGGAACTAAGCCCTACTCAAAATAGAATGTAGTATAAATGGAGGATTACACTTACAGAAATATGGAACCCTCTACTTACGGTGCCAATACCTTAAAATCCAAAGGAAACATCTGATTTTGGCACACTCACATGAATCTTTTATTTTGTTAGAAGTGTCCATCACTACTTTATCTGCAATATCATTATGATACAATATCCCAAGAAATTCCCACTTCCAATCAACCCTACTTGGATTCATACTTCCTTTGTTGTTCCTTCCCTTTCTGCCTGTTTCAGATGAAGTCATCTGATAGGCACCCTAGTACTAACATAATTCCAGTCTATGGATGAATTCCACCAGTGTAGTAAAAGAGAAGAAACACCAGACCCTGGGCTTCAATGATGGTTTAGGCCTGGGACACAGGCCAAAGTACCCTGGACTACCAGAGCTGTCAAAATAGATGGCTCTGCCAGATGAATACAGGAGACATGGTTGTGCCCTTATGTACATTATTGAAACTGATTAGACCAAACATGCCTGATTGATAGTGATGACACAGTATTCCCAATGCATATTCACAAAGATCTCCCTTATCACCATTACCCTTACCTATATTTTCCCTTCTGTGTTCAGGGATGAGAAGCAGCTGCCATTCATCCCTCTCAATAACATTCTTATTTAGTCTTTTCTTAGTTTCAGTAAGTTTACTTGCCTTTGCTTCTAATCCCTAGATAATGATGTCCTGACTGAACAGGTCCACTAGCTCTTCACCATTCTTATCAAATCCTTGATTTTCCCAATAAAGTGAAAAATGTTCTATAAGTGTTTCAGTATCTGAAGTCATATCCACAGGAGTTTTCTTTATTCTGGACATCACTACTTTAATCCAGCTCTCCATAGAGGGGGTTATTGATCTTTCTCTTAAGACAAAAAAATTACTTTAAAGGAAGAGTGCTCTAAGACTAAAAAACTAACAGGATTGGTGTCTTGTAAGAGGTGTTTTCTGTTTCTAAGCCCCCAAGTTGGTGAATCAATTTCTATGGAGGATGAATTGTATTTGTTTTAATAGCACTAAGAATAATAGAGAAAAAACTTCCTCAAATGTCATGGTTTTTATAAAACTAGTCATGACATGTCAGCAGTGGGCTGTGAGAGGCAGCTGGACATCTGGTCAAGCATGGGCATCGAACCCCAGACCCTAATCAGACGGCAGGTGTTGGGCTCTGCTCCAGGGCCCTGGTTCCTTTCACTTAGCTTCAGCACTCCACAACCCCTCCCACAGAGAAGTCTATGGCCATCAGTCACATGGAACAGTGCCTCAGGCTCTCCCACATATAGATGAGGTATCTCCAAGCTCTCAGGCCAAGCCAATAAGGTGTTATCTGCTGCCAGACCCTGACCCACCCCAAAACTGTATAAAAGAACCCTATTTGGGAGAAGTAAAGGTGTGTGAGAATCATCCTGTTGGCCAAGAGTTTCTGTCGCAAGAGCTGTAACACTTGGGAAGAGATCTGCTCTCTCCAAGTGCCTTCAGGACCCTCCCCTCCTTGCTAGCTAGCCAGCTTCTTGCCAGCCTAGCCTGGGCTGGCTCATTGCAGAGAGACAGGTGCAGCACCTGGGAGTAACTGGGTAGCAACAGTGGAGACACGTGTGGAGGTAGAAGTGGAAGCAGTGAAGGCAATTCCCCCTCCCTTCTCTCACGCTATCTTCTTGGCCCGGACCCCAGCACCTTGTCAGGCTGGAGATCTTCATGGGACTCCCTCAAGAACAGGGACCCACAGCTGGCACCCAACATCTGGCTCAAACAACAACACAGCTGCAGAAACTGATACCACAGGAAGGTATCGTTTCCTGCTGTGCTTTCAGTCAGAGCCATCTCATGGATTTAGATAAGCCGAAGGAACAACTGAGAACTTCTGGCCAGAGATACTCTCTGGTGCTGGCTGAAGGTCCCTCTGGCCTCTGTTTAAATACCGACAGCCCGCAAAGGGCATTGGCAAAGACTCTCTATCTAGACTTTCTTTAAAACAAAAAGAAAAACCTAGTAACGCAGCAGCCACTTAAAAGCCACAGGGCAGCTGCCAGTTCTTAAATCTGCAGGAAGGCTTAGTGTTTTGGACCTTTGTGGAATCCTCCAAAGCCAATAGGCCAAGGGAACATTCCCATTGGACAAAGCATTTCTTCTCTTTTCTGTCATGGGAAACTCAACATCACATAAAAAAATCACTGCAGGCCAGGGAAATATATGACCTACAAAAATCCCACGGGATAAAAATAGCCAAAAAACAAGCCTCCTTGTTTTGAGAGGAAGTCCTTCAGATAGTGCCATGCATGGCCAATGACACTATTTACAGTCCAGACTCATTGAGCAGAGTAGCTTCCCTCATCAAAAACAGAGATACCCAAGAAGGAAAAAAAAAATGTGATTTTTTGCCAATCTTAGCTGCAATTCGGCAATGTATAGGGCCAATTAAAATAGGACAGACTGAGAACAACACAGCTCCTGACCCCCTCAATCAAGTGAACCCAAAGATCAAGGTACGAAAAATCACCCTATTTCAGACCTCACAGACTTCACCCAATTAATAAGAGAAATAAGATCCATTTACCCATCCCTCCCCCCTTATGCCTTGGAGGAAATGCCAAACAAACCATCTGCTCCTCCTGCTCCTCCATCCCTCATCCAAAGGCAAGGCTCCATTAAAATACCAAAGGAGCTCTTACCTGCCTCTCCCCTTACCAACTCTTATTCAACCAAAAAGAGATAAATCCCCCCTTCTCCAAGCTGCAAAAGTGAGAGACCTTCAAAATGCATAGATAAAATCCTGCCAAATTCCATAGTCCCTTACACACAACCATCAACAACTCAACAACTATGCAATTTCCAGGACTCTCTTGCAAAAAATAACCCTGCCTCCCATGCTACTCAGGAGTCTGATACCGAACATGAAACCCAAATTGCTCAAGCATTCCCAGTTAATATCAACCCTACTCAGGCTATACCATTTAACTAGTACCTACTCTAAGCCTCAGACCTAAAAGAACTCAGGCAAGCAGTGAAGGAAGATGGCATTCACACACCATGGACAAAATCTCTCCTACAGAGCCATATTGCCAACTTAAACCCCCACTTCATGATTAGAGATATATTTGTCATTCTGCTCTTCCTGGCCCAATGTTTCTAGAATGGGAAGCCGTTCATGATGAATGTCATCAACAAGTCAGGCAAAACTGGGAGAGATGTGATGACACCCCACAGGGTTTTAATGAACACTTTGGCCAGGAAGATTTCTCTACGGGAGCACAGTAGGCAAGTCAGCCAGCAGGGTCCTATGAGCAGATCTGCCTCTGTGCAACACAAGCTTGGGATAGGCTTACTCCACCCTCGGGGGTCACAAGATCCTGCCTGCTCCCTGCTCTCTCTCCCCCAGAAGCCTGGAGAATCCCTATCTGATTTTATTCTCAGAACTTAAATGAGCTTAGAAAGAAAAATCTCCAACCCCACAGCCAGGGACCTTCTAGTCTAGACTAGCTTGCCAGGGTCTCTGGGAAGAGCATCATGATAGGTGGATTGTGGCAACCAGAGAAATAGAAACTCCATCACACCAGTTTGTATCTGTGGCTCAGGCATTTGTGGCAGCAGTAAAAAACATAAGGAATCTGCTTCAAATGTGGAGAGGCAGGACATGCCCAAAAAACTCTCCTTCCATAACAGATTCTAATCCTCCTCAGGTAATCTGTCTGCATTGCAGAAAAGGTTTCCACTGGAGAAGAAATTGTACCACCCTATATGATAAGAATGATAAGCCACTAGAGTTTTTAAACTTCAAACAGGGCCACCCTCAGCCCTGACAGTAAGAAGGACAGCTACTCCCATAGAAGACTTACGGGTGTCCAGCATCTCAGAAGGCTCCCACCCAAAGCTAACCATTAAAACAGATGATAAACAATTCAAGTGTCTTATTGATACTGGGGCAGATAGGACAATTTTAAGACAAGAGGTCCCCACAAGATTGGCAACTGACTCTGAGCCCCAGCTCCTAGGCATAGGTGGTACCTCTCACACATTCATCACCAAACAGACCTACAGGTGGGTAGACCCAGATGGAGCTACTGGCCTTATACACCACCTGGAGGTCACAAGAGCTGTAACACTTGGGACGAGATCTGCTCTTCTGGAGTACCTTCAGGACCCTCCCCTCCTTGCTAGCTAGCTAGCTGGATTCTTACTGGCCCAGCCTGGGCTGGCTCAGCATAGAGAGACAGGTGCAGCACCTGGGAGTAACTGGATTTCAACAGCAAAGACGCTGGAGGAGGCAGCAGTGGAGGCAGCTGAGGCAATTTCCTGGCCTGGATCCCCGCACACGGCCAGGGCAGTGATCTTCAAGGGACACCCTCCAGAACAGGGACCCACAATGGCAGAGTGCCACTCATAACACAACTACCTTCCTTTAAGCTTCCCTGTCAGCTTTTGAAGGGAACACAGATAGTCAAACCAAAGCAGACAGAATTCAAAATGAATGAAAACACTGTTTGGGAACATTCAAAAGGAATTGGGACCATCTATATCAATAGAACAAAGAACTCTAGAACAAATAATGTCACTAGAAGAGAGACGTAGTGTTCAAGGGAGGGTGCAGTATTGATCTGATAAAGAGATCACATTTCTGCTTTGGAGAGGAGTAAACATAGGAAATAACAAGGAAAGGCTGCTTTGATGCAAGAAAATGAGAAAATAGCAACAGATTCCCAGCATCTATGGAAAACCAACAATAACATTTCCTAAGAGACAGAGCAAGACAATACTGCTGCAATGAAAATAATTCTTACAGTATGTTTTATTTTCATCTCTCATTCCTTCTGCTTCCAGTACTAGACAATTTCTCTCAATCTCTCCCTCTCCCTCTTTCCCTCTCCCTCTCCCCCTCTGTCCCTCCCTTTCCCCCTTTCTTTCCATCCCCCTTCCCCTTCTCTCTTTCTCTCCTTCTATTCATACATTTTGGAATAGTAAGAAGTTAGTTAAGAAACTGAAGGTGCCTCAGGCTTAGGAGAAGTGGAACAATGTGTACTCTAGATAAACTCTTGTTGAGGCCTAGCATGTACCAGCTACCTTGGGGTAACTCTCAAGCACTAGCATTCCTAGATTGTTCCTCTCAAAGTGACATTTCAAAGAGGTGGCAGATCAGTGAAAAATTATTGACTGTGAATAAAACACTTGGTACACCGCCCAAATGTAGTGATAGTTTAGTGAATGGTAGTGTGAATATTAATCAGACCCTGGACCCTGACATCAATTCTATTGGATTTTGGTATTGTTTTCTATAACATTTTAGAAAGATGAAGTTTAACGTGGTAAATAATATCAAAACTACCAAAAATTCAGCATTTCAAATAAAAGTCATGATATTTTCCTTTTTAGATGAGATTTTATTTTAGACTTGAGGCTGAGTTGCTAGGCTAAAAGAACTCAAGGTTCTTAGATTTGGTGAAAGAATAATTTCTTCCTCCCTTTATAGCTTCTCATTTTCTGCATATACTTTTAAATTAAAATCACTATTCCCAAATCCTTGACCTAAATTAGATTTGGACAAAATAGAACTAAAGTTGCAATAATAATAGCATTAGTTCTGTCTTTTCCAGACCAGCAGAGGGAATGGTAGCCTGATGAGAGAGATTCCCATTTTACTCCTAGAAAATTCTTTCAGTGTTCCAAATACATTGTTTACTGCATTCGCTAAGTCCACCTGGATACCAGAGCACCTTCCACACAGGGGGCAGATAGAGATTCTTATATTTTAGCCTATTTACTATTTACTCCTAATGGGTAACTATTTTTCCTTATTTTAATTTGTTCTTTATGTTCTACAAGACATTTCACCTTTTCCTTGATACAACACCTCTCAATAAAAATCTATCATTCTCTGAGAAGGAGCATGTCTAACTTTTCTGTTTCCTATGCCAATGAAATAGTATCTTCTAAAAGCAGATTATTCAGAAAATATTTGGTAAATGAATGAGTCACTGAACATAAACTTTGCTAAGATTTAACTGGTATTTTACTGGCTTGTTTTTTTAGTAAACCACACAAGTATTGAAACACAATATTTATTTTCAGCATTTATTTTTACAGAATAGAGGACTACATCAATTTGAAAATAAAACATCATATATTTTGTTTTCTGTATTTTTTAAAAATGTAATAAACAGCAATAAATTTGTGATTGAAGTTTTTCATAAACTTAGAATATAAAGCTAGCATTTTTTACCACAAGGAATAACATTTGATAATCTATCCCAACTGAAAAAATAGTTGCTTCCCAAACAGCATGTATGATAATAGTGTTGTGCTCTACTGTTTTCTACTCAAGCTAACATGGACGTTGCGTTACCTAGAATTTTTATTGCTCTTTTCAAACACAGAGTGAACACATTCAAAAACAAATCTATCACTCTGGGCACAAGCTAGAAGTTCATGCTCTGTCATCATTGTGACTGGGCTTCTATTTGGAGAAATACCTCTGGCCCAGGCCCTCACGTCCTCATCTCTTAAAGCCTCTTCATACAAAATTTAAAAAAAAAGAAGAGGGTCATGCTCATTGATCCTTGCCAAAAATTCCAGAACCTTCATCTTGGTCATTTCAGCATGGGCTCTTGGACCCCATAAAAACTCAAAGTGTGGAGGATGACTGTTGGGCACCTGCTGATATGCCAAATAATCTTCTTGCACCAAATCTCTGGTCAGACATGCCCTGGGCTCACCATAGATGAGGTGATCCTCCCCATCATATACTCCCATCATACTCAGAAATTCCCAGACACTTTCTTCAGAAGCACATTTCCCTTCTATGAATATAAAGCCGAGAATAACTATAAGTAAACCATTTCTAGGCATTCTCTGCTCTCCACTCAGCTTTTCTTCATAAGTGAAGTTCAATGAACAGATGAGTGTATAGGAGTTGCTTATAGGATAGTTTTCCTTTATATCAATGCCTAAAAGCATGTACAGGCACTTAGCAACCATAAAGATCATCTGAAATTGTATCTTTTATTCTTTGCTGACAATCTCTAACATTTCTAGTTTTGTGATTGGTTCCTTCACTTGATACTTGAAGATCATAGCATACACCAAATCAATTATCTTTTTTTAGTAGGCTATTCAACAAAGATGGTGTATATTTTGAAGCCTGGATAATGACTGGACTCTCCTCTTCTTGAATGTGGTTGACATCTTCATCTAAGTTTTTCTGAAGTGTAGATGATCAGAAGTATCTCTGAGTTTTCTGAGGAGTCAGTATTCCTGAAGCATGCCTCTCTTCCTCGGTGCCCTGAAACAGAGAAGAGATAGAGAATTGGGTGGAAAAGAAGTAGGGGAAAGGAATTAAAGTAGGTAAGGAGACATTTAAATAAGAAAAAGTTATGCATGATATGATATTATTCTCATACTCTTTAGTTTCTTCCTCATTCTCCTCTTCATCTTTTCCTTCTTGATCTTCTTCATACTCTTCCCATGCTTCCATTTCCTTCTCCTCAATTTTATTCTTTTTTACTTCCTCATTATCTTTTTTTCCCTCCTCATCTTCTCCCTCTTTTTCTTCTCCCTCTTCTTCCTCCTCTTTCTCTGTATCTTCCTCCTCCTTCTTTTTCTCCTCCTTTTCCTCCTCTTCCTCCTCCTCCTTTTCTTCCTTCTCCTCCTCATCTCCTTTATGCTCTCCCTCCTCCTCTTCCTCTTCTGGTATAGGTACCAATACAAACATCAATTCCTCCATTTCATTTGGATCCTGAAAATCACCCTCAAGACGGAGACGCATACACCTTTGCTGCCGATACATGATGACTCTTATAAAATGCAGTGGGTAGAAATATGAGCAGTTGTGTAAATGATGAGCTTCTACAGGCCTGGAAGAGAAATATGTTAAATAATATCAGCATAAATTCTCAACATTTGTGGTTCTGAAAAGAAAAGCCAACTTACAGACCTTCTTGGTAGGAGAAATCCAAAATCTTCACTGGTCAGCTTTCTTTTTAGTTGGCCTTCCCTATAAGAACTGGCAGAAATATATGAGAAAGAAAAGTATTCAAGGCACAGATAATTGACAAGACCTCAGGCCCAAAGGCCCTCAATGGGATGTGTAGCATTGCATGTCTTGAGGTCTCTTCTATCCTGGTGGGTTTTTGCCTCTGGGGCCTATTCAGCATTTGTATCTCACCTTGATTTCGACCCTTTCATAGCATCTTCTGTACTCCTATCTGAGAGCTTGTAACTGACATCAGTACATTAACCACAGATTCTGATGCTCTATAAGAGCAATTGAGAGGCAGCTTGAGTGGAAGAATCACAGAAGAGATACGGGCCCCTCAGAACTGACAGGTAAAACCAGATTCTGAGATCACCATACTTTTATTTAGATAGCCCATTTTTATGTTTGCCTGTCCTCTAGCATGATCCTATGGCCTGAGGCCAAATTCTCTGGAGAATACACAACATTCATAAAATAAAGGAGATGAAGAGGTGATAGTGCACCATCTTTAGCTGCATCTCCTCAGGAACATTCTGGGTAGTAGGAAATGTTGATATAACTTTGTAAGGAATGCAGTTCTTCTCAATGAATGATACCCACATTGCTCACATTCATACCTATCAGTCCTGAGACTCCTCTTTCTGTTGCTCTGAAACTGTAAGTTTTTAAAATCTCCCAACTCAGCTTTGATTTTATAAGTTGCTTTGGCCATGTATCTTCTCACAGCAATATAATAGTAAGACACATTAAAATATAAAAACTGTATTATGTTCTAAATTAAAGTAAAAAAGAAACACAGAAAGCTAAACAATACACAGCCTGTCTTTCACTCTACCAGTGAGATATAAAAGAGGCAAAGGCTCACAAACTCCCCCAACTGCACATCTGTCCTTCTTCATATCCTTTCTCTTGATAAATCTCCAGTCTATGAATCCTCTGTAGCAAATGCCAGTCCATTCCACTCCCTGATGCCTTACAAAAGTAGAACTCCTGACATGTAATTCTAAGAAAGAGATTTCTAGCTATATGTATGGCAATTTATGGGGCATTTACAGCTATGTGTCAAAGGTGCACCCTGTTGAGTCTCTCACCAATGCCTATATACATTTATTTTTGAAGATGTCTATGTTAAAAACATGTTATGTACTCAACAAGCAGAAGCAAAACTCCCTATAGTTATCCCTCTAAAGTATATGTTATAATGAAAAGTCCTATCAGCTAGATAATTTTTAGTATTGTGGTAATATTAAAATCAAAAAGTAGGATATAGTGACAAAATTGGGCAAAGATGTCAAAGCAAGCCTTTTTGAGTTAGTGGCACTGGAAGAAACTTGAGAACAGTGGAGAAAAGACCATTGTGGAATGTGAAAAAAAGTGGTCCAGGCAGAGAACAACAAGTATGTCTTGAGATAGGAAGACAATAATATATTCAAGAAACTATAGGAAGTGTGTGTGTGTGTGTGTGTGTGTGTGTGTGTGTGTGTGTGTGTGTGTGTAAAGCAAGGAGTGAGTACTAAAGAGATCAAATTGTATTCTGAGGATAAGAGGAAATTATTCAGATTTTGAGGAAGGGAAATGAACTTGGAGACATTTATATTATATAATGTTATAGATTCCAACATGGGACCAAGAATTTTTCATAAAGGATTCCATTTAGATCTTACATTCTATACACTCAAGAGACAATCTTATCATAAATATATTTGGCTCTAAGATTTGTTTAGAGACTTTCTAAGGAAATAATAAGTGCCTCATACTTAGGGCAAAAAGCTTGTTTATATTCATTTTTTTTCATTGATTTCACTAGAGCAGTCATCCTCAATTGTTACAGGATATCTGCAAACTTACATGAAACTTGTATGTATCTTGTAGATTCATCTTTTTCAGTAGTGAGGTCCAAATTAGAATATAGATTTAAAGTAATTACTTAACCTTTGCCGTGTGTTATAGGTCTAAAATGTCAACCACTCCAGAGATGGAACCAGGAGGATTGCGAAGTCAAAGCCTAGAATGAGTTTAGAGCCAATTTGAGCATCTAAATGAAATCCTGCTTCAAAATAAATACACTAAAGAAAGAGGAAGTATGTCATAGCATTTAACTAGCAAGGGCACTGGGTTCAATCTAGTACAACCAAAAATGATGAAAATTAATTGCTTTATGTTACTCAAATTGATGATGATAGATATAAATCCTCTATTTTAGATGTTCTGGAGAAACACTGCTTAATTAGCACTGTAAATGTTATTACTTCTTCGTTTTCTTTGTGTAAACAATATTGTTGAATTATACTCTCTAAATTCCAAGTAGCTTGTAATTTCCCAATATGTACCAAGAAAGGGGGAGAAGGGTAGTAAAGGGAGTCAAAGGTGGATTAATGCAAGACAGAAATCTGTGAGAAGAGCTTTAGGATCCCAAGCCCTTCAATGGCTAGATTAGAATTCTAAAGGTAGCCAGGTGGTGGTGGCGCATGCCTTTAATCCCAGCACTTGGGAGGCAGAGGCAGGTGGATTTCTGAGTTTGAGGCCATCCTGGTTTACAGAGTGAGTTCCAGGACAGCCAGAGCTACACAGAGAAACCCTGTCTCAAAAAAAAAAAAAAAAAAAAAAAAAAAGAAGAAGAAGAAACAAACAAACAAAAAAGAATTCTAAAGGTAAACTAGGTAAAAGAACAGATTTCTTTAGCTCATATATTCTTTCCAGTGTTCAGGCCCCTCAGTAATTTTATCACTGCTTTTAGATGAGCAGACCTATTTCTGGAGCCTAATCTTTAAAATAAATTCTAAGTTATCAAAGCCTAAACTTTTTAGAGCTATGCTCATCCTAATGAGTTCATCACTTTTTGTCAAGCGTTTTTAATCTGGGAGACTTGGGTGGACTTAAACATACATCAAAGTTCTTGGGTGTATTATTACTATAATTTTTGCATTATTTTAAAAGTTTTCACACAATTCTGGGTTAATTCATCATGGTTATTAATATAGGAGCTATCATCTTTATGTTCACTAGAAATTTTCTAATAATTTTTTGAAGTTGTAAGCGTAATTCATTGAATAAATTCTTTGCTAAAGAGTCAGGTATTTTGAGAAGAGAGTCTTCTGAGGCTTTCCAGTGAATTTCTGACCTCAAATATTCAAGGATATAAGTTTTGTCTACTGATGATATTATATACTCAGTGTCTTTATATTTGTATTCTGCTATCTTCACTCTGGCACAGAACTAATGTAAATTGTAGCATAATTTTATTTTAAAATTGCATCTACATTGATGGTATTCATTTAATCCTAAATCAAGGTATGAAAAAATGCTCTATCCTTTCATAAAATACATTAAAATTTTTCATCCGTTAAGAAAATATTGGAAGCATTAATGTGAACACATAAATATTATAGAAAAATTATGAATTATGAGAGACAAAAATTGCATCACCATCAGGTTTCTTTAGGTAATTCAAATTATTCAAAATACATCCCAATTACTAGTATGTATGCTTCATACTAGTAATGCTTCATATATTTCTTGGGATAACTCTGTTCCTTTTCATTTCTTGAGAACAACAACAATGACTGTGTAATGTGGATCCAACTTGCAATAAGGTTCTAAGTTACATCTCTCAGAAAATCTAAGCTAAAGGCATACTAGGCTACTTGAGCCTCTCTAGAGTTGATAATGTTCAGTACCTTTATTGGCACAGATGGTATCTCAGGAGTTTGACAGCAATCAATTGATATTCCAGTAGCTGTCTGTTTTTTCATGTTGTAAACAGGACACTTGAGAAAATGATAAGAGGTAAGTCTTCTCTTCCTCACAGATGGGGTTCAGAAGATAAACTAAAGCCTAAATTTAGGCAATTTCCTGTTATCTACTGATTCTGCACATGATTCATAAAATTGATATTGAACTTAGAAGTAACAGTTTAATTCATGCTTCTTGCATCCTATACTTGTGTGGCATCATTAAAAACTTAATTTCCTTGAAATTTTTAGAATCTCCAGAAAACTTTAGAATATATCAGTAATCAGACATTTTTATAACTTTCTTACGAGAGATGTTCAAGCTTTCATCAAACAAAATCTGCTGCTTATTTACAGTCATTTCACATGTATTGGTAATATTCGAACTAATCACAGCGCATTGCACATATGCTTAATCTGACCAAAGCCTATTAAATGGCCAGATGATTAATTTAATTTTGTTAGTCATAGATCTTAGTTAGACTCATCCTTTCTCCCCCCAAAAGAATACATTCCAATCTCCCAATGTAGACTTTTTCCTCATGTTTTCTTGCATAGAGTTTAATTAGTCATTATACTTAATTCTCTATTTCCTTTGTAAGTTATATTATCATTACAAAATTAATTGATCAACTTATAAATAAATATATCTTAATATTTGATCATCAGTGTATTCTAGATATAAAGAGTCTCAATTGATAAGCAATTAAATATCCCACGAGCAGTAAAAAAAATCATTTCATTAAGTGGAGTTGTGTATTCCACTTCTTAAATTCATTGTCCTTTATTCTTTAATTATTTTGATATACATTCATAAGTATGTATAAATTAATAATAAATATAAGAAAGGAAAATAAAAGCCATTTAGTGTTGCTTATGTGCATATGTGTTTAGGGCTGAATACTTACTATTGGAAAAACTATCAGAAGAAGACTGTTTCAGCAGTTATTGATTGCTCATAACCTTTCATTTAAATTTGAGAGGTCTTATTCCCATGTTGGTATGTCAAATGATGTCAATGTGAATTGTTTCATATATCATATAGCCATAAGACTTCATAGGTATAATTGCCCTATCATATCTATAAGGGACAATAGTACAGCAGAGGTTCTTGTTCTCTGGCTCTTACAATAGCCCCCACTATTCCCAACCCCCAGAGTAGGAGCTATCTTGTAGATGTATTCATTGGAGCTGATCATTCCATAGCCAGTTGTTCCTTATATTTTGACCAGGTATCTGTAATAGTCTCTCCTACAGAGATAAGCTTCTTTGAGGAGAGGTGAGAATATATAACTGTTGGCATAAGGACAGATATGTAATACCAGTTAGAAATTGTACTGATCTGGGAAGATGGTAGCAGTAGGATCTCCTGTAGGGTCAATGAAGTTCAACTTAACATTTTAAAATAAGTGAAATAAAGAATACATGTCTTGCCAAAGGACAAAAGTGCACAGAACATAGAAACATACAGTACTGAATAAGAAAAGAAAAATAAAAACTGTCTTAAAGTCATCTATGCTTCATTCTATTGTGGAGGATTCAATGGTTATTTTACAATCACACCTATCTTGTCACCTAGCAAAACTGGGCAAGAACTCTCAAACATTAGATTTCCTTCCTTAAAAACTTTGTGGAAATAGTGCTATTGCTCTTGAATGTATAAAACGTCTAAATTGGAAGGAAAGAAAATATATTGATAAACATCTCTTATTTGAACAAGAAAATCTTTTAGTCAGTTTTTAACACTACCTATGAGCTTCTTCCTGTTCATTTCTTAGATCGCATATGATTTTCACTTAGGAAGAAAAGGGTCTCAAAGGAAGGCAAAAGAATCAGAGACAGACTCCATACCACTGCTATGAATCCCACAAAAATATCAAACTACAAAACCATAAAGTATATGCAGAGGACCTAGGTCAGACTCATAACTCATACAGGCTCCGTGATCTCTGTGAGCACACTTGAGTCCCAGTCAGTTAATTCTGAAGGCCACCTTCATGTGGTATTCTTGATTCCCCTGGCTCTTCCAATCTTCCCTACAGCTTCTCTGTAAAAATCACTGAAATGTGCCTAATATTTGACTGTGGGATTTTGCATCTCCTCTTGTAAGTTGTTGGATGAAATCTCTCTACATCTATTGGATGGCAATTATGTTAGGCTCTGGTTCAAGCACGTCCTGAACACATGACAAACTGTAGGCTGGAGGTTTTATGCCTGGGTTGGTGTTCCAATCCCTCAACATGAGGTCTTTTGCCTGGTTACCAAAGATGGCCTGTTCAGGCCCTGTGTTCCCCATTACTAGAAATCACTGCTAATATCACCCTTGTAGATGTCATGCAACTTATATTGCACTAGGTTTCTACCTTGCTCCCAAATGTTCCCCAGTTCCAGTTCTCTCCTGCCATAAAAAAAACAATAAACAACAAAAGTAAAACATTACAAAATGATGACTTCTAGCAATGCTCTGTTAACAAATACTGACATAATTATCACATGAAACCAAAAATATAAACCAAAGTTACACATTAGAACATAGAGATTCCTCAAAATCACTAGAAGGTAGCATAAATAATAACTAGAAACAAGTGTTTCTAGTTGTATTTTAACAATTTAGAGGCACTTATTTTTCTGTGATCGTTAATCTTGCTCATCAACTTGGTTCACTCTGAGATCTATTAAAAGATACACAATTGGTTTCTAAGGGTATTTCCAGGAAGAATTAACTAAAAGGAGGAAGATGCTACCACAGAGTGAGCAGTACCTTCAAGAAACCCAGTTATAGATAAGTCTGGGGGAAAAGTAGTGCTTCTTCTTGCCTGCCTGCCATTACTTCCTGCTTGTGACTCAATTTACTCAGTTGTTGCAATTACTGCTGGCATCCTAGAGGCCTTCAGCAGCAGCTTGGTACTTCCAAGGTATACAGCATGAGAGACTGTAGATATGCCCAGTTTCCATACTCCTCAGTGTACAGAAAATGTTAGACAAACCAGCACAAAACAATGTAAGCCAATTTAATAAATCCCCTTCTATACCAGTATTGTTCCTGAAGCAAACACTAAAATACCTATTTTAAAGACATTAGTGTAACACCAAAAAACAGAGTAGTAAAATAAACTATGAAATGCATATATATATTATATTATGTATATAATATATAATATGCATATATATTATATATACATACATACACACATATATGCATATATATACATATACATATACATATACATATACATATACATATACATATACATATACATATACATATATATACATACATATATATTCAACATCCTTTCGTGGTGACAAAAACTACTAATGAAAAAAAAACTTCCTTTACTTAACAAAGGATGCATGTAAAACAAATTCCTATAGCTAACATCATGCTATGTGGTAAAAGACTGCAATCTGTCTCCCTAGTATTAAAAACAAAGAACATTTCTACTCAAAATCATGCTAAGATTTGAGCCAGTGTAACTAGTGAAGAAAAGGTAAGGAAATGCATTTGTATTGAAAGATGGAAAACTATCACTCTTTCCACACTGCATGATAACTTCACATATAGAACATTTTAAAGAATGTTCTATATAAAATTCTAAAGAATGTTCTAATTAAATGTAATTCATTGCATTATATAAAAGATTTTAATAAAGATCAAGGATGCAAACTAAACACACAAAAATCTGTTGTATTTCCACATACTAACAAAAAATTCAAAAGTTACACCCCAAATAAAATACAAAAGCAATTAAATTTAAAATAGCATCCAAATAACAACCTAAAGTGCTGTCCTTATATATTGTCCAAAGCAAATTGGTCCTTCTGATCTTGAAATAGAACTTCCCAGACCACAAAACAAAATGAACCTTTAATCTTTATGACTGTCGCACTTAGTTCTTTTCAACTTGTACAATGTGGGACTATTGCAGTGTTGAAAGCCTTATGAGTATTCAGGCAAATTAGCTGAATATTTATCAAGTATTTTCTTTTCAGGAACCTAAACAAAGTTATAAAAATGTCTTGTTCTTAGAGGAAGAATAGCCATAGAGAATCACAAATCATCATAGTGATTTTCACATACATAAAACCTCACCTGTGACTAGTCCTAATGAGTCAGTTTCATCTTGGGCCACTGAGTTTAGATTTAAAATGAAGCAAGACAGGTGGCCATTACACAACAGTCAATCAATAAATATTTTATCAGTTGGAAAAGGTACAGAAAGTGATTAGAAACCATTTATTAAAACACCAATGAAAAACTAACAAAGATTAAAAATACTTGACACCTATCTATGAATTAAACTGTGTAGACCTAAATTTGAAATAGAATAACTCATAATAATCATCAAAAAATATGTAAAAACAGGCCTTTCCTATTGTGTGCTAAGTAAATTGTTCTCTATGTATCTCAATGTGTGGTATATCTAGACTAATGCCTGAAGCATAATATGTTTTCAAAATATGATGTTGGACATTGTCATAGATGTTTTACAATAATCAAATTTCATTTTTGAAAATCTCTGTCATATACATATTACCATATATGCTTTACTGAAAAGGAAATTGAACTTTTAGAAAAGATTTAAATCATGAAATTAGTTAATGGCAGAGATAGTATTTGATCATAAATAAAATCAGCATCTCCAGGACAAGACAGAGACCTGGGATAAGTGAGGCATCCAAGAATCACTGGGGGTGGACCTTTGTTGTTACTCACTACTTGTGGAAACTGAAGAGGCCACCTCCTGTAGCCAGGCAGGAAATCCAGTGGAAGAATAGAGACACCAACCCACACACAAAACTTTTGAAGCAAAATTTGTCCTGTCTACAAGAAATGCAGGGATAAACATGGAGCAGAGACTGAAGAAATGGTCAACCAATCACTGGCCAAACTTGAAACCCATCCCATGGGCACGCAACAATTCCTGACATTATTTATGATATTCTGTTGTGCTTGCAGACAGGAGCAAGTTGTCATCTGAGAGGCTCTACCTAGTAACTGACTCAGAGAGATACAGACATCTACAGCTAAAAAGCCAAACGAGCTTGGAGACTCTTAAGGAAGAAGTGGAGGAAAGGATTATGGGCCCTGAAGAAGATAGTAAATCAACAGAAAGAACAACAGAGTCAACTAGCCTGTATTCCTGGGACTCTCAGGGACTGAACCCACCAACCAAAGAACATACATGGGCTGGACCTAGGCCTCCTCACACATATGTAGCAGATGTGCAGCTTGGTCTTCATGTGGGTCCCAAACAACTGGAACTGGGTTATCCCAAAAGTTGTTGCCTATTTGTAGGATATATTCTTATAGCTGGGCTGCTTCATCTGGACTCAGTGTGCCTAGCCTCACAGAGACTTAAAATATCAAGGTAGGGAGGATTCTCAGGGTTGTGCAGCCTCTCAGAGGATAAGGGGAGGGGATAAAGAGGAGGGGGTAACTCAGAGGGGGGCAGTGAGAAGGATGTAAATTGAATAAGTAAAAAAAATAAACCTATTTTTACTTACTTATTTATTGATTTATATACCAAGTGCTTTCCCTTCCTGTCCCCCCCCCAATGAGACCTTCCCCCATCCCCTCCTCTCTCTCTGAGAGTATCTCTGAGTATCCCCCCCCTACCCTGGCACATCAAATCTCTGCCACATTAGGTGCATCTTCTCTCACTGAGGCAAAACAAGGCAGCCCTGTCGAGAAGCAGATACCATAGTCAGGCTACAGGTTTAGGGAAAGCCTCAGTCGATAGGGGGTACCAAATAGAGACTGAGCTGCACATCTGCTCCATATGTGCGAAGGGGATCTTTCCAGCTCATGTCTGTCTTTGGTTGATTGCTCAGTTTCTAAGAGATTCCAAATGTTAGTTGACTCTATTGGTTATCCTGTGGTATCCCAGCCCCTTCAGGGCCTTCAATCCTTTCTCCAACTCTTCCATAAGAGAGCTGACCTCTGTCCAATGGTTGGCTATGGGTATCTGCATATGTTTCAGTCAGCTGCTGTGTAGAGCACCTCAGAGGACAGTTATGCTAGACTTCTGTCTGCAAGCAAAACAGAATATCATTAATAATGTCGGGGATTGATGCTTGCCCATAGACTGGATTTAAAGTGAGGCCAGTGATTTGTTGGCCATTCTTTCAGTATCTTCTCCATGTTTGTCCCTGCATTTCTTGTAGACTGGACAATTTTTGAATCAAATGTTTTGTGGGTGTATTGGTGTCCTTATCCCTCCATGGGGGTTCCTGCCTCACTATAGAAAGTGGCCTCTTCAGATTCCATTTCCCCACTGATGGGCATCTCAGTTAAGGTCACCTGCATTCACTCCTCGGAGCCTCCCCCATCTCATGGTTTAGGAACTTTCTAAAGATTCCTCCCACCCCTAGCAGCTACAGATTTTTATTCTTTCTCCTGGCCCTCTGGCCCATCTTTCTATCTCTCCCTATGCCTATCCCCCATTCTTCTCTTCCTCCTCTCTTTTATCCACTTTCTTTCCTTTCTCTGTCTGCTATGACAATTTTGTTCCCTTTTCTAAGTGTAATTTAACATTCTCACTTGGGCCTTTCTTCTTGTTTAATTCTTTGGGTCTGTGGAGAGTATCATGGGTACCTTGTACTTCTCCTATAAGTAAGTACATATCATGCATATCCTTTTGGGTTTGGGTTACCTCACTCAGAAAGATATTCTCAAGATACATCAATTTACCTGCAAAATTCGTGAAGCACTTGTTTTTAATACTGTGTAGTATTCCACTGTATAAATGAACCACATTTTCTGTATCCATTCTTTTTCTTTCTTTCTTTTCTTTTTTTTTTCTTTTTTTTTTTTTTTTTTTTTTTTGGTTTTTCGAGACAGGGTTTCTCTGTGTAGCCCTGGCTGTCCTGGAACTCACTCTGTAGACCAGGCTGGCTTCGAACTCAGAAATTCGGCTGCCTCTGCCTCCCAAGTGCTGGGATTAAAGGCATGCACCACCACCGCCTGGCATTCTGTATTCATTCTTCAGTTGAGGAACATCTGGGTTGTTTCAATTTCTGGCTATTGCAAATAAAGCTGCTAAAAAGGAAGTGAAGCATGTGTTCTTGTGATATGGTGGAGCACCTTTTAGGTATATGATCAGGAGTAGTATAGTTGGGTATTCAGGTAGATCTATTTTACAATTTTCTGAGTTTTCAGTACCACCAGATATTGAGAAGTGTTAACCTGTCTCCACATCTTTGCCAGCATGTGATGACAACTGAGATTTTTTATCTTACTAATCTGATTGCTATAATATAGAATCTCAGGGTCATTTTTGATTTACACTTCCTGATAACTAAGGATTTTGAACATTTCTTTAAGTGCTTCTGGCCATTTAAATTTTCTCTGTTGAGAATTCTCTGTTTATCTCTGTACATCATGTTTTGATTGGGTTATTTGGTTTATTAGAGTCTAACTTCTGGAAGCATCATTATTTCTGACATCAAGCTATACTACAGAGATGGTGATAAAAATCTGTGTGGTATTGGTACAGAGACAGACAGGTTGGTCAATGGAATCAAATTGAAGACCCAAAAATAAACCCACACACCTATGGACATGTGATTTTTGACAAAGAAGCCAAAAACATATAGTGGAGAAAATAAAACATCTTTAACAAATGGTGCTAATCTAACCTGTGATCTGAATGTATAAGAATGAAAATAAATCAATATGTTATCATCCTGTACAAAACATACATCCAAATTATTCAAGGACCTCAACATAAAATCAGATACACTAAATCTAATAGAAAAATTGGGAATGAGAATTGAACACATCATCGCAGGGAAAAAATTCCTGAACAGAGCTCTAATGGCTCGGGCTCTAAGATCAACAATTGACAAATGGGACCTAATGAAAAATGAAAAGCTTCTGTAAGGCAAAGGACACTGTCAATAGCACAAAATGGCAACAAATAGATTGGGAAAAGATCTTTACCAATCCTACATCTCATAGAGGGCTAATATCCAAAATATATAAAGAACTAAAAAAAAAACCCTTTTAATTAAACTATTTTATGATCTAGAGCTTTTATGTAATTAGAAAGCTTGCTTGCATACAACAGCAAAAATCAGTAGCTCTGAAATAGCAATAGTGTGTGGAACATAATGTAACAATTTCAGTACATCAAAACAGTTTTAATATTTTTATTTTATGAGTATGAATGGCCACCTGCATACATGTTAGTGTACAACATTTGTGTTTGGTACCCAAGCTGACCATCTGGAAGACATGGACATTGATATGGGTTATTGATATGAGAAGATATGGGTTATAGATAGTTGTGCATTGTAACTTGTATGCTTAGAACTGAAACAGGGTCTTCTGTAAAAGTACTAAGTGATCTTAACCACTGATCTGTTTCTCCAACATATTCATTATCTGAATATAAGTTATGTGATATATATATATATATATGCACACACACCCTTGGGTACATTTTTACCTTAAGCCTAAGTTCAATCAATATATAAATACTTGCATTTGAAATATTAAGGGAGCTTAGATGATGATATTTGAAAACTTCCATTCAGGAAAACTCAAAGTTTAATACAAGCAAATATAATTTCATGCATAATTTATTATATATTTTGAAGATTTATACTTTTTTAAATTTTTGAGACTTTTAAACATAAAACAATTTACATTTATCAACATTAATGCATTTCTATACAATCTATTTATGCAAATTTTGTATTCCAATAAAAATAACTTTTCAGTTCCATTCAAGTTAGTATTCTATTTGTGTCTAAACTATATAAGTTCATTTGCAAAATATGCTTGGCTTTCAGTGCAAAAATTGGGATGATTATTTAATGATTTTATACATATCACTAATTTTCATTATTCATAGCTTAATTGAAAAAAGTATGAAAAAGTAATACAAACTTCTTCTTTATGTTACTAAAATTGCTGTTGCACCAAAATTTCTAGTGAAAACATTAATGAAAATAAACATCAGAAAATACATATTCTGGCATAATATCCATACAAATTGTCAACTAATTTTGATAAATAAAATAATATTTAGGTAATGAAAATAATCCTTTATTTAGGGGTTCTATATCTCCAAGTCTCCTCAGATGTTAGAGAATTAAAGAAACTGTATAGAATGGTAACTCATAAAAAATTTAAAACATAAGATATTAAGATCTATTATTTTTGGTGAAAAACTGAATATGTGTGTGATGGAAATCTCAATATAATATAGGTAAGAGTCATGGAAAAAGTCAGAGAGATAATGGTATAGATTTAATACTTTTATAAGTCGTGAAACATCAAATACCAAAGGGAAATCAAGTTGTGAATGGAATGAATTCAGAGAAACATGCACCAAGACACATTATAGTGAAAGAGCAGAATATAAAACTTACCTACCAGACAAAAAAAGGCATACAGAGGAAATGGTAATACACATGCAGAAATTAGGCCAAAAGTTGGCTTTTCTACAAATGACCAAGAAGGTAGTAGAGTTACCAACATAAAATCTTATACCCAGTTTAAATACTCATCTTGAGATGGGGTGAAAAAATACCATATTCTGATAATCAAAAGAACAAGAAATGGTGGCCAACGTATTTTAAAATGCCAAAATATATTTATAAAATTAGATATTATTATGTAGTAAACTGAATGATTAAAATTTAAAAAGTTTTAGTGCCATAAAATCAGAGGAGGAAAAGTACATAGATGGGGTATTATTTAGTACATCTATTTTCTAAATAAAAAGTGGGTTTGGGAAAGTCATTTGAGGCTTATGATTTCAACTATCCAATAGGCTTAGGAAGTAGTATCTATAGATTTTATAAGTTGGACAACAGGATGAACCAAATATACCGATGCCTTCTCAAAATACAACAAAAAGGATCAGATAAAACTAAGAATCTACTTTTTCTGAATTAGCTAATGGTAGGTTATTACTGCATACAAAGATGAACAATATACAGATTTTATCTATAGCTTCTCCGTTCCAGGTTGATAGTACACTGTCTAGTGGTTGTTAGCCTGTAGCATATCTGAATCCTTATTTCCAATTAAGATCATCCTCCTGTGTATATTCATTTTAATCATAAAATTTTTATAACTATTAGTTGTATAAAGCTTAGAAGTAGGTGATTTCTCTTATTTTACCTACCTTGTGAACTGGACTGAGACTCACCATCAGCCTATTCATGAACCACCTACTATAAGAGCAATACATTTCAAGAACAAAGATTTATTCTCAACATTATAGATGAAACAAAACAAGTAATAACTTAGTAAACTACCAAACATAAATATTAGTGAAATACAGCTATTAAAAGTGACGTTCAAATAATTTGTGTCACCCTAGAGCAAGAGCAATCAAAGAAAAATTGAAGTAGAACTCTCTTACACAGGTACCATTAGGAGAGAACCACCATTTGAGAAATTTTGAGATAGTCTAAGGGTGTAAATTGAGGGTTTTCATTTCTAGGTCAGCCAGTGACCAACAGTTTGAACTGGGAAAATGTCACTTTCATGTGAATAAATTTCCAAGGTGTAATGTCTTGAAAGAAGAATCTAGATGCAGAGTATTTAACAGAGATAATTGGAAGCCATGAATAAAAGGGAACACAATTTTTCCTCAATGAAAATGACAACACTGCCAACATATGTTTTAAAATTCCATCATGAGTGTATAGCTCAGTGGAATAGCATTTTTGAAGTGTATTCAACCTTGGTGTGTGTGTGTGTGTGTGTGTGTGTGTGTGTGTGTGTGTGTGTGTGTGTGTATGTGTGTGTGTCTGTGCATGTCTCAGAGATGTCTTGCAAGGGGTAAACAAATGAGTGCTAGTTGTGAACAGACTTATTGTATATTTGCATTACAAATGTTAGGTGGAGTTTAGAAGTTGGATCCATAGTAAGAGCAAATGGAAGCCCCTTTCCTCGCAGTGTTTATATTCTAATGTTAACAGGAAAAAATCTAATGTACTAATCCTGTAGTAATGTCAATCAAGAAAACATGGTAATATCTGTGAGTTTATCCTGACACTTGAGATATTTAGAAGATCAGAAAAGTCTTTTCTAAGAAAATGTGATAGGTTTTGAGACCTGAAAGACCACAACAGAGATACTAAATGTGATAATTAGGTATCTTTGGTAATTTTGCAAAATAAAGCTGCAGATGAGTAATGAAGACTGAAGTCACAGAGCATTAGGAAAAAAAAAAAAAAAAAGACACAAATACACAGCTACATCCTGAAAGTTTTTCTAAAAGAAAGGAGAAATGAAAAGGAAGAAGCTGGAAAGCAGGATGAAAGACAGAAAATGCTTATCCTATTATTCTCTAAATTCAGCTTCAAGAGACTGCTAATTGTTTCTTTTGTTAAGTTTTTAATTTATTATTTTTATTTTATTAGTATTGCATGTGTATTTGCATGAGGATGTCAGATAAGAATCAGTTGTGAGCTACCATGTGGGCACTCGGTATTGAACCTAGGTCCTCTCAAAGAGCAGACTGTGCTCCTAACCTCAAAGCCATCTCTTCAGACTCTTGTTAAACTTTTTATATAATATTGAATTTATCTATATACCTCCGTTAATTTGCCACTAGAAAGGCAGATGTTAAAAAGGAAAAAGAACTAAATGGCAAGGATTGTTTCTTAGTCCTTTGAATACAATGATTTTCTGACAACTTTATTCATCCATTCCTTGAGAAATTAATATATATGTATACAATGTGTTTGAAAGTGGATTATATCCACTTTCACTCCAACTTTTCCCAACCCCCCATGTTGTCTTCCCAACTTCCAATCATTGAATTTTTTTCACAAATTTTTTACTATTTGTTTTTACTTTGTTTTTTTATTTTTCAGCTCTTATTAATGTGGAAAGATCCTAATTCATTGACTCTTTTTTCAGGAGGACTTCTGCTTACATATCTTACTAAATGGCAGCCAAGTCCAAATTGCTGAAGTAAAAAATATTGACTGTGCCAGTTCAATGTGGTAGTATGTTACCTGAGCATGGTAACTAGAACTTTCTTCTGGAATCACTGCTTATGGTGATTCACTTATGACAAACTATTTTCTTGCAAACCTAAATGAGGTTTTATAACCTGAGTATTACTCCCTAACTTATCATTTGTTGGATCACAAACTAAAGACTGTTCTTTAACTACTAATTTTCTTAGAGGTTAAAGGTCATTTTTCTGTAGTGATTTATGATGCTAAAAAGTGAGTACATTTAATGTTGGTTATATGTTATCTGTGGAATATCAATGAGATTTTGGCTGAATATATTTCAGTGTTCCAATTTTCATACTTGTCATTTACTAGCTAGGGATTATGCATCCCAGTGCAAGTGCCTCATTCTAATCAGATGAACTTATGCATGAATTTTGGGAAATTCAAATCATTTTTAGTATTATGATGGGTTACTTTTTCTTTTTCTTTTAGTTCCATTGATTAATTTATTTACTTATTTTATATCCCCTCCTGTTCCCTCCTCTCCTCCTAGTTCTACCCTTATAAGTCCCTCTCCCATTACCTCTCCCATCCTTTGAAGAAAAGAGGAAGCCCCACTTGAGTATTTTCTGACCCTGGGACTTCCAGTGCATCCTCTCCCACTGAGGCCCAACCAAGCAGTCCAGTTAGGGAAGGGGATTCAATGGCAAGCAATAAAATGTTACATGATTTGTATTTGTGCTAGAATAATTATTTGGTATGCAACATTGTCCTTTGTCATATACATTGTTTTGAATCATCCTGGCTTCAACAGGAATGCCAAGATCATTCCCTGCTACCTGTCCTTATGAAAATCAACGCTGTAACCAAATACTACTAAATGTTCTCTAGATGGCAAAATATCCCATAGTTAAGAACAATTAGATTAAAAGCAGGCATTGATGTTCTAGGAAAAAGGATTATAAAGACATTGAGAAGCTAATATAGCCTTTGATATACTAAGTATGTCAGATAAACCATTAATAATAATGAAGTGACATATGCAGAAGATATAATAAAAAACCACTTGTTTTCTTTGGACAGTAGATATGTGTCAGTAGTCACACAGATAGAAAAAAAGTGCTACCTTATAATTAGAAAAGAGATGCAATAAATTCTCTTTGAATTGGAAATGTTTTATAGAAAGTATATTTGTTAGGTCACTGTGCAAAGGATGTGAATGTAAAGGTCCCTATTGTAAGAATCAAATGGATTCTCTAGCAATATCAGAACCAATCAGGAACAAAGTCAACAATCTAGGTATCATTAAATCATTTGTAGGCAGCTAGTCATCAGATTTAAGAGAGCTCAGGAAGGGGGTGATTAATGTAGCAGCCAATTACTCTCAAAATGATTAACCTATTACTAATTGTCAAAGGCCAGTGAGTATACATGGTCTTGGAAGATGAATAATAAATTCCAGGTGCATCACACCCACTACTGATTATGCATTCTCTACTGTGGAAATTTAATTAGCCCCAGAACATAAGGGTTTACAGAGGGCTGCTTTAAAGAACAAAACAGATCTGTGGTGACTCAGTGCAAACCATGCAGCCTACTAAAGTACTTATAATCACTTTATTTTCTGTCAGCTATTCCTGCCAGATAGTGACTGTGTACTTCAAACTCGTGACTAGCAGTTTCCCCTCTAGATTTGCCAGATATATGGCAACTAAAAAAACTGAAAGCCGTGGGTATAAAGTCACCAAACTTCAGGCAACTGTTCTATAAAAGCGACTTGTGTGGAGCTACCGAAATAAATGTTTCTAAAGTTGCCTGTTACCAGTTTCAGTAAACAAGGCCCGAGTCAGCATTTGAACTTTGTGCTAATACACTTAAAATATTTGCCCAGATACAATGGAATTCAAGTGTTAAATCTCTGTAAATTACAAGCCTAGGTCTCTAGTGCTTTTCAAATGCAATAACATTTGGCCTTTAAAGTTTATTTAGCAAATAGTGGTTGCTTCAAAGTTTAGGAGCATGCTGAAGTCTGTGTATATTGTGTAATATTCAACTCAGGAAACCAGAATATACTTCTATTGCTTTCCTTGATGCTGCCCAGGTGTTCCTGTTCTGGCTCCCTCCCTATAACACTTCAAATATAGTATATCATGGAGTTCAATATCAAAAACAATTATTGTTTATATGTCCAGTTGTTTGTTGACTCTGTAGAGGAAAAAGTTTTGACTTTGTTTTGCTGCCTTGCATAGGGTTTACTACCTAAATAGAAACTATGTAAGTAATAGTTTAACTGGGAAATCAAATTATACTTTCATGTCTGGATCCCCTGGCACATGAATTACTTTCCTTTTTACACTTACCAAGTTATACTTTAGTTCACATGCTCAGAGGAACAACAAATGTAGCTTTTATTATTTTCTACAGTTTGGGTTCAAGTACCATTTAGCTTAGGTATCAAAAGCCAATTCAAAAATATCTACTATATCTCTATGATTTAAAGCAAATATTTTTATGTTTGAGAACGGTTCTTATTAAGAATTTTTCTGGCATTCTTTGTGCCTGTCAACATTGTGTCACTCAACTAAAATAAAGGTGATCCTTGTATATGTACTCATGGCTCTGTTTCTCTGTCTCTGTCTCTATGTATCTCTGTCTGCCTGTCTGTCTCTGTCTGTCTGTCTTTTTCTGTGTCTCTGTCTGTCTGCCTCTGCCTCTCTCTCTGTCTCTTTCTCAAATGAACTTTGTCGCATCCTCTGAGGCACACTGAAATCATACCACCATTCCACTCTATTTTATAGTACTGAAAACAACCTCAGGTATTTCAAGCATTACCCCCCTGGTATCTGGCTGTATCCAGAAGGTTTATTGAAAAAAAAAAAAAAAGGCATGGTCATAGGCTTTGCAGTTCTCTTGTTCTATCCTTTCCTTAGTCTCAGCAACTAAGTTCTACTCTTGAGAGCACAGAATCTTTGCAGTTATATGTAATGGATCTTCTCAAAGTTTGGAAACATCTTCTAGGTATTTTACATATTAGGGAATAGACCTGCTACTATCTCTTATTTTGGGTTGTAAAATCCCTTCAGAGAGACATAGGCATACCAGGCATAGAAAGGCTTGGCTTAGTGAACAAAAGGCAGGAAAGATATAGATCTACTTGAAGTTTTAAGCAATACACAGAGATTTACGTCTCTATCTCATGTTCAACAGCAATGTCCTCATTTATTTACTAAATCAGTGGTTGAATACAGGGGGTTGCATAATGACACATTCTGCAATCTGGAGACATTTATGGTTTTACAACCAGTATGCTACATGATGCTATTGGCATCTACTGGATGGAGTATGAGAATGCTCTTAAGCATCCTAAATTGCACAAGATAGTCACTCATCCCCCCCGGCCCCCCCCCCCGCAAAAGAATTTCTAGGTAAGTGTTTAGAGATCAGAGGGCACCACACAAGTGTTTGTTCTCTCATTTTATATGTGAATCTCAAGTATTGAACTAAGATCATCAGACTGAGCAGTAGGTGATTTTACTCACTTAGCCATCTTGGCAGCTATTATTAGTCTTCTTTAATAACAATATCAATTAGTTATCAAGCTTACCTCTGTTTTACAGCATTAAAAGAAACACTTTATACCAGAAAAATGAGAAATTGATCTATATTGAAGCAACTTTAAATCTCACAGTAGAAATTTCCTACTTGACTATTTTAAAGGAAGTCTTATTTGTTCATCTCTTACCCACAAGCATTGCATTTTATTTATTTATTAATGTATTAGTTGGTTAATTGAGATATAGGTCTCACTCTGTTGCCTAAACTGGCTTGAAACTCACCATGCAGTCCATACATACCTTGAATTTGTGATCCTCCTGCCTCACTCTTGAGCTAGTTTATAGGCATGAGCCATCATGTCAAGCTTTCAAGCATTTTCTTTTGTAGAATATTTTCTTTTATCTAATGGACTGTCAGGAATGGAAGCTTAGTTTTTAAAAAGGAACACTATATGGTTTTGTTATTGCCATTTCTTTAAAAACATTTTTAATATATTGACTAGGTTTTGAGACATTCTTGGAAAAGAAGTAAATATAATGTAGGCTTCTAGAACTACTCACACTCCTATTAAAATTAATTGGAATAATATATCAATGTTTAAACTTGAAACATTAATCTCACTCAATAAACCTCTAGCAATATGACCCAGCCATCACATAAGTTAGCAGTATTACTTAGACTCCACTCAAAATTGGCAAAATGAAAACTAGATCTGAAAATCATTACCTGTTCTTTCTCACTATCTCAGTCTAGATCATACAATATACAGTAGCAAGAAACTATGATCGAGCAGACCTGAAATTGGGTACACTGGACTGTGGAGCCCAGAAAAGTCCATTGATGAAATCTAACATTGCTTCATGATAAAAATTCTGAAGAATCTAGTCATACGGGAGACATATTTCTACATAAGAAGGACAATTTTCAAGCCCACAGCCAGTGTCATTCTAAATGGAGAGAAACTCAAGACATTTCCACTAAAATCAGGAAGAAGTATGCCCACTCTTTCTATACCTGTTCAATACAGTACTTAACATTTCTGTATAGAATAGGATACTATTAGGCAAGTGACACAGAAGCCTGCGCCCTGTGAAAGAAAAATCTTCACTAGCTATTCCTTTAACAGAGGGTTAGTTGCTAGAACATATGTATATGACAAAACTCAAAAACATGTAATTTATGTCTGTGTATTATGTTTTCCAGTTTTATGGTTTTATGGTATTGTGTGTATGTATGATAGTTTTGTATTTGCATTTATTCTGTTTTTTGTTTTTGTTTTTGCCATTCTTGATGTTTTTGTTTTCTATTTTCAGGAGATACCAAGGAAAAAAAGTGTAGAGTTGGATGGGTAGGAAGGTGGGGACAATCTGGAAGCATTTGGGAGAGAAAAAAACATTATCAGAATAATTTGGATAAAACATTTATTTTTGATATAAAGATACACTCACATATATGTATGTTATGTAGTTATGTTATGTAGTTATGTTATGTGTTATGTAGTTAGGTAGGTAGGAAGACAGACAAACAGATAGATAGATAGATAGATAGATAGATAGATAGATAGATAGATAGATAGAGATAGATAGATAGATAGATAGATAGATAGATATGGATAGAAAACAGCCAAATTAAATATCAAAATTTAAAAATTTAGCACAAAACTTAACAGACAGTCCTCAAATAATGAAATAAATAAGGTTAAAAAATTTTAAAAATAATAATATCGAATGCAAGAACAAAAAAAAGTACCAAAGAAATAAAAAAATCAAATGATAATAAATTCTGGGCTGGATGTATGGAAATGTGAAACATTATTTATTTTCCACTGCATAAACAATCAATTGTATAAGATACAAAGCAATATCAACTCTGTGACTGACTGCCTACCCAGATAATTGACAGATTAGACTTGTTCTATCTTTGACTAGGTACACTGTCTGTGAAAATGAAGTAGTAAATGCGAAATTGAAGATGAGAACCAAGCACATACTTGGAATCTCCAAAGAATAAACTGAGGATATACAAAGGAGCTAGACCTATGAGATAAGTGATGGTGGAAAATATTAGTTTTAGTCAGAAAAAGAGAGAGAGAGAGAGAGAGAGAGAGAGAGAGAGAGAGAGAGAGAGAGAGAGAGAAGAGAGACTTTGGGAAACAGAACAGAAGGAGAAAAATACAGTGTTCATTCCAGAGGATCTGCCACTATTGGGACATGTGTTTGTCACAAGTAAATGAGTGGCCCATGACTTAAGATTGATTTTACAGAAAATATGCACTGTATGCTCTAATATGTCATTTAATTTTGTGTATGTATTCTGATTCTGTAGGAATCAGCTATCTTGATTTTTAAGACAAGATCTCTCACTAGTCTCTGGCTTGTCAAGTAGACTAGGCTAGCTCCCTAGTAAATGTCATCATGTCCTGCTTTTTTATGTGTGTTCTGGGCATCAAGCTAAGGTTTTGTATATCAAGGACTATACAGACTAGGGTACCTCCACAATTTATCCCAGTAATAGATAATCCTTCTGCCACACAGAATTAGTCACTTCCCTTAAGAAAGGAGGACACAGGGATCATACATAATTTTCTAGATATTATCATTCACCAGGGTGAGGCTCAGGCTGCTTTCCCATCCTATGATCTATTTACTACTTTGGACTACTTCTTACAGTCACTCCTGAAAAGGTGAAAAAGAGTGTAGTCACCCTCTCTGTACTTTGTTCCATCTCAGTGTCACAGAAACTTGTTCTGAGGCTTTGCCTTATCAAAAATAGCTATGAGAGGATACCATGGCTTGTGCCTTTCAAGCTCTCAGAAGTGCCATGGTCAGAGTTCTTTGGCTATAGAGCATCACTCAGGCAAAATCCTGTACTCATTCATTGATTTATTGATATCTACCTGTGAAAAAGAATCATTCACTTGTTTGTCATAACAGTATATAAATCTTGATTTGGATAAAATAGTTGATCATTTATTAACACACAAACACATATTAACACAAACATGTAAACACATTTCATATTTTTTCACAGAGGATACCCCTCTAGTTTCCAAAACCATATGCTTATCTGTTGCTAAAACAAATTACGTACTGAAACTTAAATAATGATTGTTCCAATGGCTTGACTGCTCTCTAGAGGGCTATAATCTGAAAAATCTGAGCTTGCCTCACTCTGAAGATCTCTGTAACAATAAGGAAAGAGGTTAAAAAATCTTACAATCTGTCTTTTACATATAGTAATGAACTTTGCCTTTTATTTTCTTTCAAGAAAGTATTCTGAAATTTTATGGGTAATGAATGCAGATGTTTAACTCTGTATGAATTTACTCCATCCAACAAAAGCTCAAGGGTATCATACACTGACATGCAACACTCACGCAGAAAAAAGAAAATTATGATATAATTTTCTAAAACAAAATGTATGGCCATAAAGTAAATACATAAAAAATATATGCAACTACTAGAATACATTTCAAAGAAAATATACAGCTGAGGTGCACCTGTAAAACCAGCTCTGGACAGCTTGAGCCAGGAGGAACGTGAGTTCAAGGCCAGTCTGACAGCAGAATGAGACTTTCCCTATTTAAAGGCCAAGATAATGCCTTTGAATAAGTTCCTTTTATTTCTTTGACTTGAGGCCTTTCTGAATTAAACACACACACACACACACACACACACACACACACACACACACACACACACAGAGAGAGGACACATTTCCTTACAAATTATATTTGTAAAGCAATAAGAAAAATATTTACTTGAATCTTGAGGAATCTATGCTGTATTATTCATCATGCTTCTGTGACCCAGAAAACTATTAAGCAGAGAATGAGGATTTTGACAATTTATGACTTTGCTACAATAAGGCTTCTGAAAGGTTTCCATCACAATGATTATGAAGATGAAAATCCAGGCAGAAGGAACACTGAGCTAAAAAAGTTATGTGGTTTAACTGTTTCTGAAAATGTGTTAAGCCAAAAGCCTACTTTCAGAAGTATGCTGATGTTTTCTGAGCTATGTTACTGAATACAGTAATAAGAATTAAAATTAAAGAGAAAGGAGCTATATTGTTAAACACTATATACCTTATTATTATTATTGATTTTATTTTTATTAAATTATTTCATTTATTTGCATTACAAATATTGCCCCCCATCCAAGTTCCCCCTCCCAGAGTTTTTCACCCCATCACCTGTCCCCTTTGCCTCTGAGAGGGTCCTCTCCAACTCACCCATCTACCCACCCCCCTCACTCACCCACTCACCCACCCCACTTTGTTTTACATAGATTTCTTACTTCCCCATTTTCCAGATAATATTCTGATTATATGCAAAATTCTGCTATATAAATATAGAGATTTGGGATGCTGTCAAAAAATGTACTATCTCACCAGACATCCAGGTATCCTTAATAGCTGTGATAATAAGTTAACATTTTAGTATGGCAACAGTTTTGACATTAAATTAGATCACCTTTCTAAGTGCTTCATATGTCCACATTTTTGTCAGTCTTATCAGACTCATCATTAGTGATGTCTTGATGCTCCTCTTCTCCATATACCTTAATCTATAAGCTCTGTGCATATGAAACATCTACTTCCTTGTCCTAACACATTGTTGAAATCCAAAAAGATGGCTGAATGAAGGAATGAAAACAATAGGTCAACTGTCAAACTAATGTTCAAAGTGAAAGTTATGTAGACCTTGAGCATTGAATTTTGTTAAAAAAATATTTGGCAAATTTTTGCCAATTCCCTATAGAATCAACAACAGTACACCAAAGAATTATAATTTCTTAATTTATAAATCATCAAATGACACAACTGCTTGCCTTGTCACTCAGTTCTGAATATTTGTCATCCTCTAGACTTTTCCCTTAAATGACAGAGTGAGAAACTTGCCAAGACACAGCTTCTGTAGCATATATTGTACATTAAGACTTCATTATATATGAAAACAAAGAATGACTACAATGTCTTTAGCTTTCAAGTTAACATGATGAAAATGCTATCACCTCAACATTATGCATTGTTCTGTTTTTATATTACCAATGTTAGTTCTGGCAGGAATTTCCAATGATATATCAAAGAATAGATTTCCAAGAATACATCTAATACATTTTATACCATTTACATAAGACCCCCTCCAAAAAGCACATGTTCAGAGTCAAGGAAATATATAATATACAGTTTAATCCCTCATTGCAGCTAAAACAGAAGGTCATGCATAATTAATTGATAAATATTTGTTGACAAGCTTTTTTTGTATGTAACTTAATAGTATTGTTAGTCTAAGGGCCACTGCATCATAGTTTAGGTAAATCGGGCTTTCAGAATATCAAAGCTTCATATATGCCAAACTTTTCTTTATGATTTTGTTATCTGGTTTTAATATTTATCTTACCACTTATGTTCCCTAACATCAGCTATTTTTTAATATTTTGTTTCTTTTTCTTGGTGTTTTATACGGTTTTGCTTTGCTTTTTATCAGAAGTACTGTATTTTTATGAAGACCTGCTGATTTCCAGTCTCCCAGAGAATGTATTGATAGTCCTGCTTTCATATTGCAGACATTTCTTACCTGAACCTATTGTAAATTTTCTGAATTTCAGTATATGAAAGTCTACTCGGGAGATGGGGAAGATGTTTATTTACATCAGCTTTATTATTACAAAATTATTGATTGAGTACTTACCTTGCCATTTAGAGATGTTTGGAGGATTAAATAAACACATAATTTAAATAGCACATGGTAACCACTAACTACCTGGTGGCTTTTAGGCATTATTATCACTGTCATCTTTACAAATACTCAGAAAACAGAAACAAGGAGTTAAGGATGTACCTGAGTAGTAAAATTGCATAGCATGTATAAGTACCAAAGTTGTATTCTTAGCATCTCATTGAGAGACAAAAGTAAGAAGAATGTATAGAAAATCACATATACATATGAGTATATACATATATATGTACATATAACATATGTATGTATATATGATATATATAAATATATATAACATACATATATAATAACATATGCATATATACATAAAGAAAGGAGAGAAGTTTGCTGAAAAAAAGCAGAGGAAGGGTATAAAACAAATTAAAATTATTGTTTAGAGAAGGATCTGTTTACAAGGACAGTTATGGTTATATTATCACTGCGGGCAACATCCAGATGGTGTGGTTATATTTAAAAATATGAAATATTTACATATACTTAACTCAAATATTATCAACATTGAGGAATCCATATTTTAGTACTAGGAGCAATTGTTGAGCTATAAGCAGTTATATATGATAACTTTACCATTCAATATAAGTAGTATCAAAAGCTATCATTACTTATCAAGTATCAATTAAAGACCTAGACATTAGAAATTTATCCTCATTCTTGCTGGCTTTATATTAACAACAACTGTCCTACTAAGCTATTCATAGAATTATGCAAGTTCATTCACTTCCATTTGTTTCTACATATTTTACACATTGTAGCACTAGAAATGTATCATTGCAATTGTCATTCATTATGGGGCACACATGTCACTACATTGTCACTATAAACATTATTACTTTTCAGGTGGTTAATGAAAACATAGGGTACATGGAAATGGCACATAGAAACCTACTACATTTTTAATTAAAAATGTATTTCAAAAGTGAATAAAAAGGGAAAAAAAGACTACTTGGAACAGAGCTCCTTCCTATGGGTACCTAGTATTGTCTCTTAGAAGTTACAGGCTTATAAATAATAACCTTAGAACCAAGTTCAGTACATCTACCCCGGAGTCATTGAACTGAGAGGTCTCAGGGTCTCCAGAAGAATACAGGCCATTATAGTTGCCTTTAGTTTTTCCACTAAAACTAGTTAGTAAGATTCTATTTAACTGAAGACATTGTGGACTTGGGTTACAGAACATAAAGAAATCAAAACAGAACTGAGCCAGAAACTCCTTCCCTGCTATGTAGAGTTTATAGTACTGGAATGTGTTATGTAGGCACTGGGGAGTTAAACTCAGCAGCAATCTCACCAACCTGTAGATCATGTGAGCTATAATATTAAAACAACTGGTGTGATATAACCACTGGTTCAATAGTGACACAACTATCTTGGGGATCTCCAGCTATTTTGTAATCATTTTTGAAGCTCATTCCATAGGAGGGAATATGCACCTTATATTATAGATCTAGTCAAAAGCCTGTGGCTGGAGAAGGCGTAAGCCTATGTGGGTAACATGCATCTGTTGATTCCTTAAATTGACATGTCAAACTGTCTTCTAAATGTTTATGGTTATATCTACAGGATAATGTAGCTCAGAGCCCAGGGTAAATAAACTCATTTACAGAGAGAGTTCTCATCTAAATCACTCTCCACTTTGTAAGGCACAAAAAACATTGTAGAGTAGTGGGTAGAACAGTATTGGATTCCTGCATAATATTGGACCTTCCAGCACATCATCATGAATAAAGGTGATGTATCTGAGATCTCACCCTTTCCTGAGGAGCAAATAACTGTTAAGAGTTCCTAGAGAAGTAGGAGTCATTTACTCTAACAGGGAACTAGAGTGGAAGAAGAAGTTCAAAGGGAAAACACGGATATATCTAAAAGTAAACAGGTGCAGATATACTCATAACATATTACAAATATGAATAAAAATAAAAAATAAAGAAACAACATACCACAATGTGACCTATTACATTTTGCAGTAATTTTTTAAAATAATTAAAAATAAAAAAATAGTATAAAACCAAATAACCTGATTTTGTCATAGTCCCTAAGGGCAATGACGAATCTTTTCTTTTGCCTCTCTCTCTCTCTCTCTCTCTCTCTCTCTCTCTCTCTCTCTCTCTCTCTCTCTTTCTCTCTCTGTGTGTGGGAGGATAAGACAGACAGGCAGACAGACAGACAGACAGACAGACAGACAGACAGACAAACTGGGTGTCTGTGTGAATGTGTGGCGTGGAGATGGAGCAGAAAGATAGAGAAAGAGAAAGTATGGGCCAGGAAAAGGAATAGGGAGAGGGAGAAGGAATAGGGAGAGGGAGAAGGAATAGAGAGAGGGAATGGGAGAGGGAGAGGGAGAGGGAGAGGGAGAGGGAGAGGGAGAGGGAGAGGGAGAGGGAGAGGGAGAGGGAGAGGGAGAGGGAGAGGGAGAGGGAGAGGGAGAGGGAGAGGGAGAGGGAGAGGGAGAGGGAGAGGGAGAGGGAGAGGGAGAGGGAGAGGGAGAGGGAGAGGGAGAGGGAGAGGGAGAGGGAGAGGGAGGAGAGGGAGAGGGAGAGAAGGAGCCAGTGATGGTATGCAAGATTCTTCAAATGCTGGAAAAATATACTACTGCTGAGCTATTTTCAGCCATGATTTTATATTTTATTTTGAGACATCTTGCTACGTTATCCAGCTTCACTGTGACCTCGTCTTGCTGCCCATCTCAACCAAGCAATAGATTTATGGTTGTCCTGATTCAGTTTCCCAAGTAGCTGGAATTACAAGATTCCATCACCAAGTAAACTAGACATTTACTTTTGCTAATATTATGAGGATCTATAATAAACAAAAGAATTTAAATAATCTAAAAATATCTGGAGAATAAACACACTATAAAGATTTACTTCAAAATAGTATTTCAGAATTGTATAAGAGCAACTGAATGATCACATACTTATCTCACACTTGTCTAAGCAAAATATTTAGGCAAAATCAGAGCATTAAAATGATAACAATTTCTCACCCAGCAAGTTTTCAAGTTACTCCTTATAGCTATCTGGAAAAGAAATAGCAATAGAAAAATATAAGTTGGGAAAGTGTGAGGATGAGAAGGCTGGTGTGGATGAGAAACTAAGAGGGGGAGAGAAGGGGAGATTTACAAGGGAATAAGGGAAAGGGAAGGAGATTACCAAGTGAGTAAATTTTAACTCTGTGTTCATTAACTCATCAATCCCTATTTCTATCTATGTTCAATCTATTTATTTAACCACCATATACTAAATTTCCAGGTTATCTTCAGAGTGGCATAAATGTTAAAGTGATGAGACCTCCTTAAAAATAAAATCAATTATAATCAACAGTTTATAATGAATAACGTTGGAAAACTCATGTGAGACTTATGATACATCTCTGAAGGTAAAAATAAGCAGTAATTAATATAAGTTGTAAGATCAATAGTGGGTTTTGAAATGTGGCATTTAATCTAAACCTTATAAGACTGACTTATACTTGAGATATTGAAGGCATATAGGGATTATTTGTAAGTGGAGATTGTCGTGAAATCATTGATACAGAAACATATGAAGAAGAGACTATACTCATCAAAGGCAATGATTAAAATATATAAAGGGGATTGGAAAGATAGTTTAGTAATTAAGAGTACTTATTATTTGAGACAACACATGTTCAGGTCTCAACAGCTACATTTTGTCTCAAAACCATCCATTACTACAGTTTTGGGGGTCTCTGCTGATCTCCTCAGGTACTAAGTGCACACATATACATGTACATGTATACATGCAGACAAAATACTCATATACATGAAATAAATAAATCCAAAATTTTAGAAAACTTATACTAGACCTTGACATAGTTGCTAACCCTCTTAATTCCAATACATGGAAGACTGAGGCTATTAAATGAGACCAATCTCATGTGAATTATAAAGTTAAGGCTGGTAAATCACTTTGGGGAAATTGCAGGAGTTTTCAAACACTAAAACCTTTTATTTTTATTGAAAAGTTGGGGGTAGGGTCACTGCTCATTGGAGAGGATATGGCTTGAGAAAAACAGATTAAAATGACATGTTATGTTTGTTTTATATTCTTACATAGCAAATTAATGCAAAATTATTGGCTTAAAGCAACACACATGTATTACCTCACAGTTTCTCTCAGCCAGGAGTCTAAAGATGTCTTGGCTGAGTTCTCTGATCAAAGTTTCACTAATGTTGAGATCGGTGTGTGCGCTAGTGGCATGGTTCTTTCAAATTTATTAACATTAGGGTGGAATTTAATGGTTTCAGAAATAAGATGTCCCTTTTCTGGCCAGTTGTCAAACAACACCACTCTCAGATCCTAGAAGATAATTAATGTCTTTACCTCCAGTTTTAAATGTACAGTACAAATTTTATTTGTGTTCATTTCACTAGTTGATTCTCTAATTTCTTCCTTTTATAACCTGCAGATAGAGATTTATATTCTCATCTAGTTATGACAAACCCCACAGAGGTTTCCCTTATCAAGTCAAGTTACCTGATTTGATATTTCATATTTTGTAAATGCACTTATCATTGATATATGAAGTACATCAGTAAAGTTAAGTAGTTACTACAATGGAAAATTTACAAATGCAACATCTGGTAGAGTCCTCCTTGCCCTTGTCATTTATAGGAAATGGAATTAAAATACTTAGTAAGAATAACCCATGACTTTAATTACATCTAAAAGTATCATCATAAATCGACCTATGTTCATGTATATCCTAAGGACAAGAAATCTTGGAAGCATTTTAGACTCCTGCCTAATGTAGTACTCAGTACATTCATTTATATACATTCTATTTTGTTTGGTTAAATTGATCAATGAAGTTTACACACAATGACATTAAAAAGAGATATTAAAAATATTTCCATGCCCATGCAGATTAAAAATATTCATTATATTGCAAGTATTTCTGGAAGGTATTTCTAATAATAATAGAATGTATATAATTATTCAAATCATAGTTTCTATTGGGTTTAAACTAGGTATAAACTATATTTTGAACATCTAGAATTGAGGTTGTTCACAATTTCCAACCTTTTCAAATTAATCACACTGTGTTAAGCAACATGTATAAAACAAGGATAGCTAAATAACATGAGCTCATTTTTAGGGTTTTCAGACTTGAAAAAATGTGATTACCCTCAATAATAAGTATAGATCAGTATCATAAATGGGTGATTCCACAAAAGCACTAACTACAGGCACTTAAAAATTTGTTTCCTCCGAAGCAATGCATGATCATTTTCCTTTCTACATATTTATGGCATCATTTTATGCATATTTATGTTCTAAATGATGTCCACTTCTTATAAAAATCAGTTGTCCTGTAATATTTATTTTATTTTAAGTGATAAACTATGTCATAAAGCATATGTAAAGAGGCATGCTAGACTTCTATGCATATAAGAAAAGAAAATGAGTGGCAGATATGTCATTTGGGAAGTACATACACTCATGTTTGAAGGCACTTTCTAGTCACCGCTCATTCCTGTGTTGACGAATGGTTGATTTAAAGCTGTTAATTCATTTACAACACTAACTATATATATGTATGTAATTGCCACCCAAACTTCACTTACCTTGTGAGCATCAAAAATAGTCACAATTGTCAGTCTCTGTTTATTTCATTGCTATACAACTTAGAATGTTGGTGTCATCTCCTTTCCTAGAATACTGAGGATAGATGGTGAACTCAATCCTTATTTAAGCTGACTTGATTCTCATGTTTCATATTAATTTTCCTGAAGTCATTTTCTTTTATTTCTATGAGTTTGGTGATCAACAAGCGAGCCTCTGGGCATCTGTACTCTCTAACCTGATCATGGTTTAATACATCAGTAACTGCATGAACTCAGGCAAACTAATCAGTGACAAGAATGGCCTGAGGAAATAATGATCTTTTTTTTTTCCTTGAGATTTGAAGATCTAAGAAACATCATGATCCTGAGTAAGTGATTTTGATCAGGGGTGCATCAGTTGGCAATAAAATCTTGCCTGCAAGAAGGCGCCCACTTGTCTGAGATCACTCATCTTCTCCATAACTGGCCCCTAGGTCAGCCTTCAGGAAAGAATGCCCTTTAGAGACTGAATCTCCATTATCTGATCAACTACCTTATAATAAATCTACTATTCTACCACCACATGCAAAAAATTGTTACTGTATCCTCAGTCAGGCAAATTGACATCAGTAATAAAAATGACAATTACATAAGTGTCAGTAAATTACATATGTATTAAATGTGGACATTATTTACAGACTATCCAATAGATTTCAACATCAGTTTTAAAATGGTGGATAATTATCTGAGATATCTATCTATCTATCTACCTATCTATCTATCTATATATATATATATCCTTATCTTGATATTAAAAAATGTGAAGTGATTATTGAACCCAATATACCATTCTAATGCTGCATTAAACAGAAGAGAGTATTGTTCAGCTTCATTTAAAAAAAAACTACCTATAAATGTTTCTGAGAACACTGATATTGAGGTTCTGCATTCAGTGGTAAAAAGACGTTGGTTTGTATTCTTGTAATTATTTTCCATTTTTACATTAATGGGACCATATACATTGTGTATATAAATATCACACATACACACACACTGAGCTAAATAAATAAAAACTACTGATTTGGGTTTGAAAATAATTCTTTAGGTTTAAGTTATTGAGAACATTCATTACATAGAAACAAATAAGTCTTTGGATAAGTCACTTAACTTGAACCTTATATGAATATAAGTCTTACCTATTTATCTGAAGGCAAGACTGAAATAATAATGTATATGAAAATTGCCTATAAGCATTTATAAGCTTCAAAGATGTATCTTTGCTAAGAGACATATATCAAATCTGTTTTTTTCTAATTCAAAAAGGCAATTGGCTTTGATTCAATGGTTAATGGAAATGAATATGCTGTATTTAGTTATCTTTGAATTGAGGAATAAGAGCCAACTGGGAACCATGGGCATATAAATTACATAGAAAAAAGTTAAAGGAATGTATTTGACACAGTATTCATCATTTCCTTGAAGTTATAAAAGATACATGACTAAATAAAATTCATCTTAATTTTTGCTCTGATTTTAAGGCTATGTCAGGACAATTATTTTCTCATTCCCTTCATTTATTAAGTGAATAAAATATTGAAATTCATACTTAAGGGTAGTTGTTGCCTCTGGAACTGGAGCATATTAATGATGATTGGTCCTGCAGGTCACTTCACCTGTTTGATAAGAATTTCTAAAAATATTCACTTCTTAGGCTGGTTATAAAAATTCTACACACAATTCCACCTCTTGAATTTTTCAACATTAAACTAGCATAACAAACTACTGATTAAAGAGGGAGAAAAATCATAAAGTTTGGAAACTAGGGAAGTGAGGACAATCTGGGATGAATTGGGGGAGGGGAAATCACAGTCAAAATATATTAAATAAAAATTTAATTAAAAAAATCTAGATGTGTATACTGGTTAATGAAAAGCATAAGACCATTGATATTATTTATAAGTTAATGAAATTTTGGGGTATATATTTTATGTATAATTGAGATTTACCTGTTGAATTTTTGAAAATTTTAGACATATTTTAAGGAAAACCAAATATTATCTGTCTTATAAACTGCTGATTTGTTAGATATTTAATTCAATTTCCACTGCTCATTCTACATTTTGCAAATGTATTTGTTTTAAACCACAAAACTGACAGTGAAAATTGCAGCGCCTTTTTACAAAATTCAAATGAGGGTCTTAATGCTCTCTTGATTGAATTATACAACATAAGAAGTATACAAGGAGAAGTTTAGAACAAAAATGACAATAAACACATTGAACCAAGTCCTGTATGAATAAGTTATCTGCAAGTGTGTATGAATTATTAATCTTTATTTAAAACACTGTGATTATATATTATAAGAACAAACATTTCAAGTGTATGCTTAACAATTTCTCTAAAATGAAAAAACTGTTAAATTTTAATATCATTTATTTAATATCATTTCCATATTTGACCTATTCTCATTATAATTTTAGAATACTGTAAAATTTATATTGTTCTGAATGTGCTGTAATGGAAAAAATAGCCACAAAATGGGTCTCAAGTTAAGACAGTCATTGGTTGGCTGTTCTGTCAGTCTCTTTTCCATCTATATCCTTGTACATCTTAGTAGCAACACAAATTTTTGGTTGAAGGTTTTGTGGGTGGATTGATGTCTCCCTCCTTCCACTGGAAGTCCTGCCAGGGAACAAGAGGTGACCAATTTTGACTCTATATCCTCATTGAGACCCATCCCATGTGAGAATGCCATCCCCTGACACTATTAACAATACTCTGCTATGCTTACATACAGGAACCTAACATAGCTGCCTCCTGAGCTGCTTCATCTATCAGCAGATGGAGGCAATTGCAGAGACCCATAGGCAAACATCAGACAGAGTCTGGAAAGTCTTATGGAAGAGTGGGGAATGGAAGTGAGTAAGTTGGATGGGTCAAGGACACCACAAGAAGACCCAAAGAGTCAATTAACTTGGGAACATGGGGACTCAAAAAGCCTTGGCTGTGAACCCATGGAGCATGCTGGAGCTATACCTAGACCCTACACATTTGTAGCAGATGCTACAACTTGTTCTTCATGTGGGTCCCCTAACAAGTGGAGCAGGGGCTGTATCTGACTTGTTCCCTGCCATTGGATCCTCTTCCCCCTTCCTGGACTGCCTGATAGAGCCTCAAGGGGAAAGGATGTGCCTAGTCTTACCGTGTCTAGATATCCCAGGGAAGGGTAGTACCCAAGGGAGGCTCCCCTTCTCAGAGAAGGGAAGGGCACAATGGGGGATGTCATAAGGGTGGGAGTTGGAAGACAGGAGGGAGGGCTTTGTAATTGGGATATCTAATTAATTTTTAAAAACATTGATAAATAGACTTGGATCTTTTCACAGTTTCAGAATTTACTCAATAATACTCAACTCACAAAGTTCAATGACAACACTTTCCTTAATAACTCTGATTGAGACAAACAAAACTTATTTTATTTAAATTTTACTTGACAATATTAACGCTTTGAACATACATTTTGTGTGTGTGTGTGTGTGTGTGTGTGTGTGTGTGTGTGCCATAGAGGCCATGGAAGAGTTCAAGAGGTTTGGGGATCCTGAGAAACAGAGAAGTTGATAGAAATAAAAATATGGAAGGTGAGATAAGCTACTAGCTAGGAGTCTTTTGACAGAAACTCTCTTCCTGTTGGTCTTCAACTTGTTTAGTGGATAGCCAGAGGATATGTCAGTGGGGGCTAACATCATTGTAACACAAGGGATCCACATCTTTATGGGGCTCAGGTGAGAGAATTATATATCTTCCTTGGCTCTATGTCTCAAAATAGTTTTCAGGCCTGATTTATCTTACATGATTTTATTACACATATGTGACTAAAAATGTCAATTCATCCTAATAAGTTATATAGTGGCATTTTCTTCATTCCTGAGAATTACTCATTTATTACTCTAAACACTGTTGATGGTGCCAGTGTCATGCATGTATCTACTCAGGTTTAAGTCATCTTCCACCCACAAAATTGAATCAGAAGCTCCTTGCAATATGGAAGCTGTCAGGGCAAGGCCCAGTCTGAAATACCACTGTGTTTTGTTTTGTTTTGTTGTTTTGTTTATAATAACTTAAGGCAGAGTGACCTAAACTTATACTATCTACTAATTGTTTGCTTTTCTCTGTTTATCCCAACCTATGCCAAAAACATTTGTCTGAATTGCCTCAGAAAAATCTCAATAATACCACAGGCATTGTCTGAGAGATACATGGAGTCATCCTAATTTCTAATCTTATGCTAAAACATATTTAGAATCAAGATGAATACAGCCTCTGGCATATTTATACATTTCACATTTTCTTTGGTGGTCTTTCAGTGTTCTAAGCTATAACATATGAAATTTAACTTATATAAGAAAAACAAGCCACAAAATATGGCAACAATATTTTTCAAGTATCTAAGTACTACTTCAAGTGATAGCAAAATACTTCATTTCTAGAAATATTTTAACAGTATATAAATAATATTACTTATGTAAATGAGAAACTTACTGTGCTATGTAAGATTAATTTACATAAATAAAAACATCATAAATATATAAATTATAAATGTATATATATTTATGTGCATGTGTGTATATATACTCCCTATTTTATACCTGGTTTGCCTTAGAACTTCCTACCTATAAATACTGATGCTGAGAGTGTAGCCATTCTATACACCAAAATATGGGTGTAAAGTTTAATACTGCATAGTTAACCAAGCCAAGATGAGGACTTTGTGTGCAAATGGAACTTGGACGGTAAAGAATAAAGTTAGCCTCTCTTGAGGAATGTCCTATAAAATTCCTGAACTACAAAAAGGCATTTGCTCAACCATGTGGAGAAAGAATAAAGCCTATAAGCAAGGGAAAGGGAGAGATACAAGTTAACAAATCCTCACAGTATTTGTATCTGTTACTCCCTTAAGCCCAGCTGGATTCCTGTTCTGGAGTCTCATGAAACTCCTCGCTTTCCTTGAATTTCCCTGTCTTCTTACTACTTTTTCACTTGTATGCCTTTTGCTTGCAAGCCAATAGTTACATAAATTGTCCTATAAAAATACACAATTTGTCCCCCAGAGTATTATTTATTATAAGTTAAAATCGATAATGGATTTTTAAAAATAAAATTAACATTGGTTTATGAGCAGATTTGAGACATGGTAGGCTAACGGGTGTCAAAGGATAGGATTCATGGCCACACACCTAAGTCTAGATAGATTTCCACCGAAAAAGACAAAGACAATGATTGAGGAGAGTCATTAGGTTAATAAAGGTCTCTCCCACAATGCGAGCTGTGTCTGTTTTACAGACTTATAGTACTTCATTAGCCTGGACTAGTCTGTATTGCAGAGGGAAAATTAATTAGATATGGCCAGTATTTTTCTTTACCACATAGGCTTTACAGACTGTCCACCCTGTGTCTCCTTGTCCAAAATACATTTGGATAAAATCATTGAGCAGAAGAATAAATGTGACCCTTCAATGTCTGTATGTAAAAAGAATAGCTAATGGTTCATCAATTTATTTGTAGGAAGCTGTAGTATGTCAGTATGTGCCATTCCAAGATGGTGCTGGCCTCGTGTCTTCCCAGTAGTAAACAAGTAACTGCGCAGCTGCAAAGGCAGAAAGCCCGCCAAAGTCACTGGCCAATCCCGAGGCGTAATATTGGGTGGTGAGCAAACAGCCAATCAGAAGTGAATACTTCACTCTAGGGTGTATTTAAGCTAGGCCTCTTCCTGTTTTCAGCCCTTCCGTGTCCTTCCGCGTCCTTCCGCGTTTTCCGCGTTTGCTGATACAGAGTAAAGCCTCATTTTGCAGTAACTACCCGAATACTGTCTCTCGTGTCCTTTTTCGCAGGCGAAGGGGACTCGAGAGGTGCGCGGAACATTTATCATGAATTGTACAGGACCCATACTGCAGTAAAGTGAACCAGGTACTTTTGAAAGTTTTCAAAAGAATGGCCACTAAGGATTTCATTTTCACTAAGGATTCATTTGTTCTCCAGTCGTTCTACTTAGGAATGAACACTTCTGACATATCTTTGAGAATGAGACTCAGAGGGGAAAACATCAGTCATGGGAAACAAATTGTGTTTTGGATTTCCAAACACTTTTTAAATGAACGTGCTTTAGTTTTCACAAACATTTAAACATGAACAAAATTATTGTTAAGTTTACTCATATTCGATGGATTCAAAATTGAAAAGGCTTCATTTCCTTTTATTTCTAAAACCAGTCAAGAACCAAATGTTCTGCAGTTATTTTATAGGTAACTGATTAAGATGAGGTTTCTCTTCTCAATTGTAGCTTTTAAATGAAATCAAAGCAAAGATAATAATCTACAGTAACAGCAAGGCTTGAAACAAAACCAAAAATGGTTCTATGAACACATAGAAGCGTCCTGGAGATACAAGAACTAATGATCTCTCTTAACTGATTTTCTGTACTGGTGTTACATATTTTAATGAAAATTGGGAATATATATATATATATATATATATATATATATATATATATATAAATTGGGAATATATATATATATATATATATATATGGATTTTAAGACTAAATACAAAAAGAAAATACTATGTAGTTTATTGGTTAAAAATATTGATTCAAGAACCAAATTCCAATTGTGTGTCTGTTTCATTTCTATAAGATGAAAATTGCCAGATGAAGACTAATTGAAAAGTAAATCAGTCCAAGGTGGGAAAAAAATCTGTTATGAAATTCGAAAAAGGATCTAAATGATGACAAAGGTTGTGTTACGTGAAGCAGTATGTTACAAAGGCAATTTCAAGGGTTAGTTAACTAACAGGGTGATTTAAGAATACCTAAATGGAATGAACACCAGGAAAACAACACTCTCTCACACTCACCCCACTCCTCCTTCCTTCCTTCTCACCTTTTATAATATTCTTCTTCCAAACACAAAGTAAGCAACGATGATTTTAGCCCAAAGAAGAAACAATCATTTTTTTAGTAATATTGAAGATAATTTATCCAAGGCGACATCTCAGTGGGAGAGTAATTGTCTTGCAATCATAAGAACTTGAGTTCAGATATCTGACACATATATAAAAGGATGGCAGTGACTACATCCTAGTGCAATCACACATATAGGGAATCAAAGACAGGAGCATCTCTGTGCTTCTTTGGCCATAGTTTAGCTAATCTGTGAGTTCCAGTTTCAGGAGAATGTCCATCTAAATAAATAAGGTGTGGACAAATGATTGGGAGAAACTCAAAATGTTAACCTCCAACCTGTTACCTTCACACTCACATGCAAAAGAATGCACACTTTAATGCACGCATAAATCACACATGCTCATATATTTTATATGTATTTGTATGTGTCAGGAATATGCTCTCAAATTGCACATGTAGAAGTTGGAGAAAAGTTTGTAGAGGTGTTATTTCTCCATCTCATGGAAATTCCAAGAACTTAATTCAGGTAGTCATATTCTGTACTATTGTTTTTAAACTTGAAGCCATTTTGCTGATATTGCAACTTAAAAAACAAGCTGATAAATGAAGAATAATATGAATGACAGGGAAAACTACCCAGAGCAACTCAGTCATATGTACAGCATCCTCTTATAAAATAATCAGTTTGTAGTGGTAATGATGGCAAACATGTAAAAACAAGCTTCCAGAGATTCTGAAACACAAAGATCAAAGGTAATAATAATAAACACTAAATGTAGGAAAGTAAACTACACAGATGCTTGCGATAAAAGGAGAAGAAACATATAAACTAAATCTGGGTGATAGAAAAATATGTCCAGGTAAACATATTAAACAGGAATATTTGAAAAAATGTAAATATATTTATAATTTATAAAGACACAGGAAAAAAGAAAACTTCTACAAAGTGGACAACTAAGTAAAGACTTTGAAGGGGAAAACTAAAACAAGTATTAAGCACAACAATAAAGATTAAATGCTTAACATGCTCTTCTATGAAGGGAAGTTATTCCAGTATACAGTTCTGTTGGTTTGTTAATTTTTGTATATTTGATCTATTTTGTACCTTGCTCACCATGCTGATAATTCTGAGTAATATAGTTATCATATATTAATTATATTTACCATAATCCAGTCCTCCTCTCTCCCTCCCTCCCTCTCTTCCCCCACCCCCCGCAATTTCTCTCTCCCTCTCTTTTGCTCAAACTGAAAAATCTGATCAGCTGACATCCACAGTTAGTATTCTCAGGAGCACTGTGTCTTCACACTTATACAGGTGCATCATAAAGGTAAGAAATTTCAAATAAGATCTCTAAATGTACAGAAATTAGTATAGATGTTGACCTTAATGTCTGGGAGTGAATATTTTAGAGTAAAGTAGTATTCTGATGATTTTATTTTGGTTTTTCAAGACAGGGTTTTTCTGTGTAGCCCTGGCTGTCCTGGAACTCACTCTGTAGACCAGGCTGGCCTCAAACTCAGAAACCCGCCTGCCTCTGCCTTCCAAGTGTTGGGATCAAAGGCATGCGCCACCACTGCATGGCTTCTGATGATCTTTATAGTAAGATTATTCAAATGTCTTCAGTTTTGTTTCATGTTTTCAACTAAGAACAAAGTACATATATTATTTTATCTTTAAAAGTAATTGTGGCATACAGCAACAGGGAAACTTTAAAAACAATTATATTAAATAAAAGATACTCAGCATAAAATTTATGTATAAAAGATACCAGTTGTATGACATTTCAGAAAGGTCAAACTCATAAAAATTCAGACTAAATATAGACCAACTGCGGGCTGCCAAGAATTTGGGGTAGGAAGAAAGGATTAACTACAAGGGACATGAAGAAACTTTTTGATGAGCTGAAAATGTTCTAAAAGTGTACTGTACATGTCTTGCAACTCACAAGATTTAATATTCCAAGTGGGTCAAATTTACTGGATATAAATTATGACTCACTAAAACCACCTCAAACTGAACATTGTTTTGCTTTCTGTTAGTTGCCCAATGTAACATCAACATCAACATAGCTCCAAAGGTGCTTCTTATTAAATTGTTTCTTCAAGTCTATTGAACTATTTTAGAACTTTCCAAGAACAAACCAAATATAGAGAAAACAGAATAAACATTGGCTTAGAAAGGCATCACTCCATGTCAACATCTTTATATTTATTCACTAGTTTTAGTTTCTTTCTCATGTTTGCTTTTGCTAATGCCTAGCCAGTGTCTTCCGAACACATCAGTAATTCCATTTTTTCTCTTGTTTGGAGTGTGACAAGTTTTCTTTTTTTTTACGTATTAAAATTGAAAATATATTTTTCTCACATAATATATCCTGATTTGTTATCACTTCCTCTACTCCTCCAAGCTCTTCTTTGCCTCTCTTCCCTTTCTGCCTCTCATTACAAAACAAACAAGCTTCTAAGGGATAATAAAAATACGACAAAATGTAGTTTCATAATAGAAAACATGCCCTTAAACTCTCAGTTATCTCTCCAATACCTAGTCTTTGTACCTTTAAGGAATACCACAGAAGAGGGAGAATGAAGCTATGCTAGAATGCTGTAAGAGTAATGGAGAATGTACTTGGAGTGAAAGAAGACAGTGGGATCATGTAGGTTCTTAGAGGTTATGACTACAAATTTGACACGGATTGCCATTGGGATGGTTTTTAACAGAGAAGGGACAGGATCTGATTTCCAGATTATCAGACTGACTTTCGTTACTGTATTGGGTAGAGTGTGAGGATAAGAGTGTGACCAATGAGAAGGGACTGCCTAGTTTTGCTTCATCCTTTTGATGATTTATCTATTTTTATTTTTTTGTGTCTGTGTATTTTGTTTTCATCAATTTTGTTTTGTATGTATGCACCACACGCATGCTGGAACTGGAGTTAAGAGAAAGATCTTAGCTTTCATGTGGATGCTAGGAACTGAGCCTAGGTCTATTTCAAGAACAGCAAGTGCTCTTAACTGTTGAGCCATTTCAACAACCCCTGCTTTATTTTAAAATGAAAACAACCTTTATATGTATGTATTTCATGTGACTGCTAAGACACATTGCATGTCCTAACCTTCTCTGTAAAAGGTTGTAGTATTGAATTGATATATACCAATGCTAAAGCCATAATAGGACAAGCTAATAACTAGCAGGTGATTGTCCTGAGATGGCCTGCTTCAGATTATTATATAATCTGTGACAGATTCATACTTATTTAGCAAGGCTGTAAGGGATTCATTTTAGGAAAGATTCCTGCTATTAATATACTTTTCATATTATTACTAAACTTACATAAAAATCACTAAGTAATAGCACACTGGAGCAGATCTCTGCAGATCCACTAAGATGTACTAGCTTGTACTGATGCTATATAGACAAATAGATGACTTCTTAAGACTTAATGATGATCCTATAAGAATTCCTAAAATTATATCTGTGAATATTAAGCTATTTTATAGTGAGACTGCTATTAGATCCTTTTCTGATAGTCAAAACTGTAATGAGAACTCTGTAAGTCTCCCAAGTGTTACCAGTTAATTGTTCTTAGATAGTAACCAGACTTTCTCCTACTCAGAGCACATTCCAAGAAGTTGCAAAACAGTTAACCAAAGGTCTTAAAAAGGAAAGTAATGATTTATTATATGTGATAGAACAGAAGACAAAATATTGACTGGGTTTATCTATACAGAACCTCATTAATGACTTAGTTATGGTTTTCAACTTATAATGAGCCTGTGGAGCTGTGACAGGTGATGGATGTTTAGCCAGAGAACTTCTCCTAATGGATATGCATGTAAACATTCACTGTTGTAAACTTCTATTTCAATTTATGATTTGATTTTGTGTGTGAACTTGTGATGAACTTTGTAACATGTGATTATCTGTTCTGAAAGATGTTTAAGTGCTGAGGACAAAGAGAAGAGTCAGAACTGAGCTGAGAAGAACTAGTTGTGAGAGGGAACTGAGCTGAGGAGAAGTTTTTAGACAGAACACTTTTTAGGCAGAACTGAACTTAAGAAGAACTTAGAAGTATAGGCATAACTGGGAGAAAGGGCATTGAGAGTAAGAACACGGTTGTGACTTTAGAGCAGGAGGACAGAGCAAGATGAGAAGGAGAATACAGAGTGGAATAACTTAGAAACTATAGGAACATAAAAAACTAACAGAGCAATATGCAGAATGCAGAGGGAAAAAGGAAAAAAGTAAAAGCTGCAGAGAGCAGAAGGAGCAGGCAGGCTTCTCCTTACCATGGGACAGAACAGGTCTTTTCTTAATAACAAGGGAGGCTTAGTCTTATTAAAAGGAACAAAGCTTCTTTCATACAATTGTGGTTTTAATTCATTTAGCATTAGAAGGGTAGAAACTTTTTTTCTCTATGCAGTAAATATTGGAGCTCATTTTCCATCCTAGTTCTTTCTGCACTAGTGCTTGGTCTTTTGCTCCATATGTATATGTAAGTATGGATGTGTCTGTAAGTATGTAATTGTGAGAATGTATGAATGTGTGTGTAAGTATATAATTGTGAGGATGCATGCAAGCTGGACCCAACCAGTTGGAATGGAAATGTATAAATGACCATGCATGAATCTGTATATGAACTTATGTGAGTTTATGCATGTTTGCTTATGTAAAAGCTTTTCTTCCTTCTGTGAGTGTTATTCTCTTCTCCTGGTTCAATAGAAGTTTATTTCTGCAAACACCCCCCTAGCCCAACAAGTAAGAGGCATCTGGACAAAAAGCAAAAGGCTCTAGCACCTAATCTTTTACTTAATCTCCTTCTGTTTTAGGATGAGGTGCTAAGTGCCAGAGACTGCAGTTTCTTGCCTCAGAGTAACACAGAAGGCAGGTCAGCTACAGTAGCATAGTAACTTAAATTTAGTTAAGTAAACTTTTTATTATACAGTAACCCTAAATATCTCGCAAGACCAAGTCTTACTTTCCAACTATGCTCTTCCCCCTCTGCTGCCTCAAGAACTTACAAGAAATTAGAACCCCATGCTAGGGCTGGCCCCTGGAATATCATTCAAAACTACATTAAGATTTTTTCAAGTAGCTTGGTTGATGGTCAACATTCTATATATATGCAGACACACACACACACAAAAAAAAAAACCTACAAAGAGTGATATAGGAAGCTTGCCATTAGACTTGTAATAGTGCTAACTTAGGAATACTCTACTAAAGAAGGTGAAAACCTGTGTCTACTGACTTCTGTAGTTCTTGTCATTGTTGTAACTACAACAAATATATCCAATGCATTTTTCTTTTTTCTTGCAGGGCACTTTGTATTAGTTGTGTGACACCTTGTAAGTTATTTGATTTCTCTCCATCTGGAAAAAAATGGGTTGATGCTTAATATTACACTGGAAAGCATGCAAATGATAATAGCTTATTGAGAAATCCATAGAAAATTGAATTTTTTTCAATATATAGTTTCTTAATATATATCAACAATATATAGTTACACATAAGGGGTAAGTGTTCTGTTTCTCATGTGACAATTTATTATTTATTTATTTATTATTCTTTAACCTTTTATACAGTCTAGTCTTTGTCCCCCTCCTGGTTGGCTCTCTGACTCTTCATCGTCCCATATTTCCTCCCTGCCCCATCTTCAAGAGAATGTCATTATCTCGACCCTCACCCCCAATCCATCAGATTTTCCCACTCCCTGGGGCCTCAAGTTTCTCCAGGGTTAGGTGAATCTTTTCTCACTGAGGCTAGACCCAGCAGTTTTCTGCTGTATATGTGTTGGGGGCCTCATATCACCTGGTGTATGCTACCTGGTTGGTGGCTCAGTGTCTGAAAGATCTCAGTGTTTCAAGTTTGATGAGACTACTGATTCTCCTACAGGGTTGCCCTCCTCCTCAGCATCTTCAAGTTTTCCCCTAATTCAACCACAAAGGTCACCACGTTCTGTCCATTGGTTGGGTGTAAGTATCTGCATCTGAATCTTTCAGCTGCTTGCTTAGTTTTTCTAAGGGCAGTCATGATAGGCTCCTGTTTGTAAGAACACCACAGTATCAGTAATAGTATCAAGCCTTGGGGCCTCCCCCTAAGTAGGATCTCAATTTGGGCCTGTCACTGGACCTCCTTTCCCTCAGTCTCTTCTCCATTTTTGTCCCTGCAGTTCTTTCAGACAGAAACAATTTGGGTCAGAGTTTTGACTGTGGGATGGCAACCCCATCCCTCCACATGATGTCCTGTCTTTCTGCTTGACGTAGGCACTACAAGTTCCCTCTCCTTACTGTAAGGAATTTCATCTAGGGTCCCTCCCTCTGAGTCCTGAGAGTCTCTTACCTACCAAGTCTCTGGTATACTCTAGAGGGTCCCCCTACCACCACTACCTACCTCCTGAGGTTGCCTGTTTTTATTCTTTCTCCTACCCTCGGGGCTTCAGTTCTTCCCCTAGCCCCCCAATACCTGATTTCATGTGACATTTCAATTTAGAAAACGTTAATATTAGGAAGCAAATTAAATTTCAACATAGTGCTAGTGTTGATTATAGATTTTACATTTTACAATTATGTTTCAAAATAGAAGCCAATATATTTCTTTTTCTTCAGTTCTTATTGACATTTTTATTTATTTATTTATTTATTTATTTATTCACTTTACATCCAAATCTCAGCTTCTGCTTTCTCTCCAGACCCCCATCACACAGGCCCTTCCCCCACCCTACACCTTTACCTCTGAGAAGGGGGGCATCTCCCTATAACAACCCACCTTGGTACACCAAGTCACTGCAGTACTAGGCACATCCTCTCCCACTAAGGACAGAGAAGACTGACCAGTCAGAGAAACAGGATCCACAGGCAGCCAACAGAATCAGGGTAAGGACCCACCCTAGTTGTTGGGTGAACAACATGAAGACAAACCTGTGCATCTGCTACATATGTCCAAGGGAACTAGGTCTAGTCCTTGTATGCACTTTGGTTTATGGCTCAATCTCTGTGAACTTCCAAAGGTACAGGTTAGTTGACTTTGTTGGTCTTCTTGTGGAGACCTTTTCCCTTCTGGGTTCCTCCATCCTCCCCCAAGTCTTACATAAGACCTCCCAAGAGCTTTCTAATGTTTGGCTATGGGTCTCAGTATGTTTGGTCAGCAGCAGGCTAGAGCTTCTCAGAGGGCAGTCATGCTAGGCTCTTGTCTGTGAAACCAGACTGACAGATTCAAATATAGCCTGAGGCTCCAAGGTAGTTGAAGGAGAAAGGCAGGCCAGCAATGTATCCTTACTGATCATCTGCAGACAGCTCAGCACTACCCCTCCCCAATTGACAGGGGTTGCTACTGTATTCATTTATGTCTGTCTCACACAGGGCACCTGTGTATGCAGGCCAGCAGTGACAAATATATCTATCTGTCAACAGTATCTTCACATGTTGTAATCTTGTGACATGGCTTTGACCAACAATGAGACATCAGAGTCTCACAGTGTGTTCCTGTGAATCTGCTCCCCATGCAGACACAGTGGTTGTTGTTCCCTCCATCCACACATAGACCTCCATGGAAACATGGCTGACTGGTACATCATCAAAGTTGAGTTCACAGTGGTTTCTAAAGGATCCAGGTACAGAGTCACAGAAGCAAGACCCAAGAGCATCCTGACTCAAGGCACCATGTAGACAGGGCTGGGATCCATGTTCATCAATTTCCAACTCACAGTTCACAACACAATACACTTGAGGACAGACATATTTATTTGTCTTAATGACAATTTCCAGGTTTAGGAATTTAAGTCCAGAGTCTACATATGGATCTTATCTTTTAATCATTTAACTGAATTTACATGCATGCCTGACAGAATATAATTGAGGAGTTTAAGAAAGCAAGAATCTTTAAAAAAAAATCTTACGTTGAATGAATACATTTATATTCCCATGTACACAATTCAGTGAACTACATTGGATAATGTCAAGGATAAATACTCTTCAAATGCTTCCATTAAATAGATAAACATAGTAATCATGTAACCTTTGATTTTACCTATATCTCTGAATTTGTCTGTTAAAGTAAATTAATATTAAACCGTTGGTTACAAATCTGAAATACCTTCATGCTATTTAGCTACTATTAATATAGGAATAAAGTAGATGTGTTATACCTCTAAAGGCTACTGAAGCCCTGTCTCAACTTTCAGATGAGTCATTAACATATGCTGGAAAGATTTTATATGGTGGACTATTTTTCTTCTTCATCTCTCAAACTGACATGTACCTGAAACACTAGCAGGAGTAAAAATGTAAGGATTCAAAAGGCAAGAATTCCATTGCAAAACTATAAAATGAAGCTTCAAAATCCTCAAAAACTTTCTGGCTCTATAAGAGCATTGTATCAGGCCCGATAAGATGTAGGACACATGGGCAGGACTACAAGAACTGGCAATTCCAACAGAGAAAGGCACACAGTTCCCAAATGCAAAATCATTCTCATTTTAAGAGAAAATGAGGCCACCTGACAGAAAATCATTGTTCACTAGAGACAAACAATTACCTATAAAATATTTTTTTCTGAAAATATACACCACAAGTTGGCATTTAAAACGCTTTAATTTTTCAGTGCCTAAAATTTTCATTTGTTCACAGGCAAATTCATTTAAAGAGTTTTCAACAATTAGGCCCTGTCTCTCCTAGAGTCTCACTAGAGAATAAAGAGTCTTTATTGAGAGGTGCAAAGTGATATATCTCCTCAAAGGACAAGTACTATTTGAGGTATGACAGAGTAGAATTAAAAATCATTTTTATTTTAAAGGCTATTTAACAATGACTTCTATAACTGTTCCTATAAGCAGAGTCTAGAATGCTTTCATTTTCACTAAACATATGGAAACTGAGTAGAATAAAGTTAACAGTTAACAGATAACATTAAGGGTGAGGGCATACAACAGGCCTGAGTTTCATTCCACTAGTGAACTCAATGTAGTTTGTTTCTCCCTATGCTCTATAAAACCATTTTAAGTTCACAGACATTTGAAATGAATTTATAGCCTGAATTGAGACCATATTACATACGCAGGGGTTTTCTTTTTCGCAATGTTTTCTGTATATGCATATTCCACATTGAGGCAACGCTCACACTTAAATAGATCTCTGGAATGAGACACTATTGTCATAAGCATACAATAAGCAAGCATATTAGTAAGCCCCAAGTGTTTATGCCTTGAGAGAATGTCACTGCAATTCTTCTTCCATTACTATACTACAAAAAAACCCATGGCCTGATATCTCAGAAGTTTGAGAAGTCAAACTTTCATAATTCTGAAAGAAAATCCACTTCCTATGTTTGAACTGCAAATTTATTTATAAAATGATGGAATTAGACTATTGGCAAAACTAGTGATTTAAAAATCTTGAGATACGTTAAAATAAAAATAAGTCTCTGTATTCTGTCCCACAAAGATCCATTAAGAATGGACTATGCTGCCAGAGTCTCTATCATAATTACAGAACATCTATAATAAGTGTTCTCAGACTACACTCTAATAAACACTATACATAAAAAACAACTCCCTGCTCAAAAGTTCCACAGTTACGTAAGGGACTATCAAGAAATAAGAACACTTAAAGAAAGTAAGAAATAAAATTGTGTGAATTTACTATGCTCTGTCAAAAATAGCAGAGGAGAAGCAACCTTATATAATGTTCATTTATAGCACTTATCAGGAAAATGAAATTCCACTGCCATGAATTTACACAATAGTGTCCTGACAAACTAAATGAGTTTTTATAGCTACAAAAAGCCAAATAAAAGCTTGTTGAGATAGAGCGCCACAGAATTGAACTCTGTCATAATACATCCTTGAATATAATGTCCTTATTTGACTATGAAAGTATAGTGCACATGTACAATCCACTCATTCAAGGTATTTGATTTGATTCCCCAGAAGGAATTGACTGCTTCTTCCCTCACAAGATTTTTTGTAATTAGAGGTATAAGCTCAACAAGTTTATGGATACTGTTAACAGTATTTACCATGACCAAAGGAAAAAGAGGCAACTAAACTCATCTGAGATTTTAGACTTAATACCTCCAAACATCTAGGTGATAATAGTGATGTAGCTGAGTAAAGTAGCGTGGGCTGGCATTTGTGATCTCTTAGGGTCTGTATGACATCTGTCCAGCATCTTCTGGCTTTTATAGTGTCTGGTGAGAAGTCTGGTGTAATTCTTATAGGTCTGCCTTTATATGTTACTTTATCTTTTTCCCTTACTGCATTTAATATCCTTTCTTTGTTTTGTGCACTTGGTGTTTTGATTATTATGTGATGGGAGGTGTTTCTTTTATGGTCTAGTCTATTTGGAGTTCTGTAGGCTTCTTGTATATTTAAGGACATCTCTTTCTTTAGGTTAGGGAAGATTTCCTCTATAATTTTGTTGAAGATATTTACTGGCCCTTTAAATTGGGAATCTTCACTCTCATCTATCTGTACCTATTATCCTTAGGTTTGGTCTTCTCATTGTGTCCTGGTTTTCCTGGATATTTTGGGTTAGTAGCTTTTTGCATTTTGCATTTTCTTTGACAGTTGTGTCAATGTTTTCCACAGTATCTTCTGCGCATGAGATTCTCTCTTCTATCTCTTGTATTCTGTTGGTGATGCTTGTGTCTATGATTCCTGATCTCTTTCCTAGGTTTCTATTTCCAGGGTAGTCTCCCTTTGAGATTTCTTTATTGCTTCTACTTCCATATTTAGATCCTGGATGGTTATGGATGGCACTAGAAAATATCATCCTGAGTGAGGTAAGCCAATCACAAAAGAACACACATGGTATGTACTCACTGATAATTGGATATTAGCCCAAAAGCTCGCAATATCCAAGATACAACTCACAGACCACATGAAGCTCATGAAGATGGAATACCAAAGTGTGGGTTCTTCAGTCCTTAGAAGGAGTAACAAAATACTCATGGAAGCAAATATGGAGACACATTGTGAGACAGACACTAAACAGTGATCATCTGGAGACTGTCCCACCTGGGTATCCATCCCAATATGCAGTCACCAAAGGTAGATGCTGATGTGGATGTCAGGAAGTGCATACTGACAGGAGCCTGATATAGCTGTCTCCTTAGAGGTCTGCCAGAGTCTGACATATTCAGAGGCGGATGCTCACAGCTAACAATTGAACTGATCAAGGGGTTCCCAATGGAGGACTTAGAGAGAAGGAGCTGAAGGAACTGAAAGGGTTTGCAGTCTCATGAGGAGAGAAACAATACCAACCAACCAGAGCTCCCAGGGTCTAAACCACCAGCCTGGGAGCACATAGGGAGAGACCCATGTCTCCAGCTGTATATGTAGGGGAGGATGGCATTGTTGAGCATAGGTGGAAGAGGATGTCCTTGGTCTAGAGGAGGCTGTATGCTCCAGTGTGGGAGAATTTCTAGGTGGGGAGGTGGGAGTGGGTGTGTGGGTTGGGGCATATCCTCATAGAAGCAGGAGCAGGGGGGATGGGATAGGGGGTTCCTGGGTGGGAGGGAAATAGGGAAAGGGGATCACATTTGAAATGTAAATAAAATATCCAATAAAAAAGTGATGTGGCCAATGACCACCCCTGTGGAAAATATCCACATTAATCTATTAAAAATATCAAGGTAGGAAAAACTATTGTTTATATTATGTTGCTCCATGTGATGTTGAATTGGATCAAAAAAAACTGCATCTCTTTGACATATAAGCATCTTTTCTTATCTTCTTTCCTGAGATACTATTTTTTTCTACCCTTAAAAGTGTTTTCCTCAGAGAATTATCTCATCTTCGAACAAGAAAGGTGGGGCCTAAGTAACTCTGGTTTGAATTTTCTTTGCCCAAAGATTACTCTTCCAAGAAGTAACACAAAGCTTTGCAGGTCTCAGTTTAGTTTTTATGGAGACCATCCATATTTTGTTGTTATAAGTTAGAGTTTTAAGATGACACTATAGCTGTTTTCTTCTCCTGAGTCTGAGCTCATCAAGCTTGGGATTCATTTTTGCTTTTTTTTGCCATATTTTAATATGTCTATTGCAATCTAGATGGTTGTTATTATATGTAGTTAGAAAATATTTATTTTTGAAGCAAATGAAAGAAATCCAGGAAGTATAAAGAATATGTGAGTGATGGTGCAAGCGAATCCAAGCAACCAACATCAAACTTTCCTCAGGATTTGGTGTTGTCCTACTGCCAGTAGTGGAGTGGTTAGATTAATTTTTTTTTCATTTTTTTTTTTTTTTTACTGTACTCAGACACCTGGGATGAAAATTCTGTTCCGAGTCTGAAGTATCATGATGAAGTCAGCATGTGCTCAGCAAAAACAGATGAGGGAGAATTGCCTTTCCCTCAGGACTGAGTGCTGAGAATGAGCTGTGATGCCAAGCAAAAATATGAGACTATTCTCAGAAGTTATCAAAGCAAGTCTAGAGTAAAGTGATGTAGCTTTTCTTTGACTGCTCTTCACACTCACTCCAGAGTGACAGTTTGGCATATGGAGGTATTGTGGTGCATGTTGTGAGGCCTGCAGAGAAAATTTCTACAAAAACCCTGCTTCTGGAGAGGGTAAAAGTTAATTCAGCTGAGACCCATTTAACTGCCACACAGGTAAACATTTAGCAGCATGGGTCTGGCAAAGCTCTTAACTAGACTACTCATTATTCCCAAACTGAGAAAAGAACTATTTTGATGCCCAGGGGTGGTTTTTTTTTTTTTTTATGGTTGCTAAAGAATAAAATATTCAAGTAATGTTTTTATATATTTAAGTGTAACCTCACCCTGAGTGATGCATTTAGTTGTCTTTGCCAAGTAATAGATGCAAAATATAAAGAAGGAAAACCAAAAGAGAAAATAACCATACCCCTAAAGCATTTTCTCTTTACAGAATTTTCACTTAGTAGAGAAAAACATTAAATAGGACACCCTTCCTCTCCCTCCTCCATTTTGATCTCCTCCCCTTTCTTTCATCCCTTCCTTTCATCCCTTCTCCTTTTTAAGGTACACACAGACACACACACACACACACGCACGAAGAGTTTACAAAAGATAAAACAACAACAAAAAAGAAGTTTAGAAATAGTGGCTTACAACTTACCATTGAAACTGTCAAGTTTAAAAATATTAGAAAGTGAAATGTCAACCATCAAATACTTGAAATAAATTTGTGAGCACATACCCTAGAAGTTATGTAGAACAAAGCCCTATAAGATGCTCAGGACGTGAATGGTGTTTGCCATGTGCATGTGGCAATATTTCCATAATCTTGCTATTTTGCAAAAAGAGTTAAAACAGTGATCAAATAAAATTTATTAATGTTCTAATTTACAAGGTATAAATGCAACACATTTATGAAACAAACTGAACTAGGTTTATTTATTTTGACGCTATTGTACTAAAAGTAGTGAATTCATTTTTCTCATTGAACAGTAAATATAGCAAATAAATATATTTTAACTCAGTTGTGAACCCAACACATTGGTAAAGACTAGTAAACTCATTCCCTGAAGTTAGCTATTAATAGAAAATTGCTTTAGAATAAATTCAACACAACTTCAATTTCATGAGTATTATATTCACTATTTAAGACTATTTTGATCTAAAATACTGGGTGAAAACTAGAAAAAACTTTCATCTGACAACCCCAATGATAAGGACCAGCCTAATGATATAGAGTTTAATATTGGGAAATCAAATAAGCCTCCATCTCTTGCTAGAATATTACATCAAAATGTTCATTGCTGCCTTCAGATTCAAGTGTTGGCTGTTGTTTTTTTCAGTGGGTAGAGAAACAGGTTTACATGCACAAATTTATCCATTATTGATGACAATATTCTCTTTATAAAATAAACTATATTTTAATGTGTAATAAGTAGTAGTATTTGAGGTTATTATAAATCAATATGTCATTACATTCGCATGACCCATCTGAAAAAAACAACATAAAAAAACTGCAGTTACAATTGATAGTTTACCTAAAAATTATCTGCAACTGTATTAAGAACAAAGTACAACCCTGCGCATATGTAGCAGATACACAACCTGGTCTTCATGTGGGTCCCAAACAACTGGAACAGGGACTATCCCTAAATATGTTGCCTGCATGTGGAATCAGTTCTTGTAGCTGAAATGCTTTGTCTGGTCTCAGTGGGAGAAGATGCATTTAGCCTTGGAAAGACTTGAAGTGCCAGGGTGGGAGGATACCCAAAAGGGCTTCCACCCACTTAGAGGAAAAGAGGATTGGGGAAGGTTGTGGGAGGGGGTGACCACGATTTAAAGTGAGTAAGTTAAAAAAAATTAAAAAAAAAAAAAGAACGGGAGGAAGATGATGGGACTCAATGAATCCACAATAAAAAGTTAATATATATCATTTATATGTATAAAATAGTAGCACCAAATTAGATAAGTAACTTGTCCACCTTTGGTTTAACAAAAATTAAATTAAGCTAATTACCAAATAGCTGAGTGTGTGATCAAACTGGGCACCTGAATGGTTGTTCTCTATGAATTATTTTCCTCAAATATGTAAACAAATCTGAAATATAACAATAACAACAATAATAATAGCAATACAAAAAGAAAAACCCCTACATGCTACTGGTACCATGATTTAAGAAGCTTTCACACTATTACTCTGCAAATAGCCCTTGGTATTAGTTGTCCCTCCATGTATTCCAGCACTTCTCCTTGTGTTCCTTTCCCTTCCCCCATCTAATTTTTCCACTCCATATTCCCTCTTGTTTATAACTATATATTCTATTAATTCTCCTGGTCCAGTCTGTCAAAACTATATACTCCATTTCCCCTTCCTTGGGAGATTTTTTTTCTCTAACTTAGTCTCTCATTCTATATATAACCTCTATGGTTTATATGAACTGTATAATTGCTGTTGAAGGCTCAAAAGCTAATACCCACATATAAGAAAATAGTAAATCTAAGTGGAGTCACCAAATGTTTTAGTTTGGGTTTTACTGCTGGGAACAGACACCATGACCAAGGCAAGTCTTATGAGAACAACGTTTAATTGGGGCTGGCTTACAGATTCGGAGATTCAGTTCATTATCATTAAGGCGGGAACATGGCAGCATCCAGGCAGGCATGGTACAGGCAGAGCTGAGAGTTCTACATCTTCATCTGAAGGCTCCTAGCACAATACATACTTCCAGGCAGCTATGATGAAGGTCTTAAAGCCCATGCCCACAGTGACACACCAACTCCAACAAGGCCACACCTTCAAATATTACTGTTCTGCTAAAGGAACAAATCAATAAAATATCTCCTAGTGATTTCCCTGCTATACCTAGAGATCAGTGCCTTGCTTATTTTTATCAGATATGTTTCTTCTAGCAATAAATGGGAATTAAATACAGAGATCATCTTTGGATCATATACAGAGAGTATGAAACTTCAGGGCACACAGTCCTAAATGGTATATCATCATAAACCCACTCCTCTCTGGGCTCAAGTAACTTTGTTGAAAAGGAGCCAGAACGATTGTGCACACCAGAGAGGAGGAATATCATCAAGGAAACAGTGTCTTTCAGACACAACAGAACTGATGTACATATGAACTTCAGGGACTGTTCAGATTCAAACCAGATGGGGTTCCAGCACTGAGCAGAGGAAGTGGACATGTGCTCCCATCCATAACAGGCTATCTCCAATGGACATGTGTTTGCAAAGGAGAAAAAATAGTTTTCTTCAATAGAGTCTCACCAAATATATTAACAACACTGAAGGCTAGGCTTTTGCCCAGTGGTGTGTTTTTTCTTACAGTAAGACAAAAATAAATTTCTACGTTCATGATTTTATGGTTTTCGTGTGTGCCTGTGTATGATTCTTGAGATTTCTCTCTCTTTCTTTTTTTTGCTGTTGTCTGTTTTCTAAAGACAGAAAGAAATACTGTGCAGTTGAAAAAATAAGGAGTATCTGAGATGTTTGTGGAGGGAAAACCAAGCTCAGAAAATATGATAGGAAAAAAATTTATTTTGAGGGAAGGTGGTAATATAGATTTGTATGTTTTGTGCTATTTAATTTGTGTTGAAAATAGATTTGTCTCTCAGGTAATACATACTGATCACAGTTTCCCCATCCTCCACACCTCCCAGCTCCCCCTCTAACTTCCCCTGTCCCCCAGATACACACCTCACCCCACCTTCATTTCCTCTTCAGAAAAAAATAGGCCTTCAAGAGATAACAATTGAACAAGACAAAACAGGATACAATAAGACAAGGTAAACATCTTCATATGAGGCTGGACAAGGCAACCAACAGTAGAAAAACTGTCCCAAGAGAAAGCAAAAGAATCAGAGATAAATCCACTCCTATTGTTAGCAGTCCTGAAAAAACACTAAGCTAGCAGCTATAACATTATGCAGAGTACCTGGTGCAGACCTACACACTCCTCATGCTTGACACATCAGTCTCGGAACCCATGTGGCCTTGACTTAGTTGATTTAATGGGACATGTTCTCCTGGTGTTCCCCATCCATTCTGACTCCTAAAATCTTCCCTCTCTTTCATAGGGTGCCAAAAGGTCTGAGAGGAGGAACTCGATGGAGACTACCAGTTTAGACTCTGCATAACATCTGGTTGTGGGTATGCTTCCATCTGCTGCCAGAAGAAGTCTCTGATGACAGCTGGACATGATACCAATCTATAAATATATTAGAATATCATTAGGAAGCTTTTTGCGTTTGGGAGGAGGTGGTGGCATTGCAAGTCATGTTTGGTTCTACCCAAGGTCTCTAGACTATCCAGTCTCCAGGTCCTGGCCAATGTAAGGCATGGGCTCCCCCTCCTGGCCTGGGCCTCAGACATTTGTTGGCTCTTTCCCACAAGTTTTGTACCACCTTTATCCCAGTTCATTTTACAGGCAGGACATATTGTTAGGTGGACAGTTTTGTGGCTCAGGTGGTGTCCAGGTTTCTCTTTTAGTAGTCTGTAGATCAGAATCTGGAGCCAGAGACTAGAATATACTGGTGAAATGCTCCACACAGGCACCAACTCATCCTCTCTATGTTAATAAACTGTAGGGATGTTGTCCTCAGCTATGGGACCCTATTGTCACTTGGTGAGTGATCCTTTGTCCTAGCATCAGCCTAGGTTGTTGGGAAACTCCATAGGACCCACTCAGCCAATAATTCAACTGAGTGTAACTCAGTTTCATCACTGCAACCCTTGCCTGGCTACAAACCTGTTCAGACTCTAATATCCTTCTTTACTAAGAATCCTCACTAGAGTCATCTGCATAGATTCCAGGAAGTTTTCACTGCGCTAGGTTTCCATGCTATTTCTCCTATCTCTCCCAACTCTGACTGTCTCTCTCCAGTTTCTCCCTTCATCTTCCACATACCTGTCCCTTCCTGCTCCCATCTTCATGCACCCCCAGTCCATCTGCAAAAGCTATTCCATTTTCTTTTCCCAAAGAGGTCCATGGTTCCTCCCCGGAGTGCAACCCCCAGGAGCTCTCCTTATTACTTAGCCTCTCTAGGTCTGCCAGTTGTAGTTTGTTTATTGCTGACTTAACAGCTAATGTCTATATATAAGAGAATAAATACCATGTATGTCTTTCTGGGTCTGGGTTACCTTACTCAAGATAATTTTTTTCTTAGTTCCATTCATTTGCCTGAAAACTTCACAATGTCATTTTAAAATAGCTGATTAATACCCAATTTACCATATTTTCTTTATCCATTCTTTGGTTGAAGAATATCTATCTAGATGTTTTCCAGTTTCTGACTATTATGAATCAAGTTACAATGAATTCTATGAGCATAGTTGAGCTAGTGTCCTTGTAGTAAGATGAATATATATAATGTATATGTACATATATAACATATATGTACATATATATAACATATATGTACATATATATAACATATATGTACATATAGATTATATGTAGCAGTAATTATTAAAAAACAATCTAAGCTATCGCCAGTTATACTCTAGTAATGTGTTCTCCCCTTCCCCATTGGGAGCTGTTAGCCATGATCCTCCCTCTTTTGGTTTGCTTGCCTCTAAACCACTCACATCTTCCCAGCCATCCACCCCCTGTGGCTAGCTGTCACAAATCCCAGTAACCCAGTAAAATCAAAACTCTAGAGACTTGTAATTTATCAGTCAGATTTATAACCATAAATTCTCAATTCACAAAACACCCACAAAAAGAACTCAGACCCAACTGATATTGATACAAGCTGCCCACCTATTTTGGACAAATTGTCCTATATTAGTCTATTTTTCTATGACATTCATAGCTACCTGTGGCTATTTAAAGCCATATGGATCTGGTACATTCTCTCCCTCCATCTTCTCTGTCTTTCTGTCCCCTCTGTCCCCTGTCCTGTCTCACTCTGAAAAACTTAACCCTGCCTACCTTTTTCATTGTCTAATCACAGACCTTACCTGTGTATTGACAGCAATCCACATTTCCAATTTTTTGTCAAATTAAAAGGTTCTTTTCTCTCAAATATAAATTGAGCACAACTATTAGCATTTTGTAGTTTATAAAGTATAAGATATACCAAACATCTAGTCTATCATTTTGTCAATTAAATAAAGTACTTTGTTATCTATCTTAACTTTAAAGGCTTATACATATCTTATACTTATTTTATTTCATATCTCTTATGTCTTGGTTTACCTTGTATATTAATTGAAATCATCTTCTTAAATCTATACCATCTTTCCCAATGTTAAACAGCTTGGGTTGCCTATGAGACTATAACTAGTGTTTAACCCTGTCAGAAATCTGAGAATGACTAATATTATCTGAAAACATAAGAAGAACAAAACATAGCTTTCAAACTTAGCTAATTTATGGAGACTGTTGATTACTTGGATAATATCTCATTTATCAAACCTAGACCTTTATAACATAGCCTAATGAAGGATGGATTATCCTCTCTTCACAGAGATAATCAGTGGACTATTCTGTGAGTTCTCTTTTTTGGACAGTAATATATCTGTAGATGAATAGGAAATTTTTGCCCAGTCTTCTCACAATGTATTGAAAGGTCTAAGACTCCCTAGAAGGGGACCCTAGGGGACCCCACTCGAGTCTCAGGACATCAAGCACCCAAAAACACACTAGAGACTGACTTGATGCAAGCACATGAGGCGGTTTAATCAGAGCTCTGGGCCAGTCCATATCTCCATATCTCACATAGGGGATAGAAGGACTGACCCCTTGGCTCATGGGTCTAGGGTTTATATATGGGCGGGGTGGGAAAAAGAGGAAACTTTCACGTGGGTGCACATGATTGGTTGTTTTAGTTTTTTGAACATCAGCAGGCTATACCGGTCCATGGGGGCAGGGTGTAGTTCTTCTCTTGGCCAGTCAGTTTCTGGGATGTATTAACAGGCCTTTGTCTTGTAACAACTCTACCTCCTCTGTAACTAATTAACTGGGCCCAAACCAGCTGGCAGGCACTTTTAACTATTTAGGTTAGGGAAAAGAAATCACAGGGCCCTGTTATTTTTATTAGTTTGGGCCTATTTCAAAATTCTCTTTCAGTATAACCTTGTCTGGAGACAGAAATGCTCAGCTTCTTCTTAGAATCCAAGAATGGGTGTAGCCAGCAGCAGCTTCAGACAACTGGGTTTACCTGAAAGGAAGGCTGAGAGTGAAAGGGGAATGGAAGGCGAGAGAAAACATGGGGCCAAGACAAAGTATTCTGATTAAAGCTCAAAGTTTAATATTCTGCTTTCAAATATAAAGGGGAAACCCCACACCCACCACCAGAACTTCTTCTCACTTCAGCTGGTGTGGGTGAGGGGATCGCAGCCCAGAGGTAACTAAATGTAAGTTTAGCAGGCAGTCTACTCTTCTTAGCTCCTGTAGCAGACTGCAGGCCACCAAGACAGGTAGTGCCTCCTGGGTCCTATTGTTTTGGTATAGTGTGGTAAATGATTCATTCAGGCCTGCTCAAGGCTGTGGGGAGGGCACAATGGGGTGCTGTCAGGAGCAGATATGTCTCAACAACAAATGATTAAATATCATTAAATGTCACATTCTGTAGATTTCTGATGTTTTTGAAAACTATCTATGTAAAGTAATCTGGACTGTTGTCTGGTAACTACTCTCAGCTATTTCTGTTCAAAACTCTTGAAAACAACTTAGAGCAATGAATTTGTTACCTGGCCCTTAACTTGTATGTTTAGTTATATAAAATCAGTTTGTAATGGACGTTAGAGAAAGGCTGGGTCTAAGCTTTGTATCCTTAATTTTTTTGTATCAATAGAAAAAAATTTATATCAATGAAAACCTTAATTCTGTATCAAAATAAATTTTATATCAATGTAATTTTATATCAATAGCAATTTTAACCTAGTAACAATTATGAAGATTTTTTATTAAATGAGGTCATGGCTACATAATCAAATTTAGCTATTTATTTCTGGTTCAAATTATGACCATTTCTAAACTCCTCAGAAAGACAACCTTAGAATAACCACCTCCAGACCCCCAAACCTAGGGAACCAGGATGAAGACTCTTTATAACATTTTTTGGTTAAATATGGACATTGGGATATCTTGAAGCAGGGGAGGGAAGGTAGGAAAAATGTGTTAGTTGGTTAGGCCTTAAGAAGGCCATGTCAACAATTGTTATTAGTCTCTGATGTGTGTGTTTTGACTGGATCCAGAACATCAGTAGTTTAAACAGGTCAGTTTAGCATATTTGATGATGAATCTCACCAAAGTTGTACATTCTGTAATATACTAATCTCCAAACAAAATTTAAGTATCATGAAGACATATGTATGGATTAGATTAGTCTGTGTAGGGTGTACAGACTAGTTGGGATAAAATTCTGTTCTTTGAGCATGTGAAAGACAGTATTTTTAATGAGCCAATTTTAAAAATAACCAATCATAGGTCTTCATTCCTGCCATGTGAAGGATGGCACAAAGAATCTTTTTTTTGTTTGTTTGATTTTCTTGGATCTAGTTCCTCAGGAGGTCTCCCTCTATCAAATTTGATCCATATGAAAGGTATGTAGAGTCTATTTACCATTTCTAAAAATACAAAGACAAAGCCTTTCTCCCAAATCAGTATGTCCTTTAGCCAGTAACCAGGAAAACTTTAGCTTGACCTCACTTCCAGAGGAATAATAAAACAACCACAAAACTTAAAATCACACCCATTTTGACAATTAAAACTATTGAAAACAAATAAAGTAAACTAAACAAATACTTTACAAACCAATTCTTAGGCTTTTTTTTTAAATCTGTCATGTCAGGATATAACCCAAAATTCTTGTGGAGTCCACGTTAGAAAGAATATGAGTATCTTGTAGACTATATTATATCATCTTTAAAATAAATAAATCAAACTTCCATTAATGTATGCTTATAGGAAGCAGGAAGTTTATACCTTTGATATTCTCTTCCTAGAGTTTTAGACTTTTATTAATACCTGTTTATTAGTAGACTTTTATTAATACCTGTTTATTAGTAGGCAGTGTGCATTGTTCTCTGTTCAGACAAAATGAGTGTATTTTTCCCTGTAATAGTTTCAAGCCAATGGCAAAATTCCCCATGTGATTCAAACAAAATCTCTATTTTTATATAGCTTTAAAAGTTGGGTACCATCTCTTGCAGTAATTATTAAAAAGAAAAAAGTCTGTGCTATTGCCAGCTGTCTACACTCTAGTAACAAGATCTCCCCTTCCCATTGGGAGTTATAAGCCTAGGTCTTCCCTATTCCAGTTTGCCTGCTTCCAAACTGTTCATATTTTCCTAGCCATCTGCTCCCAAGGTAAAACCTAAAACAAAGAAGTTAATTTGTGGCCTGTTTACAATTTGATTGGGTTAGTCCATGACCATCATGAGAGCATGATAGCAAGAAGACATGACACTAGAACACACACACATACACACACAAACACACACAAAGAAAGAGAGCAAGAGCGAGAGAGCCAGAGAGAGAGAGAGAGAGAGAGAGAGAATGGTTTCCTACTGTTCAACTTTACATTTTATTGACTTTAGACACCATTCCTCCTCTAACAAGGCCACATCTCCTAATCCTTCCTAAATAGTTCACTGACTGAGAAATAGACATGCAAATATGTGAGCCTATGGGGGATATTCTTATTCAAACCACAACATGTATCACATGAACCTTTGCATTATAGTGTCTGAAAAGATTTTACTATCATCTCAGTTCCTCTAAGAAACATTCAAAGGAAAATGCCTTTTTTCTCTAAGTATTAAAGTACATTAATAACAACTAGTGGCCTTCGTAGATTGGTAGTAAACAAGAACATATTTCTAAATATTACTTTTAAACTAAACATTGTACTTACTATCCAAACATAAAGCTTTGGCAATGCCTGAATAATTCAGAATATTGAACAGCAATCTTGAGGAAAAATGAATAAAAATTTGAGAAATATGAGAGCAGGTTTTCAGCCTCCTCTTTGCTACTAATTAACTGTGTGACTGTGGGTTCTTATTCAATAGCTCAATAGTTTAATATTTATTTATAAAGTAATCAGAAAATGAGCCCCACACACAATTTTCTAGGTCTTTTAAAATGACAAATTTGTTTTGTTCTTTTCTGAATATCAATCTTGTAGTGTTAGAAAAAAAATCTTATGATTCACTAATGCAGAAAAAAATCACATTCTAATTCATAAATCCTTTGTAGAAGGCTTAGTAATGTTAAAAAACATAAAAATGCCAATACATATTCATATATCACATATATCATATATTATATATATGATATAGTAGATTATCACAATATATTATCATATCTATCATTAAATAATCAACATGTATATATTAAGTACATATAGAGTTTGCAATGTAGCATTTCATAAATTAACTTTGGCTTAAACAACCTTTGAGAGGAGAGACTGAGGTAAAAGAGGTCCAGTGATCAACCCAACTTGGGATCCATCTCATGGGGTGGGGGCACCAAGTCCTGACATTATTACTGATATAATACTGTGCTTACAAATCAGAGCCTAGCATGGATGTCCTCGGAGGATCCCTACCAGCAGCTGACTGAGAAGCAGATACTTACTTACACCCAAGAATTGGACTAAACGTGGGGACCCCTAGGGTTAAATTAGGGGAAGAAATGAAGAAGCTGAAGGGGAGAGTGATCTCATAGAAAGACCCCAGGGAGCTCCCAGAGACTGAGCAACCAGCCAGGGGCATACAAGGGCTGGTCCCTGACCCAAGGCACATATATAGCAAAAGACTGCCTAGTCTGGCCTAAGTGGAAGAGGATAACCCTAATCCTCCAGAGATTCCTTGTGGCCCCAAGAAAGAGTGAGACCTGATAGGGGTGAGCAATACCCTCCTGGAGGCAAGGGAGAAGAGGAATGGGATGAGGAACTGTGAGGGGGGACTGAGGAGAGGGGTAACCACTGTAATGTGACATCTGCCCCCCCCAGCTTGCTTCCACCTGAGGTGCACTTACAGGCTGTACTTGCAGCCCACTGAACACTAAGGATGGAGAGTGGAGGGAATGAAGCCAGAGGCCCTGTGCCAGCTAGTCTCCAGCATGGGTGCCAGCTGCTGCACACATGCACCTGGTGCCTCAGCCACCCATTGCTCATGTGCCTGTCTCCAGCTCTGTGAACCTGCCCAGGTCAGAAACAGAACATTCTTAGCTCTTTTCCAGTGGATCAGTGCTCTTGCCCATAGCCTACGGTCCAGAGTCAGGGCTGCTTGACAACCATGCCCCAGGCCCCATTACAAGCTGATCAGTAATGGGCCTGTGAACCCACCCTCTAAGTCCTTAAACATGCCTGGACACACTCACTTTCTGTCCCTGCCCACAGCTCATACCACTGCTGTAAGCTTTCTGATTTCTTTCCATTCTGGTCCACATCAGCATTAAGCCAAGTGTACACTAGACAAAACTCTGCCATTTGTCTCTTTCTGTGTGTTAAAGTTACTAACAATTAAGGTTTTCATTCTATCCTGCCTTGGCAAATAATGATCTTTTGCTACTGCCATTAAGTTATAGTGTGCTCTATTGTCTAAGTCAGATATGTCTAATAGATACTGCTCTCAGTCTTGACAGAAGTCTGCTAAATGTATTAATATTTAAGCTTATGCCAGAGACTCCCAAAACCCAGCAGTTACCTTCCCAAGGTCTCTGAGAAGATATGGGCATAGTAGCAAGACTATGTGTATTGTGCTATGATAACCACCCAGAAACACCTCCATTGCCTTGCCCACTGCCAGAGTTTGGTCTACATTGCGGACAAAACAGAATACCCTGAGAGTCAAATCTCTCATATTGCCTAAGTCAAGGTAGGTCATTTCTCATTTCACATGTGTCTACCTCCACAGGAAAAAAAAACTTGTCTTCTGGCCTTGAAAGCCTGACTGACTCCACCCAAGTTGCCATGAATACCACAGGGACTTGGGACCTGTTTAGATACTGGGCTAGAGATGAACTTGTCCTTTTAAATTAATTAAATAAAATTAAAACCTGTCATTTTAAATTAATATATGACTCCTAGATTATAGTTTATTCTTCCCCAGATTTCTGACTACACTGACAGCTAAGGTAACTGTAGTTGACAGCTAGAAAACAGACCTGGCTCCTTACCACTAAGGTAATCCACTACTGTATTTACTCATTAATAAATTCATCAACTAGCTAAGACTGCCAGATTTCTTATAGACTTCACGATAAACAACATACAAGTTCAGATATAAGCTTTCACAGATGGAACCTGTTACTCTTTTACCTAAACTCAGTTATCAGCAACTAAATGCTTCATATTTCCACTTCTAGCTATGTCACTGTCCTAACATTATTCATTAGAGTTCTTGTAAATTTGCCTAACTCTAATAAAATATTCCACTACAAGATCCAATGGTATAATTATGAATTAAAATTTTGTTTTCTTTGATTGTCTTTTATCTTTCTCTTGCTAAACTATATGATCAACTGTATTCACAAGGTCAAGGTTTTGTTTCCTTTGTCTCTCAATTAAAAACTTAAAATAGTTTCTCATTATGTATATTCAATCTCTTAGAAAGAAGGAAAAAGCCTTTATTCCTTCTGCTCCACAAAAGGTTTTCATCTTCCCTAAGTTCATCTTAAAGATTATTCATGTTATTAAGAAATTTATCTCATTTGTAAACTTATAAGCTACAGAAAACACACTCAGATCTACCTCTTGTGGACCAAATAGACTCCATCAAGATAAATTCCAGAAGTTGGGATTTCTCTCCTGTTTCTGAGATTGGGACTCACTTCTCCCCAAACCACCAAGACCTAAGGGTTTCAAATGTGTTTTCAAATATACACCTAAACTTCTAAACGTACACCTAAGAAATTTTTTTCTCCCAAACATACTTAACCTTATTCTCTACTTATAGTGTGTGTGTGTGTGTGTGTGTGTGTGTGTTTCAGCATCTTGCCAAGTCCAAGCATTTATTAGATCCAGGACAGCTCCAGAAAAGCAACCCACAGATGCTCCAATCTTCTCTCACAGACACAGATGTTTCTACTGGACCTGTTCGTTCCGATTTATCCACAGATGGTTCCACAGACCCTGAACAGCAAGGAAACAACCAACTCTCCTGAGACAGGACCAACATCCTCACACCTCTTTTCCTAGGATTCCCAGAAACACATCACCCCAAAGTCAGCAGGAAGTAGATAAAGATCATGAGAATGCTATTCCTGTTTCACCATCACCTCTTTCTAATTTTTCCTTTGTTAATTAAACCAAAACAGGGGAATGATGGTATTTAGTCTAGGCTCCACCCCACAGATACCTGGCAATAGCCAGGTGTGCCTGACTCACTATAAATGGGGCTATTTGCCCCATTCTCTCTCTCTCTCTCTCTTGTTTTCTTGTTCATGCTCTGTCCTCTTGCTCCTGTTTGCTCTTCTCTCCATTCCCCTCCCCGACTCTCTCCAAGTGCTCATGGCCAGTCTCTACTCCTCTCTCTCTCTCTCTTTCTCTCTCTCTCTCTCTCTCTCTCTCTCTCTCTCTCTCTCTCTCTCTGCTCCCTCAACTCCCCTCCTTATGCCGTGAATAATCTCTATTCTATACTATAGTGCCATGTGGCTGGTCCCTCATGTGGAAGGGATGCCTCAGCATGAGCCCACAGAGGTACCCCCTTCCACCATACTTGACTGAATATCCATCAAATATATTCCGTCTCTCTTTACTTTTATAAACACAACAATATGTATGACTGGACTGAATCTGAGACAATTGATAACATTTTGTATGCTAAAATGAATATTGAACACAATTAAATGTGTGTCTGGTAACAAGATTGTTGGAGTGTATGAATATACAGTATGCCATTAATGTTCGGCAGCCACATATAGCAATTAAAAGGCAATAGTTGTCAAGAATTAGTATATTTAAAAAAGAGAGCTCAATTTGAAGTTATGTAAAATTTCAATATAAAAGTTAATTAGAGAGAGCCCTCACTGCCTAAACACAACTTGAGCTATGAGTATTTTAATGGCTCAAAACAGAAAATGCATAAATTCTTGATGATTAAATCTCATCATGTAACATCAAAAGTTACTAAATCATTGATCTGAAAGCATAAAAAGTGAGGAAAAACTTTAAGCATTTATCTTCTAATCCAATATAAACTATATTAAGGTAATCATATACAATTAGTGAGGTAAAATTCTTCTTCATACTAGTGTTCTTTATAATGGTTTAATAATTCAGGAAGAACTATAGACGACATCTATTATCTCTAATGCCATATTATATCATGGTAAACATAATCAATAGGAAAACATTCAGAGAAATGTTGATTATAAGCATAATAGTAGAAAAATCAGAGAGAGTGAACTTGAATCCATAATATTAGTTTTCATTATTGGAAATAATACAATCTACTATCAGATATTTTGTGCCTTCAGATGGAATGCAATAGGCAGTATACCCTATCACTGACAAACTGTTTTTCCAAGAACTGAAGAAAAATGCAAGTAAGCATCTAATAGCTTCTACAGTCATATGGAAAATACAAGTAATAGAGCTATGAGAGACAGCGTACTTTAAATAATGTCATAAGGAAGACATCTGTCAAATATATAATGTGGGATAGACTCCAAGAAAAATGATCTGGTTTTTGCTTCAATGAATTACATGATTTGAGTTATGATCAGAAAAAAAAAAACACTGAGTAAGAAGCAGTAAACAGGAAGTGAAGTGTAATAACTAGACCTTGTTTGGGTCTTAACTAATATAAATGAAAATAGCTTTTAAGAGAATCTGGGGGGCTGGAGAGATGGCTCAGCTGTTAAGAGCAATGATTGCTCTTCCAGAGGTCTTGAATTCAAATTTCAGCAACCACATGGTGGCTCACAACCATCTGTAATGGGATCTGACGGCCTTTTTCTGGTGTGTCTGAAGACAGCTACAGTGCACTCACATACATAAAGAGTATCTGGGAAACTTAAGTATATATGATAGTAATCTTAAAGGATTAAATTTTATGTTAACTAAGTAATGTTGTTAGGTATAATGGTGGCATGGCAATTAAACAAATGTGTTACAAATGTTAATATATTTATGAATTTAAGTATTTTCTTGCAAAATAACAAAATAACAGTCTTTACTGAACCATGCTTTTAAAATAACACAAACATTAGAATAGTAGGTGTAAGTAGAAGAATCAAGATTCTTAAGTAGTGGTAGATTTTCAAGGTAAATGATGTTTTCATGGTAACGGTAATACTTTTATTTTGTTTTCCCTTTTATTGAAAAAGCCTTTCCTCCTTTATAATTCCTCCTTATTAGTTTACCCTTCCTCTACTGCTCCTCTCCTTTCCCATGCTCCCCTCTCATCGGGATCCACCCTCTCTTTCATTAGAAAGGAACAGGCTTCTAAGAGATGAAAAATAAACAGATAAAAATAAAAAGAAGAACAAGATAAAACAAAAGCTACTTATTACATTGAATTTGAACAAGGCAAACAAACAGAATGAGAAAAAAACAAGAGAAGGCACAAGAACCAGAGAGCATTTAAATAATAGTATAGTCATGTTATTAAATATGAATAATGCTGTAGATATCTGTGTGAATAGAATAGTTTGGTAATGGAATCCTAGAGATGTTTGTGAGCAGTAAATAAAAGAATTCCCCTTTAAATTTCTCTTCCATGACAGTATTTTCTAAAATAGTATTGATCACTCTATATAATACTCAAGCACTCCCATGCCAGTTCACAGCTATTAAAAGCTAGCTGTGCTGCATTTGCTTCTATTAATGATATCCTTGTGTTGTTATTTCTTGTGGTTTTTTTCTCAGAAACCTGTACTCTGTGATCTTCCTTTACCAAAAAATGGGGAAATATGTGAAAGTGTGGGTCCAGTTATTTTCTTTACCTGCTTCATTTGTTGCAAGTAAATCTGGACTGTTTCTCTATAAACAGCTTTTGTGTTTAAAACTCTCCTCAAGATAGGATATCAGCTAAGTTCCCAAACACTGCTGTCCTGTTCTGGTTATTTTAGGAATAGGAATAGCAACATAATTTCCAATCTTACCAGCCCAAGGATTCTTTCACATCATTTGCTTTCTTTTATTTCTCATCACAGGATTTACTTAAAAATCAAGTCAAGTGGAGATACAGGTGCCAGAATTTATTCCTGAACAAGTACCTGGCTTTGGTCTATGATCTTGCTTACAGGTACTGGTCCCCAGATTTTTCTATGAAAATACCTTCTGAGATTAAAAAATAATAGCAGCTTGTAATTTACAAAAAAGAAATAATAAGCGTAATGGCTATTAGAATAAATATTTATAAGTAGGGACAATGTTACTAACCCACAGTCAAAATCTCTGACCCAGAATTGTTCCTGTCTAAAAGAACAGCAGGGACAAAAATAGAAAAAAGACTGAAAGAAAGGTGATCTAAAGATCAGCCTAACTTGGGATCTATCTCATAGGAGGGCACCAAACCCTGACACTATTACTGATGCTGTGGTGTGCTTATAGAGAGGAGCCTAGCATGGCTGTCCTCTGAGAGGCCCTACCAGCAGCTGACTGAGACAGAAGCAGATGTTTACACCTAACCATTGGACTGAAGTACGGCCCTCTATAGTTGAATTAGGGGAAGGATTGAAGGAGCTGAAGGGCAGGGTGACCCCAGAGGAAGACCAGTAGTCTCAACTAACCCAGACCCTGGAGATCTCACAAACACTGAGTCACCAACCAGGCAGCATACATGGGCTGGACTGAGGCCCCCTGACACACATACAGCAGATGACTGCCTGGTCAGGCCTCAGTGGGATAAAATGAGTTTAATCCTTGAGAGACTTGAAGCCCCAGGAAAGGGGGAGGCCTCATGTGGGGGACTACACTCTCGGAGGCAAGGGGGATGAGAAATGGGATGAGAAATTGTGGGAAGGGGAACTGAGGGGAAGTAATATAAATAAATAAAAGAAAAAAAAGAAAATTTTTAATAGTACATAAAAAAGAAAACATTTAGTTGGGTTGGGGTGGTACTGACATACTCTTACCATTTGGAAAGTATATATAAATGATTTTAAATAGGGAAAATTTTCATTTGTAAATATCATGTGTTAATGTATTCTTTATACAAATCCAGGCAAACATGAAGAGTTGAAGTAAAGATACAGAAACCAGGGTGAATTTGTTTGTTTGTTTGTTTGTTTGTTTGTTTTTTTAAATGTGGTGGTTAATGCATAATCTCTATCATGAGGCAAAATGGCTATTGTATATACCAGTTATTTTCCCTTTGGTAAGTTACATATTCTTTTCTAATCCTGTGTTTCTCATTTCAAAAATAAAAACTACTAAGAGAATTGTTGATGTGAGTAAAATACATGTCTGTAATGTACTTGAGTGAGCTAATGGAACATGGTAGGGAAATATCACAAATTAACTAAGTATTATTACAATTATTACTTAAAGTGAGAATGAAAAGAAGCATTCAGGAATGGTATGATGGCTCACAGGTAAACCCATTAATGTTTTTTAAAACACAGCTGCTGTGTTTTTTATGGCGTCAGTTAAATTCCAGGAACTCATGGCACAAAGAGAACTGATACCTAAGACCTATCTTCTTACTCCCACACACATGCCACAAACACAGACAGAGAGAGAAAGAGAGAGAGAGAGAGAGAGAGAGAGAGAGAGAGAGAATAATAAATAAATAAATAAATAAATAAATAAATAAATAAGAAAGAATTTGGAGAGTTGGTGGCTAGAGGGTTAAGAGCACTTACTGCTTGAGGCTGAGAACCTGAATTCAGTTCTAAGCACTCACATGGCTTACCATCATTTGCAACCCTAGTTCCAGTTCCAGGTCATCCAATGCCCTCTTCCGGTCGCCGTGGGTACTGCATGCACTTGGTGAGCATCTGTACAAGCAGGCAAAACATTATTACTATAAAAACAAATACATATTTACAAACAAAACAGTTTTTCTGCGTGCTTAAATCATGATATTTATTTGCAGTTTGAAACTCATTAAAAGTGGCTCTGAAGTATTTATCTAGGGTAACTTGAATTATCAAGAGACTGAGAAACCATTGCTGAGGTGATCTTGAAATCCCCTTTGACCCTTCAGTGTGGCAGAAGTCTACAGTATAGTACAGAGAGGTGCTATGAGATTTGCAAGTTGCTATTAATCCTCAATTCCAGCTCAAACTTTCAATTTCGTCCTTGTGCAAGTAAAAATAAAACATTTGAGAGTAAACTGTATTTGACTCCAGATGCAAATAAATTAGCTCCTATGCAATAACAATTGACTATTTGAAAGGATAAAGCAAGTGGAATCAGAATTATAAAAGAAAATAAAAACCACATAATTTCACTGAAAAAAATTAACAACTAAATAAAAAACATCTATTCTTAAAGTCAGTCTAAAACACATCTGCGTATAAGAAACTCAATTTAAATATTAATAGAATACCTCACAGGCATGACTCAAGTCACGTTTTTTATTTCTTAGCTACAATCTGAGTTTTGACCATTACATTGGCATTTCATTCTTTGTACACCCATGGTGGGTTTATGAGATATTTACATGAAAATACAATAACAATAAATTGTCAAATTCAAATCAGAAATTGATAACAGACAGAAAATTTTTATTTTATTGTCAACACATTTGGCAGCATATTTGATATGTAGTTCATTTTTAAGGATGGTTTATGCTTTACTAGGGTTGTCATTTCAGCAAAGAAAACATTGTTAAATACGAGTACTGTTTGTCTATGTCTTAAAAGTTCTTGTTGCATACATATCATTTATTTGTGTTTTATAGTAGTTAAATTGTGTGCTCCCACTCATAGTTTTCCAGATAAGGTGGAGTACTGAGCTCATTTTTAAAGTACTGAAATATATATATATATATTCTTTCATATTAAAGATGCCATATTGCCCTGATAGTGAGTGGTAAACTATTCATGAGTCAGAGAAAGGAGAAATTCAAATTGGCAAAATCTAACTGCAGATGAAAGATCACTAGAAACCAGCACTGACAAAAAGAGAGAGAGAAAGAAAGAAAGAAAGAGAGAGAGAGAGAGAGAGAGAGAGAGAGAGAGAGAGAGAGAGAGAGAGAAAGAAAAAGAAAATAAAAAATGAGATGAGGGGAGGCAGTTCTGATGTTCTTCTACATATAGCAAACTCATTTATTAAATAGCTGAATAGCAGACTTTCTTATGAATCTGTGACCTAGAATTGAACAAACCCTTTTTGTATTGAGGTAGAATAAACTGTTATCAAGGCTGTATATGGAATAAGAAAGAGATGGTTCTAGCAAATTGAGAATTCAGCTTGTACTGCACACTAGTACAGAATTACCCTATATAAATGAGGAGTCCCCGAGTCCAAAGATCTGTGGTATTACACAAAGACACAAACTAATGTTCCTTAATGTGAAAT